>NC_063164.1:4931167-5237667 GCF_023159225.1 Perognathus longimembris pacificus | reverse complement strand
CTGATCATTAACAAAAGCGCAGGGACGGGTATAAATAAAAACCCCCGGCACACCAGCAATCACATCCTGTCCCACTCGCAGAAAGACAAATGAAAACCATGACGGACGCCGGTGCTCATCCAGCACCCGGTGCTGGGCAGGGATTCGCAAACACGCCGGGCAGACACCCAACCCGTAACCCCGCCTCTCCACGGAGGGGTCCGCAGACCTCTCCACTGCGGCCACAACCCGTGTCTTACAAACAACACGCAAGGAACATCCTCAATACACAGTTTCCGCCGCAGGAACCAGCAGACACCAACAGGGACTGGCTAGATTATGGGACATCTGAACAGCAGAGTCCCAGAAATCCTTTAAAAAAAATAAATACAAGGCCACATAAAAGAAAGCTATGAGGCTGGGTGCTGTAGGTCTTATCTGTAATCTCATCCACTGTGGAAGATCAGGAGGGTGGAGGTTCAAGGCCAGACTGGGTACAAAGCTCCTGAGGCCCCCCCAACCAATAAGCCAGGTGTGATGCACAGGCCTGTTCTCCCTGCTGTACAGATGTAAGCAGCACCATGAAGGCCCAGGTCAAACTGGGCCAACACTCAAGACCCTGTCTCACCCACCACAGATGAGGCCACGCCCACTGCAGACTAGGTCACGCCCACCACAGATGAGGCCACGCCCACCACAGACTAGGCCACGCCCACCACAGCCAAAGGCCGGGCTGCTCCTGGCACATCTGGCTTCCTCTTCATTTCTCCCCATGTCAGGAATCAGGCCCGGCACAAACCAAGTTCATGCTGGGCTTTTATTGGAGGATGGCCATCCTCATCCTCCCAGTCACTCCTCCCTGGCTCTCTCTGTTCCTCTGGGGGGCCTTTCTGTACTCCACCCCTCCCACCACCTTCCAGAAAGCTCCCTGCAGAGAGCCCTAGGATGTCACTCTAGCCTTCTTCCTCACCTTTTAATTTGAACGTGTCCTAGTATTTTCTACAACCGTCTCGTTCTCAAACGGTGAGAAAACCATCCCCCGATCCGGTACCAGTAGCTCACAATGGTAATCCTGGCTACTCAGGAGGCTGAGATCCAGAGGACCGTCCGTGCTTTGAAGCCAGCTTGGGCAGAAAAGTCCTTAAGACTCTTGTCTCTAATTAACCAGCCAAAAAGCCAGGCCTAGTAGAGCTGTGGCTCGTGTAGTAGAGCGCCAGCCTTGGGTGACAAGAGCCAAGGGACAGTGCCCAGGCCCTGTGTTCAAGCTCTAGCACTGTGACCCCCAAGCCAGGATGGAGGCATGGTTCAGGTGGTAGAGCACCAGCCACACAAGCATGATACCCTGAGTTCACAAGCAAGACAAAAATGATCCCCCAAAGAAGGGTGAAACTACGAGCTGCAGGCCAAGTCAGAAATCAAAAAGTAGATGAAGCCTGGCTCGGGTGGCTCACGCCTGTAAGCTCCTCAGGAGGCTGAGATCTGAGGATCGCAGTTCAAAGCCAGCCTGGGCAGGAAAGTCTATGAGGCTCTGACCTCCAGGTAACCAGCAGGAAGCCAGAAGTGAAACTGTGGCTCAGGTGGTAGAGCACTAGCCTTGAACAAAAAAGCTAAGGGACAGGGCCCAGGCCTTGAGTTTTAACTCCAAGACCATCACACACACACACACACACACACACACACGGAGAAAAACTGACACAGTAGCGATAGCTGGCTAATTTTACTTACAAACCATGCTTATACTGTTTTGTTCTTAAGTCTGGTTCTTCTACGACTGATTCAGACTCAAGCCAAGCAAAGGGTCCTCGTGCAGGGTTCTCCTTGTGTGACCTGGAGTTCACTGAAACTTCTAGAAGCAGACAGGAAGAGGCACGAGGCACATTTGGGCTTCCTTTCCTGTCTTGCTTTAATATGGCCACTGAAGAAAAGACCTGAGACAGAAGCCACTGGGACGGCACACAGAATCTGAAGATGTCCGTGTTGTTCTCTTGTTAAAACAGAGGGCTCACGTTAAGCTCTTGGGACTCTATGCGGACAGACCTTCAGGCCTTCAGAACACAGAGCGCGGAACTTGGAAGCCTGGGTATTACTGTCAATCCTGGTAGAGATTTACTCATGATTTCCTAGCTTTTTTTTTTTTTTTTTTTTTTTTTTGGCCAGTCCTGGGCCTTGGACTCAGGGCCTGAGCACTGTCCCTGGCTTCTTCCCGCTCAAGGCTAGCACTCTGCCACTTGAGCCACAGCGCCGCTTCTGGCCGTTTTCTGTATATGTGGTGCTGGGGAATCGAACCTAGGGCCTCGTGTATCTGAGGCAGGCACTCTTGCCACTAGGCTATATCCCCAGCCCCGATTTCCTAGCTTTTTGTTTCGCTGATCTTTCTGCTCTTAATTTCTGTCCTCCGGTTGTCCTGATTCTGTCTTGTGTTTATCGTTTCTGTCCTTCTGCTGGCTTTGGAGTTGCCTGGCCCTGCCCCAACACTTTCTTACTCTGAATGCTCAGGGAGCTTGTGTCTCTCCTCAGTGAGCACAGTGCAGCCAATTTCCATACAAACACCACTTCCCCTGCACCTCACCAGTTTTGGAATGCTGCGGATTCCATTTCTGTCATTTCAGAACATTCTAAGTCTCCCTGAGACTTCCTATTCGACCCGGGGGTTATCTAGAAGTCTGTTGTTCTGTTCTCTAAGTATTTATATGTTTTCTTGCTCCATCCCTGAGCTTAAAGGGCTGGGCACATAGGGGAATGGAGTGCCTGTCTAGCAAACATGAAGTCCTGAGTTCAAACCTCAGGAAAGGAAAAGAAAACATAGAAGCCAGGCATCCGTGGTGTGTGCACGCTTGTACTCCTAGCTACTCAGAAGGCTGAGATCTGAGGCTTATGGTTTGAAGCCAGCCTGGGCAGGAAAGTCTGCGACTCTTATCTCCAAGGAACCAGCAAATCGCTGGAAGTGGAGCTGTGGCTCAAGTGGCAGAGGGCCAGCCTTGAGTGAAAAAGCTCAGAGACAGTGCCCAGGCCCTGAATTCAAGACTCTATACTGGTATACACATTCACACACACACACACACACACACACACACACACAGAAATGAAAAGATCCTCAGGTATACAAATCATTGAAGAAAGAAAAGTGAAAACAAGATACATTTTTGTCCAGCAGATTAGAGAAAATACAGAAGTTTGATACTGATCTAGAGAGGATGGTGTGTGTGTGTGTGTGTGTGCATGTGTGTGCGTGCACACAAGTGTGCTTGGGATATGTGTGTTGGGAGAACAGCCTCCCATCTGAGCGGAAAGAAGGCTCCGCATCCCAGGTCCAGAAGGGTTTATTCAAGACCTTTCCAGCTTTGGGTTATTTTCCCATACATCATGAGGAACCTCGGGGATAGGTGGTAACAAGGTATCTGCTTATGTTTTATATCTATCTTGTACACATAGCCTAGAGGTATTAAAAATACTTTAAGTGGTGTTATGCACAAAACCAAAGTTTTGCCCGGAGTAAAATCTTTCACTCACGATAGCTCATCAGCACTCGAAACGTCTCCAGGCTCGGAGCATTTAAGATCCAGCGAGTTGGGGGGACCTGGCACCCTTCACCATGAGCCCCCGCTGGACGCCTGCCCCACGGCCGCACCCTGGCTGGGGACCGGCTCTCCCCAGCTGCCCGCACCTGTGCCGGGCTGTGCTGTGCGGTCCGCCTCCCGGGTCCCTCAACTCACGCCAGCCGGGTGGGGTGTTAGGGCCAAGCCGTCATCGGATACGAAAACCCAACTCACTTCCAGTGCAAAAGGAAGCTGGTGCTTGGAAGAAAAGCTGAGCTGTAATCGTGAAGAGTCCACTAATGGGAAGCTGCTAAAACACCACAACCCAAAGGGCTGTGGAAGGAGGCGGAGCCAACGCGAGAGAAACTCACAGGGGCGACGGACCCTCCGGTCTCCATCACCCAGTTCACGTCCCCGTCGCTCTGTGCTTCCTTCAAACGAGGAAGACATATTCATGAATAACTGAGGCAATTTAAGAACGTTTAAAAATGAAGTGGGGGCCAGGAGTTTGGCCTAGTGGTAGAGTGCTTGCTTAGCATGCATGAAGCCCTGGGTTCGATTCCTTGGTACCACATACGCAGAAAAAGCCGGAAGTGGCGCTGTGGCTCAAGTGGCAGAGTGCTAGCCTTGAGCAAAAAAGAAGCCAGGGACAGTGCTCAGGCCCTGAGTTCAAGCCCCAGGATTGGCAAAATGAATAAATAAATAAATATGAAGTGGTACCTCATCCTCACACAGTCTTTAGCTGTACAAAATAACTGTTCACTTCATCCCTTTCTCTCCTTTATGCCCCTAATAACCACTCTGTCTGGTAACAGGGTCGGCTTTGTTTTCTAATCCATTGGAGAAGTTCCAGCAATCCCTATTTGTAATTATTATTATCAGTAGTGGGCTGGTGCTCTACTGCTGAACCACACCCTCAGCTCTACTTTTTGCTAGTTCTTTATTTTATTTTATTAGATGAGGTCTTGCTTTCCTGCTCTGGGGCTCCCAACATCTCTGGGACGGCAGGCACGTCCCCCTGTGTCCAGCTTGCCTCTGTGGAATCTCTCTCTCTTTCCACCCCAGCTGGCCTGGCCCCTCGAGTCTCCCAATCCCAGCATCCCTTGTACCACTACACCCAGCTATGGGCTGGGAGGGGAATCTCCTGAACTTTCCTGCCTGAGCAGGCCCCCAACTGTGAACCTCTCGTGCTCAGCCTCCAGCCTACATTGATGGTATGGCTGAGGTTTGTTATGAACAATGCCACTTTGATTTTTTTCTGCTTCTTTGCCATTTGCAGTCCTTTCCTAGGTCATATAAAAGGGCCCTTCTTTCTCTCTTTTCACTCCATTTATGTTGTCAAACTTTACACTGTGCTTTTAAGTTCCGCATATTAGGATTTATCTTTAGATTACACTAGAAATCTCATTTTTTTTTGAAAGTAAGAAAGCTGGGTGCCAGGGGCTCACGCCTGTAGTCCTAGCTACTCAGGAGGTGATCTGAGGATTGTGGTTTGAAGACAACCAGGCAAGAAAGCCTGTGAGACTCTTTATCTCCAATTAACCAGCAAAAAGCCAAAAGTGGAGCTGTGGCTCAAGTGGCAGAAAGGTGGCCTTAGGTGAAAAAAGCTAAAGGACATCACTCAGGCCCTGAGTTCAAGCCCCAGGATTGGCACAAAAAGAAAAGCTCCAGGAAAGTCTTGATGCTGCCGTTGACAATTCACTGCTCATAAGCCGCAGGGGAGGTGAACGTTTAGACACCCTTCTCCTGGCTCTCAGGCCGGATGAGCGGTGAGCCCACTCCTCCCTCGACAACCTGTTCAGCCAGGGCTCCCTGGGACCTGACCCGGGACCGAGCCGGTCTTGGTCTCTTTAACTGTGTGTGTGGTCTGGGGTTTTTGTCATTTGTTTTTTTTGTCTTTTATTGATTTAAGGAAATGGGGGAGAGGGGCTCTTATTATGTGGTTCCAACTGTGCTCAAGTGGCCTCCTGCCTCAGCCTCCCAAACGGCCAGGCTCTTCTGCCTTTTAGACAATCAGTAAGAGAGCATGTTTCTATCGAGCGGAGCACAGAGCCACCAGGAGTGACTGGGGTGGAGGAGCAGCGGGGAAGGACGGGAAGAAGAACAGTAAAGAAGGTCCAGGGGAGGGCGGGGGGGGGAGGGCAGGGAGCACATGAGGACAGAGAGGTGGAATCTGGTTCCCAAATCTCTTCCGTAGCCCCTCTTAGCATTTCTCACGCAAGGAGCCCCTGAGGGGTGGGAGCGGAGCGTGGCTTGGTGCTGGAGCCCTGGCCTAGCATTCAAGACACCCGGGTTCCATCACCAGCAGGGCTTGTGTACAAAATGCACAATTAACAAACACGCCCACTTCTCAACACACACACACACCCCACCCCCGGCATTACCTCCTGCAGCCTGACTTCCTCCGGCTGAAGGATGTCCAGCACGCCACTGCTCCGGATCTCAGGCAGATCCTGCCACAGGTTGAATCTGGAGTGGGGATTACTGAGCAGGCAGATCTGGGGCAGAGCTTTCCTCTCGGGCGGGCTTATGGGTTCCTCCTCCTCCTCCTCCTCTTCCTCTTCCTCCTCGTCCGGGGTGTCTTCCCCGGTTGGGGACCCATCTTCGTTGCCTTGGATTTCTGCATCTTGTTGCCTCCTGGTTTCAATTTCTTGGAGAGTGGATTTATCTCTGTATTCCTGATATAGGAGCCCTGAAATCAAAAGAGTTGTAGTAAGGAAGAGAGACGATTTGAGATCAAGGTCACCCCAAGTGTCTAAGGCAAGGCCTCCACTCCTCTCTACAAAGGACACAGGCCAGGAATGGTGGCTCCTACCTATCATCCCAGCTCTTGGGGAGAGACATAAGTAGAAGGATCATGGGCTGAGTGCCACCCCCCAAAAAAAACACAAGACCCTATATGAAAAATAACTAACTAGGGCCGGGGTATGGCTAAAGTGGTCAAATGCCAAGACTCTGAGTTCAAACCCAAGTATGAGAGGGGTGTGTGTGTGTGTGTGTGTGTGTGTGTGTGTATGCACAGCAGGCTTCAGGATCATCATTTCTGGGGAAGATGGCATGTGTAAGCTTTCCCCAACCAGTAAAGAAATCCTGGAGAGATGTCAAGTTCAGTCACACAAATACATGCCTTTCCCACACCTGCCGGGCAAAACTAGAATGCAGAACGCCATGTGCTCATAACCATATATGCAAAGTGGAGGGAAATGCCCCCGTAGGCTTTGCTACCCCAACAGGATCACTTCCACCGCCTCAAGTGCTTCAGGGTGAACAGTCAAGTCCATTCATCCATGTGCAGGGAGCAGAGTGGCGGCTACGTTTCTGTGCTTAAGGAAGAACCAGGCTTTCATTGAGTGGAAGACTGTAAAGAGAAACGCTGCCTCCATGACGCGGAGGGGGGGGGGTGGTGGGGAAAAGTGGGGTGCCTAGGGCACAGTGGTAGGGTGGAGGATGGACCTCACAACTGGCTGGCACTGGGTCCGGAGCAACAGCCAGTTAACTAGCGTGGCAAGGGGGTCTTTGGGCTCCTTGGAGGGACACAGGGATGGGAGTGGAGATGTGGGAAATGCACCTCGCCCCCCGCCCCCCGTGCTGAGGCTCCATTGGACAGCTGGGTGCATCCACGAGGAGCCCGGCTAAGCGGCCAGGCCTCCTGGATTTGTCCAGGAAGGTTCCGGAAAGACTGCGTGAACCACGTGGGGCGGTTTCGCCATCCCTCCTTCACGTGTTCGACGCGGCTCAGCAGCGGCCAGGGAAGGGGAGAGGAGAGAACTGCGCGGCCGATCCTGACCGTGGCGGGCTGAGCTGCGTGCGTGAGTGGGCGCGGGGTGAGCTCCCGTGGGCTCTCACCTTAGGATGCCCGCCCCGTGGGTGTGGGACGGAGGCGTGAACACAGGACCGGAGAGGCTGCCCCACACGCAGCCTGGGCTGAGGAGGTGTCAGCGAGGTCTCAGGTCGCCCGGAAACCCCTCGGTGCCCGGCCTCTTAGCATCCCGCCATCCCGACGCCCTGAGCAGACAGCGCGGGGGCTGGCGGGAGCACGGGGCTCGCCTGCTTCTGCCTGCACCCCGGCCAGCTTCGGAGCCCAGAGGCTGAGATCTGGGGGGGGGGGGGGGGGGCGGGCAGAAGAGCCCGTGAGACTCTTACCTCTACTAAACTACTTAGACAATGCTGGAAGTGCCGGGGGCTCCAGTGGTGGAGCCCAGAACGAAGCTCGGGGACAGCGCCCGGGCTCTGAGTTCAAGTGGGGCTGCCGTGATATTGCTGAGCACCCGGGGCGGGGGGGGGGGGGGCGCGGGCTGCCTCTCCTCCGCCCCCTCGCACCCCTGCCTCTCGGTGGGCATGAGGGGTTGCTCTATGCCTGAGCCTGACCCACTCTGTGCTGGGGAGGGGGCCCGGGGGCGTGGCCAGGTCTCCGCCCTCCGCCAGGGCTGAGTGGAGCCGTGGACAGGGTCACACGGAGGCTATGGGCTGCGGCCCGGTGTCCCCGCTCCTCCTCCAAGGCCTACGCTGCAATCGAAGGCCCAGTGTGACAGTGTCAGGAGGGGGAGGCCCTTGAGGAAACAGTCCCCACAAGCCCCTCTATAGAGGCAGCCAGGAACTGGGCGCCAGTGTGCCACATGACGGAGATCTGAGGATCACGGTTCAAAGCCAGCCTGGGCAAGAAAATCCATGAGACTCTCAAGTCGAGCAAGTAGAGCTGAGGCTCAAGTAGTAAAGCACCAACCGTGAGTGGCAAAAGCTAAGCGACAGTGCCCAGACCCTGCGCGGAAGCCCCCAAACGGGCATAAAAAGTAAAATAGAAACTAAATAAAGGGGGCTCTCCCTTCCACCACTGGAAACTTCTAGAAGAGGCCATCTGTGAAGCAGAGTGTGGCCCTCCGCAGACACAGAGTCTGATGGTGTCAGGACTCGGGGCTCCTAGCATCCAGAACAGGGCTGCCCCTCTGAGAGTGCCCCAAGAACTCAGCTAGTCCAAGAAGGGGTTGTTCTAAAAGCAGAGGCCTGGGCCCTGGGCCCTTGGGCTTGCCGACTTGCCTGGCGTCCGTCCCTCTTACATCATGATGTAAAGTCCCAAACCGGGACATCACCCACGATTTGCGATAGAGCCAGCAACTGCTGGAGCCAGGCTCACAGACCTACAAATAGGAACCCGGTAAGCCTCTGCTCCGTGCAAAGTTCCTGCCTCTAGCACTTCATTCTGGTCATACAAAGCGGCCTCGGGAGCCCGGTCTAACTCTAGGCCAGGAGAGGAAGCGAACCTCTCCCGAGGGCCTCTCAGAAAGGCATCCCTTCCGAAGTATGCTTCCAAAGCACTGCCCCTCCTGCTTCTACAGACCACACTGCTTGAGAGCTGCGGCAGCCATCGGGCACACAAGGCCCAAGAGAAGAAAGCAGAGGAGGAAAAACCGCTGGGAGCAACTCTGGAACTCCCTGCCCCTCAACTCATTACGCAGACAGACCACGCCGGTGGTTTAGGATTGCTTCTTTGCCGAATATTCTATTGCTTGCAGCCAAGAGGTTGTCAATAAAAGTAACTCTAGGACTTTCATTTGTTTGCATTTTTGGTAATCCCGGAGTCAAAACTCAGGGCTTTGCGTTCGCTAGGCAGAATTTCTACCACTTGAGCCATACCACAGAGCCTTTTTGTCATGGTTATTTTTGAAATAAGGTCTTCATTTTGTCCGGGCCAGCCTGGATAGCTAGCGATCTTCCCCTTTCAGCTCAGCTTCATGCCCAGATTTTCCTAGTGAGAGGAGGTCTTGCCACTCTTTAGTCCGGGTGTCCTGGAATCTTATTCCTTTCCATGGAGCTAGGATGACAACTGCACGACATTGTGCCAGCTCTTGGTTGAGATGAGGGTCTCACTAGCTTTTTGCTCAGGCTGGCTTCAAAGCCATGATCCTTCTGATCTCCTCCCCCCCCAAGTAACTAAGGCGGCAGGCTTACGTTACCAGCACTTGGCAATTTTAGAGCTTTTAAAAAGGCTCACATTTTTTTTTCCCTGAGGTCTATATTTAGGATGAAAATATATACTTGTGGGCAGGTATATATTTGGGCACACGATGTAACCATTTTCTATAACCTTTCTTTTTCACGTGTGTACCTTAAATTTAGATTACCATACAAATATATTTTCTTATTTTATATTGTGGACACTTAGTAAGCACAACTTCATGTGGAAGTTAACTTGCCCTGTAGAAGCTAGCACTCATAGCTAGCTAGGTACAGTGGCCCAAGCCTATACTTAAGAGGTACTCGGTACTTGGGAGGCGGAGACCAGGGGATGCTGGCTCAACACAAGTTCCAGCATAGAATTTCAGATGACACTACAGAAAAAAACAGAAGTGGCGCTGTGGTTCAAGTGGTAGAGTGGCCAGCCTTGAGCAAAAAGAAGCCAGGGACAGTGCCCGAGCCCTGAGTCCAAGCCCCAGGACTGACAAAAATAAAATAAAATAAATAACCAACACAAAAAGTATTGGAGAAGTGGGTCAAGCAATAGTCTGCCTGCCCTGAGTTCAACCCCAAGTACTACCAAAAAAAACCCCGCATAATAATGAAGATTGCACTTGCACTTGTTGTACGTAAGTGGGACCAGAAGGCTTGCTTTCCACCTGTCCTGGCTGAGGCCGTCTGTACCAGGCTGGCGTCTGCACCAGGCTGGCTTGTGCAGAAGGTGAGGGTGTCCCCAGCTCCTCTGGCTGACGTCCTCAAAGCCAGCCAGAATCTCTCTTCTGGAATTATTTTTTTCTTTGAGTGAAACCTTCAAGTAGGAAGTGGTGAAGGGCAAAGGATTTGTTCATTATTTAAGGAGCAACTTCTTTGTGTTAAGCATTGTTGCTATAGACAACAGCACACACACACACACACACATACGTGTGCACATACACAAAGCCACCACAGCCAACTGCTGACAGCAGTTGTACACAGTCCCAACATACTTCTTTCTGGTCTTGGTGACAGCAGTGCAGTGCAAAATGCAACGAGGTGCTCTGTGCGCCGCCACCAGTTCCTCCTCCCCCCTCCCCCCCATTTCCCCAGGTTCTCGGGAGCCCGTGAGCTTCCGTGATGCCTGACAGAGCCCCTTCTCTCGGGGCTTGGCACGGTTGTCAGGTCTACAACCAAGAGCTGTGAGGTGGGCCAGGGGCCAGACCTGTGCTGTCATTCACTCCCCCCATGGCGCCTGCAGGCCCGAGCAGCAGCGCAGCCAAGGACTCCACAGCTGACAGATGAGGAAACTGAAGCAGGGACCAGGCTCAGGGTCTTGGAGCTCCTGCTCTGAGTCCACAGGCCCAGCCTCTGGGAAGGAAGCCCCTGTGCCCCATCCAGGGGTTGGGCAGCCAGGGCATCTGAGAGGGACACAGACCTCGTCCTGGCGCCGACCCTGATCTGAGCCACTAAGCGGCAGAAGTCAATTCCCATTGCAGACAGGCAGATGTGGTCACGGGGCCGTCCTCACTAGGCAGGAAGGACGAGTGGGTGGCAGAGAGCATGGGGGAGCTTGTTTCAAAACCAGGATTTCAGGGGCTGGGGATATAGCCTAGTGGCAAGAGTGCCTGCCTCGGATACATGAGGCCCTAGGTTCGATTCCCCAGCACCACATATACAGAAAACGGCCAGAAGCGGCGCTGTGGCTCAAGTGGCAGAGTGCTAGCCTTGAGCAAAAGGAAGCCAGGGACAGTGCTCAGGCCCTGAGTCCAAGGCCCAGGACTGGCCAAAAAAAAAAAAAAAAAAAAAAAAAACCAGGATTTCAGACTGGCATCCGTCAGAGAACAGCCCCGAAACCACCCCTCCAGAAAACAACTGAAAACCACCCGCATCCCCAGCCTGTAATTCAGGGGCGCGGGCCATGGGGGCCATGCAAATATGCAACCACATCACTCCACAGAAAGCTCCCCCTGCCAGGCAGAGCAGGAGAAGGGGAGAAGCCCCACCGCGCCGGGTCACCTGCCTGTCCCGAGGTGGCTTCCACCCTGCACACACTTGGTGCCTGTCCCACCGTTAGGGACACGAGGATGATTATCTATTGAGGGGGATTTTTTTTTTTAAATCCAGAATTTTTATTTAAGCAAATGGACTCCTGGCTGCTCTGCCAACACCAAAGATTATTTTCCAGGCAGCCGGTAGCATTTCCAGATGAAGGGAGACTGCACGATCCATTCACGGTTGCCCCTGGTGACAACAGGAGAACTAGTTTGATGTCACCGGGTTTTTCTTGTTAAATGCAAATGCTGGAGTTGTCGGGACACCGCCGTTTCTCCCCCTTTGGGTATGCAGGGGGCTTCTCCACCCCCAAGCTGTGCAGGAACACCGGGCACCCACATACCTCCCCAATGGCCCCCCCAGGGGACACATCCCAGGGAGGTTTTTTTTCCTGGAGCCTCTGGGCTCCCTCTGCCTGTACTTGGCCTTTCCTGCAACGTGGTCCCAGCCGGGCTCCGCTCAGAAGCCTCTGGGCTCCGTCGCTATCATCAGCTCCCACCGTGGCTGGCGGCTGGGGCGGCATGAACCCCCCCTGGCCGGACAGGACCGCGGGCTGTTTGGGGGGGGGGCGAGGGGTGCGGTTTCCAGGGGGGTTCCCGTCTCACCGCTTCCTCTTGGGCGCTTGGGCGCCTCTCTCCGGGAGAGCCGGAACGCCAGGGTCCGGCACTCACCAGCAGGGCCCGTTTTGCCCACGGGGTCGTTTAGAGCCGGAATGTCACGCGCGGCGGGCCACGACAAGGCGCCCCTGGGGAGGAGGGACCCCCACTCCCCCGGCACCCCCGTTTCGCAGGGCGCCGGGCTGTGTGCGCCACCCACCTATCTGCTCGATGAGGTTTCTCCAGGAGTCGGCGGGAATGGGGTGGATCCGCTGCAGGGCCTCGGTGAGGGTGGCGGGGCTGTCGGCCAGCGCCGGGCACTCCTCGGGCGTGGTCGCATTTCCCGGGGTGGAGGACGACTCGCTGCCAGGAGGGAGGAGGAGGAGGAGGGCACAGCGGGTTATTTTGTAAGCGAGGACACCCCGCGGGAGGCTCCCCGAGGTGTGCGCGCCTGCGGCCGCCCGGCAGGGCTCTGCCCCGGGGGCGCACCGGGCCGGCGGAGGGGCCGCAGTCCTCCAGGTCGGGGGGTGGGGACCCCGCAGCCCCGTTCTCTTCACCGCACCAGGGCGCCTCGGGTGATTCATCCCCGCGCCGCCCGCCCGCCCAAGCCCTTCATGTTTTCGAGCTCGCGGGCAAGGCGCTGGAAACTTGGCGCGCCCGGCCCGCTCCGCTCCGGGGAAGCCCGCCCAGAGGGGCCGCCCCGACGGGTCCTGGGTCCCCTGCCCCCCCCTCACGGGCCATGCGCCCCCAGCCCCTTCCGGGCTCGGATTTCCCCCCCCCATCCCGAGGGTGCCGTGCGCGCGGAGGGGGGCGCCGGGCGGGACCCGCGCGCCCCGGGCGTCTGAGAAGCGGGCGTGGAGGCGACTCCGGATGGGGACCGGGGCCGGCGCGCGCCCGACCCCGGGGCGGACGCGGATCCGACGACGGCTGGGGCCCGCGCGCCCCTGGGCGCGGAAAGGCCGCGTGCCGGCGGGGCTGCCCGGGGCGCACGCGGGGCGCACGCGGGGCGCGGGGCGCACGCGGGGCGCGGGGCGCGGGGCCGGCCGGCCGCCGTCCTCACCTGCCGGGCAGGTGTCCCGCCGCCGAGTCGCGCGCGTCGCTTTCCGAGGTGGAGCTGTCATGGTCCACGGCGCAGGCGGCGCTGAAGGCGGCGGCGAGCAGCTCCATGGGGCCGACGGCGGGGCGGGCGCGGGGCCGGGGGGGCGCCGCACGGGGGGGGACCCGGGGCGAGCCGGGGGCGCCTCGCAGGCTCCGTCCAGAGCGGGATCGCAGCGCGCGCGGCTGGAGCCGGAGCCGGAGCCGGAGCCCGAGCCGGAGCCGCCGCCGCCGCTGTCGAGCGCTCCCGCGGGCGCGCGCCCGGAGCTCCAGGGTTGCCACGGCAACGCGGGAGGCGGGACCGCCGGGGCGCGCGGCGGGGGCGAGGCCGCCGGCGGCGGCGGCGGCGGCGGCGGCGGCGGGGGCGCGGAGCCGGGGGCGACCCGGGCGGCTGGGCACCGACCCCCGCCCCCAGCCCGGACCCCCCGCGCCCGCCGCGCCGCCCTTCCCCGGGACGGCTCCGGAGAGCCGCGCGGGGGCCAAGGCGGACCGCGAGCTGCGCCCGCGCCGTCCGCCCCCTCCGCGCGCGCGCTCCGGGGAGGCGCGGGGGAGGCGACCCTCGGCCGGGACGGAGCCCTCGAGCGGCCGCCTCAAGCCGGGCACCTGCGGCCCCAGCCCACCTCGGGGCAGCTCCCGCTGGGGATGCCCCCCCTCCTTTCCCGGTCTGCCCTCGGTTCGAGTCCCGGCAGAGACTCTGATCTCAGCCGCCTGCGCCGGGGGCCGCCCGCGCCCAGGAGGACCAGCCAAGTTCCGCCACACTTCTGCTTGGTTCCATCGTCCCCACTCCCCCCTCTCCCCCCGTGAAATGTGCAACTTTCCTGTGAGTTCCGACGCTCACTGCGGGGCACGGTGGCCAGGGAGCAAAAGTCGGGTGGGAGGAGTGGAGCCAAGGGGGGGGGGGCATGTGTTCTTGCCAGGTCCGGAGGTGGGCAGGGGCGCGCGGCCGGGAGCCCAGGGTGCTGGCGGCTCAGGGATGGGGGTGGGGATGGGGGGGGCCCTGGAGGGTCTCCACCAGAAGATGGCCAAAGGCGCGATGCCCTGGGCCCCTGCCTGTTCCTGCCTGCCGCCCTGGGTGCCTGGCTTTGGTCTGGGTGAACACAGAGCTCATCTTTTGGAGGCCGAGGGTACTGCTAGGTCCCTCCGGATCCTCTGAAAGCCTGTCGCAGGTAAGGCCACGAGGGCAGGTGGAGAAGAGAAGGACGCTTTCGCGGTCCCCAGGTAAGGGTGGGCCCCGCGTGGACCCTGGCCCTATCCGGATGCCAGAACTCTAAGGCGAAGTGACCCAAACCCAGCTCCAGAGGCTGCCGCTCCTCCCTGCTTTCCCCAGGAGCCAGGGGGCACAGGCCCATCTCCTCTGGTTCCCGACAGGCAGGGTGCCTGCACCACGTCTACCCAGGCCATTGCTGGCAGCTATCAGACAATCCTGGGTGCCCTCACGTGGCACAGTGCTAAAGGATAGTTGTCTCCGATCAGGCGCCACCCCCGTGCTGTCCGAGTCTCCTGATGCCCATCACACTGGGGCCAATTGGTATGGGGGGAGGGGACCCAAACATTCGTACCATAATCTTTTGCCTGTGCTGTTCCCGCCCCCCTCCCCCCCCCCAGTTCACACCTTCACTTAGGAAACATTCATTCCATCTGAAAAACCCCAGTCTAAACGGCAAGGTGAGCTCATCTTTGGAAAATCAGCTCTACTGCCTAAAGTCTCATCTAAACATCGTCTCAATCAAGAATGGCAGACTGGGGGGGAGGGGGGGGGTGGTGTAGCTCGGTGGTAGAATGCTTGTCTGGAATGTTCAAGGCCCCAAATTTGATCCCCAGCACTGGGGGTGGGGGTGGGGGAAAACATCAACAATAAATCAAGTATGGCTGATACTCAGGGTATGACTTATTCTGAGCGGAAGCAACATTTATCTGTAACTGTGACCTTTTGAAACCAAACAAGTTATGTTCTAAAATACAGCCAGTGGTGGGACAGCAAGGGATAGAGGCTCCCGCGTCCGAAGGGAGAAACAGATAGGAATGAAGGCACAGGGGACAGGTCTCAAGTAAGTAAAAACCCATCAAGGCGTCCTCCGGGAGAGCTGATGGCTTGGGCAGAGACCTTTCTGGCTTGGTGCTGGTGCTCTGCCTTCCAGACCCACTGGTAGGTCATCCCCCCCCCCCCCCCCATCCTTCTGTGTGACTCAAATCACACAGTTTTGAAATAAATGTGGAACAACCCAGTCGGGACACTCTGCCCTGCGGCCTGCCAGGAGGCCAGGGCTGGACTTGGCTGTCTCCTATTACTCCATGTGCTGTGGCTCACTGAGCTGCCAGGACCCCCAAAGTCCTCCTCCTCCTCCTCCTCCTCCTCAGTATCTGGATTGTTCTAAGGCTCTCCTCTGCCCAATTGCTCTTGGTTCCCCCCACCCCCCTAAACTCTGGCTCTGATGTTAAAGGCTGCCCTTGGAATCCAGTCACCTGAGGCGGAAGTCCCGCCTCCTCCTGCTGCCAGGAGCTCTGTGTGCCTCCCACAGGCTGGCTCTCTTGAGGGGTGCGGAGGGGTTGGGGAGGGTGGAGGGGGGGGGCAAGGTGAGCACACCCTTCCGAGATTTCCAGAGGCTAGGCCTGTCTACACTGCCTCAGGCTCTGGACTGGTTGCCCCCACCTCCGGCCCCTGTGAACCGGGTGTGCCCGGGGCAGTGCGCGGGGAGCAGCCTAACGTGTAACGTGACAGGAGATGGAGGCTGCCACCTTCGCACTGCGCCGCACCGAAGAGAATCTAAAAACCTGCACATATTCAAGGGAAATTACATACATTCACATGAATATCAGAAAGTCTTCCAATGGAAAAATAAGCTAAAAATATCCTCTAATTATAAAATCAGTTTAGAAAGTCACTGAGTTCTGAGGCATGTAACCTTAAGCTAAATTGCCCATGTTCTATTTTTTATCATATTTAGTGCTTATTAGGCAGGCTATTATTAAAATCTCCACTTTGCTGACATTTTGCTCTGAATCATTCACAAAATAAAGTCTTAGGAATAGTTTCAAATAGTTATACCTGACAGGCACACAGTAGGTTCTCTATAAATACCTGTGGATGGAACCATGGTTTGTTTTCTTTCTTTCCTTCTCCCCGCCACCCCACCCTGGCGCTTGAACTCAGGGCCTGAGCACTGTCCCTGAGCTTCTTTTGCTCAAGGCTAGCCCTCTACTACTACATGAGCCACAGCGCCACTTCTGACCTTTTCTGTTTGTGTGGTGCTGAGGAATCGAACCCAGGGCTTTATGCATGCTAGGCAAGCGCTCTACCTCTGAGCCACATTCCCAGCCCAGTCTGTTTTCTTTCTTCTTCTTCTTTTTTTTTTTTTCTTAAAGGAATTTCATCTAGGCGTTTCATTTAAAGGATCTTTACTTTTATTTTTATGATACTGAAGTTTGACCTCAGCGTCTTGCGCCAGCTAAGCAGACACCAGCACTGAGCCCCATCCCCGGCTCTTTCTTGTTTCTTTGCTTGTTTTTCAGGTCCGATCTGCAATCCTTGCCCAGAGCTGACCTCTGACTATGATCTTCCTACCTGTGCCTCTTGCTTAGCTGGGATTCCAGCCATGTGCCACGACACTCAGCTTATTGACCGAGATGCAAACTTGCTAACTTTTGCCCAGGTTGGCCTCTACTCAGGATCCTCCCAATCTCCGCATCACAGAGTGGCCCGCCGTCCTTGCCTCGGGGGCCTCCTGTCCACCAAGCAAGGGCTGTACCACTGCCCTACACCCCCAGGCCAGCGACGGCAAAGTTCTCCTGTGTATCCCATTCCCAGACGCTCCCATCTCACAGAAAGATGCTTTGGATTGATTGGCTTTTGTTTTGGTTTGTGTGTTGGTCCTGAGGCTTGAACTCTGGTCTAGTGCCTTTTTTTTTTCCCCCCTCAAGGCTAGTGCTTTACTACTGGAGCCACGGCTCCACTTCTGGCTTTTTGTTGTTAATTGCAGATAAGATCTCAAAGACGTTCCTACCTGGGCTGGTTTTGAGCCTTAATCCTTAGATCTAAGCCTCCTAAATAGCTAGGATACTGGATTTTTTTTTTGGTTTTTTTTTTTTTTTTTTTTTTTTTTTGGCCAGTCCTGGGCCTTGGACTCAGGGCCTGAGCACTGTCCCTGGCTTCTTCCCGCTCAAGGCTAGCACTCTGCCACTTGAGCCACAGCGCCGCTTCTGGCCGTTTTCTGCATATGTGGTGCTGGGGAATCGAACCTAGGGCCTCCTGTATCCGAGGCAGGCACTCTTGCCACTAGGCTATATCCCCAGCCCCTTTTTTGGTTTTTTTTAATGAGAAGGCATCCATTCCTCAAATACATATTGTAAACTTCTAGAAATAGTCATTTGATAGATTTTAATTAACTGTATCCTTACAGCTATAAACACAGTGGTTTATTTTTGTCACTCTCAGAAGACTCTTCTACTTGCTTTGAAAATCAGCGAATTGAACCCACATAGACAGCAGCAGAAGTCAATCTGCAAAAGCCCCAGTTACTCAGATTCCCCCACCCCCACCCCACCCCCCAAAAAAACCAAACCTAGGGAGAGAGGAAGGATGACAGGGCCCAGACAGCCAGACTTGACAGATGGAAGGATCTCACCCCAGCAAGGCTTTCCAACAGCTGATTGTTCTGGTGTGTGCCTGGGAGTGTTTTGTTGGTGGGCTGGAGCTTAAGCTTGCTCCTGAGTTTGCCTCCTGGGGATAATTCCTAAGTACAGCAGTGTATGGTGTTTTGGAAGTAAGTAACAAACAAAACCAGTGTAGCCTGCTACAGAAAAGAATTGTCTGCATCCCAAGACAGCTCTGGCTTCGGCCCTGGGCTCCTGGGAGGTGAATTCCGAGTTGCTAGGCTGTTGGGCAGGTCCTTGCTTACCTGGAGGGTTCAAGCCATAGGGTACAGGTGCAACCACTGCACACTGCGAGCAGCCCCAAAGAAAGCTCTGGTTAGCTTCTCTGGTTGAGATCATCCCACGGGTACTCTCTCTCACTGCTGCTGTCTCTGACTCCGTGGAGAGGAGCCTGCCCCCTGCATCTCCTTCCTTGGCTGACTTACCTTCCTTATGGGCAGGAAAACAGTCATTGTGAGGATAATGGCCCCTGGTGCATTCTGGGAATGCTCACAGTGGATTACGGAAACCAAGGGTGACTTCAAGGTCATTCTGAGTAGAGAGGGTGGGCTAGTGGTGTGACCCTCGCTTTGCCAGCCGCGAATCTGATGGAGAGGAGTGACCATGTTCCTCTACCAGCCCCTCGTTACCCTTTCCCTGCCTTTTCTTTTTCCCTCCACTTGCTCCAAACATGGCTGCCCTGTGGATTTTCCTCCAGCATTATTCATCCATCCAACCCTCAGCAGCTCTCCAGTACTCTGCTAGAAATTCATTGCTTGATGAAGTCGGTGTCTGGTCCAGGCTCGGGCTGCCCAGATAGAAACAGAGCCCGTGTGTGTGTTGTGTGTGTGTGTGTGTGTGTGTGTGTGTGTGTGTGTGTGTGTGTGTGTGCTGTTGGAGCTTGAACGCAGCCTGAGCACTGAGCTTTTTCCACTCAAGGCTGGTACTCTACCATTTGAGCCATAGCTCCATGGCTGGCTTTTTGTTGGTTAATTGCATGTAAGAATCGTACAGACTTTTCCGGCCAGGGCTGGCTTTGAACCTGGATCCTCAGATCTCAGCCTCTTGAGTATCTAGGATTACAGGTATAAGCAGAGATCTTCTTGACCACCTATTTTTGTTTAGAAAATGTATTCATCATATTTATATCCAAACTTCAGCAAATTATGCCATAAGAGTGCAAACCTCCTTTGCATGGCCAATGAAACCCAGGCAACAGTTTATTTGAATCGCTCTCCTCTTCTGTCCGGCCTTTTCCCTATTTAACCAAAAGTACATCAGTCCACCATAGCAACCACATTAAAAAAAGACAAAAACAAAACAAAAAAACCAGACGCAAAACACTGCCCACTTCAACAAAACATGGAATCTTGTCTCAGTGGGTTTGAAAACTCACAACAAACCACAGCCTCTGCTCTCCAGCCTGGGGCGCACACAGAAATACTAGCTGCCAGGTCCCAGACTGCTCAGCGCAAGATGTCAGGGATGCAGAAGCCCAGGGTACTTGTAATGCCGGCAGTGCCGAAGCTACACCCAGGAACCACAGGAGGAGGACTAGAACCGGAGGAGCTGCCATGGAAGGCCTGCCTGCTGCTCTTCCCTGTTTGTGAACCCACCCGCTCCGTGCCTGGCCCTCCTGGACGTGAGGCTTGTGGAGGTGAATGCTATGGTCATTGCAGCCCCCGAGGCGCCGAGTGAGAACACGGGGCTGCCCAGGAAAGCACGGCAGGGCCTCTGGAACCGTCAGAAGAGTCCCCACATCGGCTGCTGCGGCTCACACCTAGCATTCCACTCAGGAGGCGGAGAGCTGAGGATCGCAGTTCAAACAAAGCCAACCGTGACAGGAAAGGCCGAGAGCCTCTAATCTCCAATTAACAACTAAAAAGCTGGAAATGAAGCTGTGGCTCAGGTGTTAGGGAGCCAGCTTTGAGGGGGGAAAAAGCGAAGGGACAGCGCCCAGCTCCTGAGATCAAGCTCCAGTATCGGCACACAGGCATGAGCATGTGCAGGGGCTTGCGTGCACGCATGCGTGTGCACAAGTGCACACACGCACACACACACGCTATGATGCCATTTGTGTGTTTATCTGAAACCGTCACGTGGAGGAGAGCCAGAAATACTTTTGTTCTGGAATATGCCTAACCAAGGGGCCTGGTGAACAAGCTTGGGGATTTGGGCTATGGGTGATGTCATAGGCTTTTGACCAATAGGGACATCCTGGAGCAAGGGCATTGAAGGAGAGGATACATCGAGGAAGGAACTTACAGTAAATCATCTTAAGAGTTGTCTAGGCACATGTTACTTACAGTCTAGGTGGTAGCAATGGAAGAAGCATATTCTCAACGTAGAAACCAAAACTACAAAGACAATAGTCACTTCCCTCCATTTAGACTGATTCACTGAAATCCTCCTATGAATTATACTGTTAGGTTTAATTTAGCCTATTATAACAGACTGTACTTTGTGAATTACAGTGTATTACACACAATGACATTGCAAGCTACGGTATATTATGCAATGACTTCATCATCCTCGTCATCATCACGATCATCATTCAGGTAGGCAAAAAATCCATTGTTGTAATGGAGAATGTATTGCCCAAAGGATTACCAAACATAGCAAAACTAAGCAGGGTGACGGAGCTCATGCTGTGGGCTTAGTTATCTGGGGGATTGTGGCTTTAGGCCACCTCGAGCAGACAGGATTGTTAGACCCATTCTTAACATGGCTGTGTGGTAGTGCACTCCTACAGGGGAGGCTGAGATCTGGAAGCCTGTAATTCCCGGCATGTCTGATTCCTCAAGACTCCATCTCAGTGAAGAAGCTGGGTGTGGTGGCACAGGTCTGCCAACCCAGCTGTAGAAGGAATGGAACGATAGGTAGATCATTTAGGCTCGAGCACGAGCTAGAAGTGAGATTCTATCTAAAATCAGTGCAAAAAGGGGCTGGAGGTGGAACTCTGTAGTAGAGAACCTGCCTTGCTAGTACAAGGTCCTGAGTTCAAACCCATGTGTATATGTGTCATCTGCCTGTCAGTCTGTCTATCCATCCATCTCTACATACCATAAGCTTGTTTAAGGTATGGAAGGAGAAAGAAAAGTCCAGCTATTCATAGACAAAGTAGACTTGAAGGAACGGCACTTAGTTAAGAAAATGAATGATTAGAAATTGTTCAGACATCATTTCTTGAAAATGACAAATACCTGGATTTTAGAGAAGCACTGTCATAACAAGAAGTAAGGAAGTGGGATGATTTTCCATTTCCCGATAAAAACAACCACCTTGCTCCTATCCCTGCAGAAAGAATGTTCTTTGCTGAGCTGCCGGCACTAACTGTTCAAGGATTTAGGGTCATGCGGAAAGATCAATATGTTTTTGTTGGCAACAGGTCACGTTAGACTCTAGAATCCAGAAACATGTCAACATTCAGTCCCAGGTCTGAGCTGCAGGCTGTTAATATCAGCAGGCTTCCCTGCTAATATTAACGAAACCGTCCCTGGGATTCCAAGTTTGGGGCTACTACTAATATTTTATTTCAGAGTCTAAGAAGGGAACTGTTGATGGCAATGTGTAAATGAGCACAAAAATAAATGGAGTCATATAGGGAAAAAAAGCATGCTGTTTCAGAACTATATCATCAATAAAGCAATCAAAGGGCTTGGGGTTTTGTTTGTTTTTCCTGTTCAGCCTCCAGTTGGCTAGGTCAGTGCGTTACCCAATCAGAGAGAGTTTTAAAGATGAACAGCCAATGGTCGTTACAGTTTGAATTGATCCAAACTTTCTGCAGTGTAGCCTGGCAACATGCATAACTCTGCATGTTCATGTTCTTTTGTGAAGAGATTCTACCTCTAGGAACATATTCTGACAAACTAAGACTGCAAAAAAACCCACAAAAACCCCTGCAAGCAGGTTTATTAGGGTTATTTTTAACCGTTCACTATTGGAACTATATGAAATGCAATGACGGAAGAGCCTATAGATGATGAGAACTCTCCCATGAAACACTGTGTAGTTAAATGATTTTTAGGAAAAAAAATTAATGATCTGGAAAGGTGTCAATCATATTTTAAGTAATAAAGCAGAGTTCCAAACTGAATGCAGCCAGGTCCTACTTTATATTTAGGACTAGACTCTTATGCATGGAATTTTTTTTTTTTTTTTTTTGGCCAGTCCTGGGCCTTGGACTCAGGGCCTGAGCACTGTCCCTGGCTTCCTTTTGCTCAAGGCTAGCACTCTGCCACTTGAGCCACAGCGCCACTTCTGGCCATTTTCTGTATATGTGGTGCTGGGGAATCGAACCCAGGGCCTCATGTATATGAGGCAGGCACTCTTGCCACTAGGCCATATCCCCAGCCCTATGCATGGAATTTTAACCATGCATATATGCTTTTTCAGGAGGGTGCCAGTCCTGGGGCTTAAACTCAAGGCCTGGGCACTGGCCTGGAGCTTTTTCATTCAAACCTAGTGCTCGGGGCTGGGGATATGGCCTAGTGGCAAGAGAGCTTGCCTTGTATACATGAGGCCCTGGGTTCGATTCCCCAGCACCACATGTACAGAAAACGGCCAGAAGGGGCGCTGTGGCTCAAGTGGCAGAGTGCTAGCCTTGAGCAAAAGGAAGCCAGGGACAGTGCTCAGGCCCTGAGTCCAAGGCCCAGGACTGGCCAAAAAAAAAAAAAAAACAACAAAAAAACCTAGCGCTCTACTACCTAAACCTCAACTCCACTTTGGGCTTCTTGGTAGTTCATTGGAGCCAAGCAGCTCATGGACTTTCCTGCCCAGGTTGGCTTTAAATTGTGATCCTCAGATCTTAGCCTCCTGAGTAGCTAGAATTACAGTCATGGGCCATCAACTGTATATATACTTTTAAAAGGACCAGTAGACCCATCACAAGAAAAAAAGTATTTTACATTTCTTGAAGCTAGCTGACAGGATTCTGAGGGAACTTTCCTCTTTATTTTTCATGTGTTTGAATTTTTTTCTACCAAAAAAAAATGTGTCACTTACATAATAAGGGGAAAACAGCTTATCAAGCCCTGGGTGTGCATGAATTTAGAGCAGGAGCTGAAGGTGTTCAGGACCCTGTGGGTCCTGGTGAACTTGGAGAGGGGGCAACGCTGTTTTGAGCTCTCTTGATTTACCTGGGGGCAGAAATACTGTAACACAGGTTACATAAATTGATCTCCTCCCCCCAAAAGCTCTTCAGTTTCTAAAGAATCACGAATTCAGATTTTTCCAGTAAGTTACTTCCTGACATCATGAAAGCACTTCCCTGACATTCTAATCTCTCGGCTTAGGAAAACAAGTCTTTTATTTCCAGAAATTCCTCCTTTACCTTCCATGAATTCACAAGTGCAAGTCCTAGCTGGAATGCTTCTTCCATTTCAAATGAAGCCAGAAGCCAGTGCCTGGAGGTGGGGAGGGAGGGGGGGGGGGGAGGGGGAGGTGGTGCCTATCTCCAGCCTAAGGCTCCTCCTAGCACCGCCTGCCTCTGTAGCTCCCATCCCTTGCTCTGCTACTGTGGATGCCTCTTTCTCCAGGAAGCCCCTTGATTCCATCCTATAGCTGCCTGGGCTTCTCTTAAAAAGACCTGGCCATTTTATTGGAAAGTTAATTCTTGGACCTGCTGAATTGTGCATGGGAAGAGGGCCTGGCCCGACTGACTAGCTTGTTCCCTCCCCAACAAGCCCTGGAGCCTCTGTGTGAATGAGTCGGAACTTCCAGCGAATCACAGCCACCAAAACATCTAACAACCCTTTTCCCTTGGCTGGTGAATAGAAGCCTTCTCTCCTCTCTGCTCCTTTAAAGGGCAAGTGCCCTTTTAGCTCCGGTACCATTCTTTTCTAGGGAGACAAAGGTTGTCCATCAGTCACTTCTGTGTCTTGCTGTTGTTCTTGTTTGCTTAACCGACCTTCCACTCACCCCCACCTCTGCACCGACGGGTAGTTACAGCCTTCCCTCATTTTACAGCTTGCCTCATTTTTTCCATGCCGTGAAGATTCACAGTGAAGCGATGGCTATTTGTGAGTGGTTTACTCAGCACTTGAGTCGCCTTTCATTGCTCACAGAGGACTCGCTGGGGCTGCTTCCTCTGCTTAACTCTGGCTAAAGCGATGGTCTTCCTTTTTAATAGGTTCTCCCCCTTCTTTCCTTTTTGGAGGGGAGTCCTCAGGGGGAGGTCTTTGGCTCTTCAGAAACATAGGCTTCGGAGTGAAATGGACACTTATCCTTCAGGAAGAATAAACGGGACAGGGTCTAACCTGTCACCGCGGCTGTGTGCTTCCGGGAAGAAGTGGCGGGTTGCACTAGGGGAGGGGTGTGAGTCAGGGGCAACCACGCCGAATGGAAAGATCACTTGGAGGACATCTCAGGGGCCACCCTGTCCCTTCCCGATGCCAAACTTTCATCTTGAACACTGAGCACACCATCCTTTTCCACGATCACCACAGTGTCATAAAGATGGAGTGCCCTGAAGTGTCCTGAACCCAATGGCAGGCCACTGGGAGGAAGTCACCCAGCCCCTAGTGGAAGGGAACTGGACAATAAGGAGGCAGGCACTTACCCTTTGACCCAGTGGCTCTACCTTTAAGACTCCCCCCCCCCCCCCCAAGGCACGGTCCTGGAAACCCACACAAGAGAAAACTACACCCCGAGGAGACCACCAGAGGGAGAGTTTGACACATCCAAGTGAGACACACGCAGCTAAGGAAATAAGCACTAGAAAGGCACGAGTGAACGTCGGAGATGCCCTGGGCAAAGAGAAAGAAGCCAGGTGTGTAACAGTGCAGGTAGCAAGCTGTTCTGGGAGCAAGGAAGGGAAAATGGAGCAACGATACACATGAGCCCAACCCCACCCCCCCAAAAAAGTTACAGGACAGGGAAAACAGGAAGCTAATAAAAAAACAATTGCTTCTGGAGCGGGGTGCTGCGGTCTAGAGTTTTCTGAGTTACCTGACAGCGTTTTATTTTTGTAAGGGTTGCTGAAACCACCATGCGGTTCAGGCAGAAAAGAGTTTATTGGGAGAGCCAAACCAGGGGGCTGCGCTCCAGAGCAGGTGTAGCCGCTCCACCTAATGGGGGAAGGAGATTCCACAGGGAACGAGGTGTGACCACAGCCGAAGAGGAAGTGACCTCAGAGCCCGGATACCCACTGACCCCAGGGGCTGCCGCGACCAGTTACCGGGCTGGGCCCACCTTACTGGATCTAGCAGTTTCTCGTGGAGAGAAAAAGAGAAGGGCAGATCTAACATTTTGGTTTTGGCTTGTCTTTGTTTTTCCTGTGTCAGTACTTGGTGGGGCTTGAACTCAGGACCTGGGTCCTGTCCCTTACCCTTTCACTCAAGGCTAGTGCTCTAGCCCTTAAGTCACACCTCCACTTCCAGAGTTTTGGAGGTCAGTGGGAGGCAAGAGTCTCATGGACTTTCCTGCCTGTGCTGACTTTAAGCCACAGTCCTCAGATCTCAGCCTCCTGAGTAGCTAGAATTACAGGTGTGGGCCACCAGTGCCCACCGCTTTTCAGATAGTTTTTGTTCGTGGTGATGATTGGGGGCTTGAACTCAGGGCCTGGGTACTTTCCCTGAGCCTCTTTGTGTTCGATCCTAGTGCTCTATCACTTGAACTACAATGCCAGTTCCAGTTTTTGAGTGGTTCATTGGAGATGAGTCTCATGTAGACTTTTCTGCTCGGACTGGCTTTGAACTGTGATCCTTCGATCTCAGCCTCCTGAGTAGCTAGGATTACAGGCGTGAGCCACTGGTGCCCAGCTCAAATAGTTTTGACTTGTCAATCCTGTAGATGTTTTTGGCAATTCATAGAATTAAAGACAATCGACAAGTATGGGACAAGGGGGACAAAAACAACTCAACTGTTTATCCAACTGATAATTACCAAAAATAGTGTGGATGAAGCTTGGTGGGGAACGAGTATAAGAAACTGTGGGTTTAATCTCCTCAACTCCAAGAAAACACATTAACTTAAGCAATTTAAAATCATAGCACCATGCCCTTATTGAAATCCTTTCTACGATGAAAACAAAGCAAAGAAAGCTTATGATTTGCTTGGCAGCAGGTTGAACTGTGTTCTAAGAAAAGATATTGATGGTGCGTGCAAGACACCCTGAGCTCCACACCTAGCCCCAACACGCGCGCATGCACACACACACACACACACACACACACCACACACACACAGCAAACTGGAGGAAGGAGAAACAAGTAGAGCAGTGGCACACTTGAGTTCCAGGAAGTCTCGCTGGTCAGGGTGCCCGTCTTGGTCTTGGGAGGACTGAGGTGGGAGGCGCTGAGGGGTAGGAGTCTCGGGACTGAGCAAGGAAAGGCTTTGCCAGTCTCCAGCTGGGTTGGGAAGCTCTGGGGGCCAGGATTGCTGGAATGCGGGCCCCACAAAGCCGGGATTTCCAGGGCTTTGAGTCGCTGCTAGGTCCCCAGAGCCAACACAAAGCCTGGATCATAGCAGATGCTCAGTAAGCACTTATCCCTGGCCTGGGTGCACTGGAAACTGCTCGGTGACGAAGCTCACTGAGTGGGCATTTTCTCACAGGTTCAAACCTTTCTTGTTTCCTCACTGTGTTTGGAAGTTACTGAAGATTAAATTGTTGTATCTCGCCAGCGTCTTCTTCCTCTGAATGCTTCCTGCTACTCAGTTGTTGCTCTTAAAGTACCAGTTTGGTAGATGAAGATGACGTCTTGCTTTATTTTGTATTTTTCTGTACTAGTAAAGCTGATTTTTAATGCCTTTTCCCTCCCATATTCTTGGTTGAGTGTTTTTTTGCTTGGTTTCCATTTTCAGGTGTTTATGATTTCCAACGGATTTGCAAACACAGTGCGCTCTGTTGCCACTATGAATATTTTATGCATATTTTTAACACGACCCACTTCCTGGGTAGGGAGCTTCCTTCCAAAAGATGTGTGAATCAATGTATGAATGAGGGCTGTGCGGGTGGGTGGGGCCGGCCTCCCCTGCCCCGCCCATTGCCCCGCCCCCTGGGGAGGGGCAGAAGCCTGCTTCCCAGGTCACTAGGACCTGCCCTTGTCTTCGCGCTGGGAGGACAGCCTAGGATGGCAGGTCACTTGCAGGGGCTTCAGTCACCATTGCATCACCTCCTTCTCCAAAGAGCCCACAGTGTGATCTGAAACCCAGCCAAACCAGACTCGCCTTGCCCGGTGGCTCAACCTCTTTCACACTCCCTTGAGGTTGACTGCACATGGAAGGAAGAGCAGCTCACGAGCTCCATCTTGGGCTGCCCGTGCTTTGTCAGAGCAAGCTGAGCATCCTCCATCCCGGCCGCTGCTCTCCGAGGCCTGAGGCGCACCAGGCCCCAAGCGTCAGCTCCGGGGTGCAGCTCACGTTCTCTGGGCACGGTCTGAAAAGATGGGGCTCATCTTCAGGTCCTTGACACAATTCATGTTATCGTCTTCTCACAGAATAGAGGCTTCACACAATTTATTTTTTTTAAATGATGAGACACATCACACATTTAATGCTGAAAGTGTGTTTTCCTTGGTTTAAAAAAAAATGGTTTCATTAATGGTGGGAATGGAGGCAGTTCTTTAAGGAAAGTTCTCGGTGAGGCAGGACAGCTTTTCTTTTTCCTGGGGGGGCGGAATCGGGTGCTTCATGAAGGCAGAGCCCTGGGAGCAAGCGGGAACGGAAGCAGGACAGGGAGAAGGAGAGGCGCAGCGAGGGCGAAGTCTCCCCAGCCCCAGTGTCAGCGGCTCCTCTGGGAGCAGGAACTACCACGGAGGAAGCTGGGACCAAGTCCCAGACATTGAGAACAGGAGAAAGCAAGGTTCAGAGAGACCTGGGGTCAGCATCACCCAGCATGAGATGGATACAAGTGGAATTCCTCCTACTGTTCCTTCAATGACGCTTCTGGTGTATTGGTTTTTCTGTTGCTGCTGTGTAACAAATAGCCGTGGTGGATGCGGGAAGCCTCGGGTCCTTACCACCTGGGCCTTTCGCTGGGCTTCCAGTGTCCCCAGAAGTTGTCTGCCCAGTTTGGTAGGCAGAGGTGCCTCAATGCCTCTTAGACCTTGCCCGGGACTCCTACACCACGACGTCCATCCTTCAGTCAGGACAGCCACCAAGTCCTGCTCGCTCATGGGGACCATCAGAGGTCAACGCGTAGGTGAGCCACTGCACACCCCTTGAGCTTTGGGTGGGAAATAGAGGAGTGTTGGCACCCCGCCCCGCCCCCCCCCACCTTCCCGCGGTCCTCATTAGGTACAACTCCAGTAAGGGCCTCCTGCTATCTGGTGGTCTGCCCCTTTCCCCTCACATTTCTTTGGATCACACCCAGGCCTTAACTCCGTCCAGTCCAAGGCCAGACCGCTCTCCCCGCTCCCCGTTTGCCCAGCCCCTGTGACTTGGCAACCTGGCAAGAGCTGAGTCCTGGTGTCATGATTCAACTCGGGCAAGGACAGCATGCTATTATTCCACACCGCAGAGCCAAGGCCTCCATCTGGAGGTTTTACAGCCGTGACTGGCAGCTGGAGCTTCCTCACGGAGGGAGCACTGTGTGCCGGCTGCATGAGCCACCACGGTGCCGGGGCCACCCCAGCCCCCTGTGTCTGTCTCTTTGGCACACACTGCACTCCCTGTTGCCCAGGCACGGGGGGCTTTTTCAGTACCTTGTTTGGGGTCAAAGCAAGTATCATTCCCCACTGTTCTTGTGGTCTGTGTGTCAGTCCCGCGGCTGGAGCTCGGGCTTGAATGCTGCCCTCGGTCTTGTTCACTCAAGGCTGGGGCTCCACCGTCTCAGCCACAGCTTCCCTGCTGGCTTTCTGGTGGTGCATTGGAGACAAGAGTCTCGCAGACTAGGCTGACTTCAAACCCCCATTCTCAGGTCTCAGCCTCCTGAGTAGCTGGGATTATAGGAGTGAGCTATTGGTGCCTGGGTCCTCCTCCTCCTCCTCCTCCTCCTCCTCCTCTTCCTCCTCCTCCTCCTCCTCCTCTTCTTCTTCTTCTTCCTCTTCTTCTTCTCCTCCCCTCCTCCTCCTCCTCCTCTTCTTCTTCTTCTTCTTCTTCTTCTTCTTCTTCTTCTTCTTCTTCTTCTTCTTCTTCTTCTTCTTCTTCTTCTCTTCCTCTTCTTCTTCCTCCTCCTCCTCCTCCTCCTCCTCCTCCTCCTCCTCCTCCTCCTCCTCCTCCTCCTCCTCCTCCTCCTCCTCCTCCTCCTCCTCCTCCTCCTCCTCCTCCTCCTCCTCCTCCTCCTCCTCCTCCTCCTCCTCCTTCTAAATAAACTTTAGAACTGGCAGTGTCACTCAAAACTAGAGTGTTGCTGCTTGACATGTCTGGAGTCCTGCCTGGGTTTGAGCTCAAATAAATAAACAAGCTTTAAAAAGAAAACTTAGTAAAATTAAGCTTTGGTTTATACTGGGGTTTGAACTCAGGGCTTTGTGTTTGCTTTGCTTGCTTGGTTCAGCTAGCACTCTACCACTTGAATCACACCTCTAATGCATCTTTTTCACTGGCTATTTTATTGTTAACTCATTCATTCATTTATTTTCCCCGCTGGTACTGAGGCTTGAACTCAGGGCCTTGTTTGCACTTTTGCTTAGCTTTTTTTTGCTCGAGAATGGCCCTCTCCTACTTGAACCACACATCCATTTGCAGTTTATTCTGTTGTTGGTTAATTGGAGATAAGATTCTCTTGGATTTCCTTGCCTGGCTGGATTCACATCGTGGTCTTCAGATCTCAGTCTCCTGAGTAGTTAAGATTACAGGCAGGAGCCACTAGCTCCTGGCTTTACAGGTTATTTTAGAGATAGAGTCTCAGGGACCCTTCCATCTGGCTGGCTTTCAACTTCAGTCCTCCAGATTTCAGCTTCCCTGAAGAGCTGACACCCAGCTACACTTTTTGTCATGGAAAATTTCAAGCACATCCTCAAGTAGACAGGAAAACGACTGCATTCCACGAATACTTCACAGTTCTAAACGCATGGCCTATGTTTCTCTCCACTCCCTCCCACTCGTTCCTTGGTCTGGATTATTTGAAGCAAATGCCAGACATCATATCATCTCATCCAAAATATTTTAGAATGTGTCTCGAAAAGATACATAGAATTGTACATGCCTTATAAAGAACTGTCATACCCTTAGCGTGCCCAATAAATCGACAATTATTTCTTAACGTATCAACTGGCTGAGCTATGTTAAAATTTCCCGGTTATCCAGTGAACTAACTAGTTAATTAGTTAACTTGCTGATACTGGGCTTTGAACTTGGGGTCTTAGTGTTCTCTCCCTTCCTCTCTCTCTCTCTGGGGGGCGAGGGGTTAATTCAGTCCTCAGATTATGATCCTCCTACAATATGCCTCTCAGTAGCTGGGATATAGATATAAATGACCGTGCCTGATTCTAGTTCTATCTGTGTATCTTTGTATCTATGTACCTACCTACCTACCTACCTACCTATGGTGGGGATTGAACTCGGGCCTCACATCTTCAGTTACATACTAGTTGCTTTTCAGACAGCATCTCCTCTCCCCCCTCCCCCACCCCCGGGGCCTCCCGGACTGTGATCCTTCTACCTAGAGCTCCTGAGGTAGCTGGGGTTCCTCACGTGCACCAGCACCGTGGGCTCATGGGGTGATGCGATGACCTTGCCCGACCTCTGCCTACATGACAGATGAATCACGCTACCTGCATCCTCCTGACGGTCTTAACGATTCCTCCCACAGGGCGTTTTAGACGAGGTCTACTCGCTTCCACTCGTTGCAACCCATGTTAGTGTTTCTTGAATCTCTTCTAGTTGCCTCTTCCTTCTCTTGCTTTTCTCTTTGCAGTTGGTTTGTTTCGAACCTGAAGTGCGTATAACTGTTTGTATTGGCTGATTGCACTGTGTACAGTATTATTTAACCCCTTCCTCTCTCTGTAAATTAGCAGTGAGACCTAGGACTTGATCAAAGTCTATGACCCAAATGATGGCTAATAATCTAATCCCCAGACAGCTTTCTTTTTTTTTTTTTTTTTGGCCAGTCCTGGGCCTTGGACTCAGGGCCTGAGCACTGTCCCTGGCTTCTTCCCGCTCAAGGCTAGCACTCTGCCACTTGAGCCACAGCGCCGCTTCTGGCCGTTTTCTGTATATGTGGTGCTGGGGAATCGAACCTAGGGCCTTGTGTATCCGAGGCAGGCACTCTTGCCACTAGGCTATATCCCCAGCCCCCCAGACAGCTTTCTTGAATGAAAGATGCAACATCCGTGAATATGCTAGGAGTACATTACATAAACGCTGTTTTACAAAGGAGGGGGTGGGGAGGGGGAGTTAAGAAAGCAATATAGAAGGTAAATTTGATCAAAGTAACTTATATGCATGTATACACGTCATCAGGAAAGCCCTTGTGCAAGTAGTTCATGCTAATGACTTGCTGGCACTGGAGTTGAACTCAGGGCCTGGGTGACGTCCCTTAGCTTCTCCACTCCAGGCTGATGCCTTACCATTTGATCCTCTGCTCTACTTTCAGGTTTTTTTTTTTTTTTCTGGTTAACTGGAGATAAAAGTCTTATGGAGTTTTCTGCCAGGGCTGGCTTTGAACCACAATTCTCAGATCTCGGGCTCCTGAGCTCTTTTAGTGGTGTGAGCCACCAGAAGCCTGGCTGCTAATGAATAATTTTTTTTTTTAAGAGGCAGAATGTATTTGCAGTGACTCAATGTTTGTCCCTGTGTTTACAAACTTCCTTACTGTAAGATTCTCCTAGTAACAACCCAAACTAGCATTGATGGACAACTGACAAGCTGCCTGCAGGGTAGCTGTAAGTGGCGCTTGTAAGTTTCCATGGAAACAGAGTTTCCCATGTGGAAATTGGTCCTTGCCGGCATCGGCATTCCATGCTTCGCTGTGCCACGCGTGAATTTTTAGGTGGCAATGGGGAATTCACATCAGTGATCTTTGGAGAGGGACCCACGTAGGACAGCTACAGTATTCGATAACCAGGAAATTAGGGCTCCAGCCAGGAGTCTTATTAGCTACTTAGAGAGGTTGTCCTGATAGCCCCCGCCAAGGTTAGCACTCAGCTGACGAACATTGACTGCTGGCTAGTGTCTACTGACAGTCTTCAGAGCAACAAAGAACTCTTACAATGTCCCAGAGCACCAGCAGGAAACCAGAGGTCAGAGGACAAATATTCTAAGAAGGCTTGTGCTCACTAGGTCGATATAGAATAACTCCCCATGTGAGGTTGAGATATAGCTTACTTTTTGTGTGCGCGCCCGTCCCGAGGTTTGAATTCAGAGCCCGAGCACTTCCCCTTAAATTTGCTTTTGTTTTTGCTTAAGGCTGATGCTCTAAAGCTCGGGTCATCGCTCCACCTCCGGCTTTGTGGGGGTTAATTGGAAGCAAAAGTCCATTGGATTTCCTATCCAGCTGGTTTTGAACTGTGATCCTCAGATCTCAGTCTCCTAGGTAGCTAGGCTTACATGCAAGAGCCACTGGCACCCAGCTACTGATAGGAAATTTTAATGAGAATTTAAGGTGTAATGAAGCTCAATAAATAGAAGTTCTCTTCCTGCATCCCCTGAAAGCACATCTTCCTACCGTGACTGGCCTTCCCCCTGCACCAGGGCAGAGCAACGTGGCTCCCACTCACTGCTTGATGGCCGCAGAAGAGGGGTCCCAGAACACCCTCGGGTGGGCTGCAGGGTGTTCTAGAAGCTCTGGGGCAGAAACTTGCCACCGAGAACCTCACATGCCCATTAGCACCACACAAAGCTTCCCAAAACGGGAGGTTGGGTTCCTGCCCCCATTCTGAAGCCGCTGACATCCCAGACCTCTCCTCTCCACCTGCTGCTTCTCGCCTTGCAAATATCCCGTCCCCTCATCCCCTGGGCATGAGCCCAGGACTCTAGGGACACTGGAGCGTTCATTCAGTTCATTCTCCCAGAGACAGAGCACACACACACACACACACACACACACACACACAGAGCCCTGCCCCTTTAGCTGATTGGTCCAGAGATAAACTCCTGACTCAAGGGCAGCCAACCAAACTCCTGTTTTTAAACATTCTCCCCACTAGACACAGAAGGGCGTTCCTCTAGGCTGTAGAGGGAGAAGCTGCAAGGTAGTGGTGGTGGTGGTGATGATGGTGGTGGTGATCATGGCTGTCATTGTGTGTGACAGGCAGGGAGGAGAAGCTGGTCAGAGGAGAGAAACAGAACAAAGCAGCCTAGAAGCAAAGCAGTAGGAAGGAGGTCCATGGCCCTGGAGAAAAAGACCAAGAGGCTCTGGTTCCCGAAGCCTTTTCCCCACTCCTCTGAGGATTGACTTCATATCTTGCTGGGATTCTTTGAGATTCCAGAACTCTTAAAATATTCCTCTTTTATTTGAACAAGTTGGACGAGGCTTCTGATCTTTGCGAAGCTGCCTTGCCCAGGGAATAAAATAAGGACGTGCACTGTTAACCGCTATTCAGCATGGAAATGCTTTCCCAGGCAATAAGCTAAGAAGAAATAAGTACAAGAAGCAAGAATTTGGCTCACATCTGTAGCTCTAGAATGTGGGAAGTGAAGGCAGGAGAACTGTGAGTTCAAAGACGGCCACATTCATCTTGAAACAAAACAAACAACTAAATACAAGAAAGAAAAAACTAGAAAGCATGAAGATGGGGGGGGGGGGTGGAACCAAACTATTTATATAGAAATCCATTATACAATGAGAACGAATGAACAAATTTACCAAGACCATATAATTATTTTTCTACATAGTATCCAATGAATTGTATTTTACATGCTGCTAATATGTTTTATTCACCAATAAACATTTGGAAGATGAAACTGTGAAACACCAGTATTTAAAGTAGAATTAAAGAGCTGAAAATGGGGCCTGGGAGTATGGCCTAGTGGCAAGAGTGCTTGCCTCCTACACATGAAGCTCTCAGTTCGATTCCCCAGCACCACATATATGGAAAACAGCCAGAAGGGGCGCTGTGGCTCAGGTGGCAGAGTGCTAGCCTTGAGCAGGAAGAAGCCAGGGAAAGTGCTCAGGCCCTGAGTCCAAGGTCCAGGACTGGCCAAAAAAAAAAAAAAAAAAAAAAGCAGGAAATGCCTTCTAACAAATTTAATTAAAATGTGTATAAGACCTTAACACTAAATTCCACGAATCACTGGTGGATTAGTTTTAAACATCTAAATAAATGGAAAGTCAGAATGTATTTATAGGTTGAACAACTTAAGGTGCCAACGATTCTCAAATTTATCTATAAGGATAATGCAATTTCAACTGAAATTCTAGCAGACATTTTTAGGGTTAGAAATTAGCATAATGATTCTAAAATTTATATGACAACATGAAAGATCTAAAATAGTCAAGACTGTCTTCAAAAAGAACAAAGTAGGAGGGCTTATACTACCGGATTTTAAGATTCACATCAAGCTACGGAATTGAAGACTGTGATTCTGGCATAAGGTAAACAAGATTAATGAAACAGAATACAAGTCCAAAAACAGACCTATGCATCTCCAGCCAATGATTTTTTTTTGTTTTGGTTTGGTTTTCTTGGCTTGGACTCAGGGCCTGAGCACTGTCCTTGGCTTCTTTTTGCTCAAGGCTAGCACTCTGCCACTTGAGCCACAGCGCCACTTCTGGCCATTTTCTGTATATGTGGTGCTGGGGAATCAAACCCAGGGCCTCATGTATATTAGGCAGGCACTCTTGCCACTAGACCATATCCCCAGTCCCAGCCAATGATTTTTTTGAAAAAAGAAATCCATTGAGGAGAACAGGAAACCTTGTTTTGAACTCAGGACCCTGTCTGTGCCAGGCAGGCATTCTACCCTTTGAGCCATGTCCCCAAACTTCTTTGCTTTGGTTGTTTTTCAGATAGGGTCTGGCTTTTTGCCTGAAGCATCCTACATTGTAATCCTCCTCCTTATACTTCTTAGGTACTGGGGATGGCAGGCATTTCGCTATGGGTTAAGATGGGTCTCACAGGGGCTGGGGAGATAGCCTAGTGGCAAGAGTGCCTGCCTCGGATACACGAGGCCCTAGGTTCGATTCCCCAGCACCACATATACAGAAAACGGCCAGAAGCGGCGCTGTGGCTCAAGTGGCAGAGTGCTAGCCTTGAGCGGGAAGAAGCCAGGGACAGTGCTCAGGCCCTGAGTCCAAGGCCCAGGACTGGCCAAAAAAAAAAAAAAAAGATGGGTCTCACAAGTGGTTTGCCTGGAAGGTAAAAGCTCAGCATCTCAAACTAGATCCTTCCACTCTCAGCCTGCTGAGTAGCTGGGATTACAGGTGTGAGCGACCATTGGCAGCTTAAAAGATCTCTTTCATTAGTGCTGCAAAAGCAACTAGATATCCATATGATCCTAGAAACATAAATGTGAAGGTAAACATGTAAAATTATGTCATCCTAGCTACTCAGAAGGCTGGGATCTGAGGATCGCAGTTCAAAGCCAGCCCAGGCAGGAAAGTCTATGAGACTCTTATCTCCAATAAACTATTCAGAAAAAGCAAGAAGTGGTGCTGTGGCTCAAGTGGTAGAGTGCTAGCCTTGAGCACAAAGAAGCTCAGGGGCAGTGCCCAGGCCCTGAGTTCAAGCCCCCAGGACCAGCAAAGACTAGAAGAGTATTTGCAAACTGTCAACTATTTCTCAGAGAGCTAAGCAAATGACAAACAATAAAAAAAAAATAGTGTACATCATGATTAAAAATTTCTGCTCACTAAAAGATAGGAAGATTAAAAGAGAAGGTACACACAGACTGGTAGAAAATATTCAAATTACACATATCTGACTAAGAACTTTTATTTGATATATAAAGAACTACAATTTTAAAAATACTGAGTCATAGTGGTGCAAACTTATAATCCCAGCATTCGGGGAGCTGAGGTGGGAGGAATTCAAATTTGAGGCCAGCCTGAGACACATACCAAAACTCTGTTTCAAAAAAATAACTAAAGCTATACTCCTAGCCGCCCAGGAAGCTGAGCTCTGAGGACTGAAGCTTAAAGCCAGCAAGAGCAGCAAAGTATGTGAGAGACTTATCTCCAATTAACCAGCAAAAAGTCAGAAGCAAAGATGTTGCTCAAATGGTAGAGCACTGGCCTTGAACAAAAAAGCTAAGGGAAAACGCCCAGGCCCTGAGTTCAAGCCCTTTCCCCCATAAAGAGGATATAAACAAACAAACAAGAATGGCAAATGATTTGAACTGATACTACATAAATGAAGACTCACTGAGTCAGGTGTTGGTGTCTCTCGCCTGTAATCCCAGCTACTCAGGAGACAGATGTAAGGATTGCAGCTGGAAGCCAGGCTGGGCAGAAAAGCCCCATGAGTCTCTTATCTCAATTAAGCCTCAAAAACTAGAAATGGAGCTGTGGCTCAAATGTCAGAGGACCAGCCTTGAGCAAAAAAGCTAAGCAAGAGAGTAAGGTCCTGAGTTCAAGTCCCCCTACTGGCAGTCCCATTAACACACACACACACACACACACACACACACACACACACACACACACGAGAAGACACACTGAAGAACAATAAACACACGAACAGATGCTCAACTTTGGTATTCATCAGGGAGCTACAGATAACTACACTAAGAAACCTTAACGTGTTAAAATGAATAGGGCCACAAAGCCTGGCAAGTCTCAGAGTTGGCCAGAATCTGGAACAAGTGGATATTGGCTCGTGGGAGAATAAAATCATACAACTACTTTGGGAAATAATCTCACCGTTTCTAATAAAATAAATATACATACCTACCCTAAAATGCAGCAATTCTACTCTTGGGGATGTACCTGAGATAAACAAATTTCAAGCCAAGCATAGAGGCACTGGCCATAATCCCAGCTCCTGGGGAAGCAAAGGCAAGAAGAGCTTGAGTTTGAGGCTGGAGGCTCGCCTAGGCAAGGTTATCAAACCTTATCTCAAAACTAAAATAAAACCAAAAGAATTGTGGGTATCGCACAAGGAGAGGCTTGCTTAGTGCAAGGCACTGAGTTTAATCGGGAGAGGAGAGGGGAGGAGAGGCAGAAGGGAAGAGAAAGAAAGGAACGGAAGGGAAGGGAAGGGAGGGAGGGAGAAGGGAAAGGAAAGGGCTGAAGGCGTAGCCACGTGGGAAACCACCTGTCTAGCAAGCATGGGGCCCTGGGTTCAATCTCCAGGATGACCATAAAGGGGGAAAAAAATAAATGGAATCAATAAATCCAATATCTATCAACAGAGGGATGGATAAGCAAACAGTGCCGGCTCTGTATCTTTCATGAGGCTTCCTACAATGATCTTCAATAATATCCTCTTAAAATTGCCTTTATGGAAACTCCTAACTGCACTGAGAGTCGCAGCGACAGCGGAAGATGAAGTGTTTGGGGCTTCGCTTGAGCTGACTGTTCTAGTTCTTCCCCGTTCGTTGTCACTGGCTTGAGGGCCAAGCAGGGCCTTTTGGTGGTGTCGCTGGTGGTTACGTTTACTGCTTTCACAGACGGGGTGCGAGCCAGGAGGGTGCTGCGGTTTGAGCGCGTGTCCCTCAAAGACCCCTGTGGGAGCCTGATCCCGGCCTGTGGCACTATCGAGGGGTGGCGGGCCCTTGAAGGGGAGAGCTAGCTAGAAGCCTCCTGGCGGGCACGGGAAGGGGACCCCAGCCCTTCGTCCCCCTCCACCTGTGTGCATCCCCAGGAGCTCGGAAGCAAGGGAGCCACCAGATCAGAAACCGGGAGCCTGAGGAGACCTTGCTTCTTTTTAAGCTGATTCCTGTGGGTGTTTTGTTATAGTGACGGAAAGCTGACTGGCACAGAGATAATGGTTTTCCTGGCTTTGAGCCCAGGGTCTTCCATAGGACTGGATAAAGGCTCTGGGAATGTGCTAGCGACTGGCAAGTAACGAGCGGAGCCCCCAGAATTCTGGGTCTCTGCTCAGTGGCTCGCTGGGGGGCCATTCATCACCCTCCAGGATGACAAGCTCCGACTGGGAACCTGACCTCCAACAGCAACCACGCAAAGCTTTCAGAACCCCGCAGCCCGTCTGGAGGTTTCAGTTAGAAAACATCGGGCTGGGACAATCCACTTCCAGAAACGCGAGAGACAGACGGCAAACGAGATGGCCCAGGTGCTCGCGAGACCTCTACATGCGTGGGTGCATGTTCACGTATGTATATGAGTGCACGTGTGCGCTATAGGTGCATGTGTGTGCATATGGCATGCGTGGTGTATGCGTGTGTACGTGTGTGTACGTGCCTGTGCACGAGCGCATGTCTGTGTGTGTGCATGTACGAGTGTGTACTTGCATGAGACCCGAGGAGCAGAGCAGTGTCCGTAAGCAGAGGCTGCCGGGAAGACTGGCTGGCTCACGCTTCTCTAACACAGACATGGAGACTCTTGTTTCTCTGGAGATGAAGATTTCTCTATCAATGGGGGATGTACGGAGATTGCAGGGCTTCTGGGAATTTCGCTTAAAGAACTGGTGAGTGCCGGGGGCGGGGATGGTACCACCGTGACGTTTACTGCCCAGAGACTTACAACAAATGCCACCACTTTGAAGCTCCCTCGGGCTAGGGGTTTCTGTAGACCATCTCGTACCCTTCTCCCCCTTTTTCCTTGCTGAATAGGTTTACTGAAGACAGAAACAGACACATTTCCCAGCTCTCTTTGCAGGCGTGTCATGTGACATGGTCTTAGCCAACAAAATGGAAGTAGCGATGGTTGAATGGGCTTTAAGGAAGCTCCTCAAAAAAAGAAGGGCTGATTTAGCTGGCCTGTTTCCTTCACCCCTTGCTTTTCTCTTCCCGGAACTATAGCTGTGATTGTTGGAGCTCTGGCAGTCATATGAACAGCCCCAGGCCCTGAAGGCATGAAGGAGCTATAGCCACAACCCTCCAGACATCTTTTCCAGAAGATCTAAATAGACTTCTATCACGGCAAGCTGTGGTATTTGGAGGGAGGGGTGTTTGAGTCTTAACTGATTCAATACCCAAGCCCCAACAACAGGAGCATGATAAAACATAATCACAGCCATTCAGTAATTGTGTAGTTACAGATTTGTCACAAGGGAGAGGTGGTTATGATAAATGACTAAGTAGGCTACAAGGGAGAATGTACAGTACGATCTGTCTCATGAAAGAAGCATGCGTGAGACATGGGAAAGACTTGGAGCACATTTACAGCACATTTTTCCTCCAGTTGTGGGGCTTGAACTCTAGGCCTGGGTGCTATCCCTGAGCAAATTCTGCTCAAGGTTAACGCTCTACTTACTTAACCACAGTGCTATGTCTAGCTTTATCTATAACTAAGTGAAGAGAAGAGTCTCATGGCCTTTCCTGTCTGGGCTGCCTTCAGATCATGATCCTTACATCTCAACCTCGCGAGTAGCTAGGATTGTACATGGGAGCCACTGGTGCCTGGCTTTCAACACTGTTTTGTGTGGTTTGAGACAGGATCTCTTTGCGTAAGCTAACCTAACCTTAGGCTAACCTAAGACTTACTGCATATCCCAGCGGGGCCTCAAACTCCATATCTCCCTGCTTTAGCCTCCTGAGTGCTGGGATTACAGATGAGACTCAAAATACCAGCTTCATTTACAACACACTAGAACCTCCATGGGTAGTGGTGGTATAGAGCATGCGCTCTCTCTCTCTCTCTCTCTCTGTCTCTCTCTCTCTGTCTCTGTCTCTCTCTCTCTCTCTCTCTCTCTCTCTCTCTCAATCTCTCTCTCATCTCTTGCTTTCTACCTTTTTTTTTTTTTTTGGTGCCATTCCTGAGGCTTGAACTTGGGACCTAGGTGCTGCGCTTCTTCTGCTCAAGGCCAGCAGTCTACCATTTGAGCCACAGCGCCACTTCGACTCTTTTTTTAAAAAAAATAGTTTATTGGAGATGAGAGTCGCATGGACTTTCCTGCTGAGGCTGGCTTTGAACTGTGATCCTCAGATCTCGGCCTCCTAAGTAGCTAGGATGACGGGCGTGAGCCGCTGACACCAGGCCTTCTTTCTATGGGAGTTGTATCACAGCTCAAATTTTCTAGCTTTGTCACAGAAGAACAATAGAGGCCTTTTTTTTTTTTAAAGAAAAGGGAGCTATGGAATTTTTAAAAACAAGAGAGAAAGTTATGTCTTTTTATCCCTTTCTCTGCTCCACGTAGCCTACCTCATTCCCGGGGCTCCGGGGCCCGTCTGCGTCGGCCTCCTCCAGGGAGCCCTGCTCTGGGGCAGGCTCGAGGGCTCGCACACAGATGTCCTGTGTTCCGCTGGACCTGTGACATTTAGGGAAAGGAACAAGTTAGAAAAGACACATCTTCCCCTTTCCAGGCGGTTCTCCCTACGCGAGGACGGCAGTGGTGGTGGCCCTGGAAGGGAAGGCGGTGGGTGACTGGAGGAGGGCTACCCCTCGGCCTGGTTTTGGGAAGCCACAGGCCTAAGGCTGTGTCCCCATTGCCCCTGACTTTCTGCATCTTCATCTCAGACGTAGCCCCATCTCTGCTCGTTCGGGTTGAACCTGGGGTGTCCCTCCAAGGCTCCTAGGTTGAGGCTTGGTCACCAGCTGGGGGCATTTCAGGAGGCGGGGTCTTGTTGGAGGAAGTGGGTCCCTGGGGGCGGGCCCTGGAAGGACCTTGTCCCCATCCGTCCCTTCCTCACTTCCTCCCGCTGCTTCCTGGTCCTCCGGGATGCATAGCCTGCCATGCTCCGCCCCAGTGATGGAGTCTGAGGCACCGTGAGCCCAAGTAGACCCTTCTTCCTTCAAGCTGATTTCTCTGTGGGATTCTGTCACCGTCGTGGAGAGTTGACTGACACACCTACCACAAAAGACCCCAAACCCAGTCCTGGCCGCCGTGTGTCTTTGGGGTATGTGCGTGTGAGTGTTTAAATCTGCAAAATGAGTAGGTTAAGCATGCTCTTATTGTTGTTGTTGCTGTGAGCCAGGATCTTGCTATGTAGCCTGGGACTTGTGATGCTCCTTGCTCGCCTTCTGAGGGCCAGGATACAGGGCCCGCCCTGCGCAGTGCGGTCCGTGAAGAATCGTGGAGTGTTTGCCTAGCGAAGCCATGGGGGACTTACGTGCACCCAACCCAGCCAGCCCTCGCCATAGTCGACTGGCCGTGACCTTTCTCATGCTCCGGGACTCATCTGAAATAGCACTGCGTGCGGGGCGAACGGGCCGGGGCCAGCTTGCTGCAAGACGAGCTGCCTTGGGAACACACACGCGCAGTCCGGGCTGGCCGGAGGTGCCCTTGGGCTGTCACCTGCCACGGGCCGGCTGAGCGAGGCTGTCACCCCCACCTCCCAGCCCCAGGGGAGGCCTGGAACGCTGGCCCAGGAAGGGAAACCACCAGCCAATCCCAGAAGCGAGAGGAGATAACAGGTATTGCCATTCTAAGTTGCTTGACTTAAGGCCCGAAGCTCCTTGCTACTGGGGCTTGGCGAATCGTTTGGAACGGTGAAGGAAGGCTGCTTGCGGGGAGGTGACAGTCATGCTATCCGGTGGCAGCTGGGACATGATTCCACACTCAAGGGAGGGCTGACCTGCTCCGTGGGGAAAGGCTGTGAATTTTCTTCTGCTCATGATGGTCATCGGGTTCGATCTGAGACATTAAGGGGTCCTGAGGCTTTCATCTCACTTCTTTATGTTCAGGACATCAGAGACTCTGACTTGCATGGTGACAGAGAACAGGCAGAGCAGGATAGAAGACCAGGTGTCTAACATGTCCCTGCCGAGGAAGTTCATGTTCCCAAGTGCCCTCAATCGTGGAGGGCTGCTAGTCTCCCCCCGGGAATGTGTGTGTGTTGGGGGAGTGTGGTCACGTCTTGTGAGTAGAAGCCCGTGTGGTAGCTGGCCCGGGCCAGCCATTTCTCCTGCAGTGCACAGAGAGCACGCCGGAGGAAGGGAAGTCACTAGCTCATGGGTTTTCACCTTGTTGGACCTATTCCTGATCTTTCAAAAATGTGTATTCATTGATTGATTGCTGCTGGTCCTGGGGCTTGAACTCAGGGCCTGGGTGCTGTCCCTGAGTTTTTCTGTTCAAGGCTAGCACTCGGCCCCTTGAGCCACAGCTCCACTTCTTTTGGTAGTGAACTGGAGATCAAAATCATGTGGTCTTCGCTGCCTGGGCCGGCTTCAAGCTGCCATCCTCAGATCGCAGCCTCCTGAGTAGCTAGGGTTCTAGGTATGAGCCACCGGCCCCCAGTGACTAATCATTTTTAAGGCTTTTATTCTCCTTTATTTAATGAAGTGTTCTTAGCACCAATAACTCAGTGGATGTCACATGACAGCTCTCCCCAGCACTGACCTGTCGGGACGCTGGAGCTCTGTCCAGGGGAAGCCCTGGCTTGGCTTCGGTGTCGCATGGCGCGGTTGAAGATGGAATTTCTCTGAATGGAGGTGCGGTGGAGTTCTTTGTCCTGCATCTCCCGGTTGGTCTGGGGGCTCTCCTGGGCTTCTGAGAGCAGCTCAGGCCTCGCCTGAAAATCATCACTGATTTTCCATGACCCACTTTCCGACTTCCTCCAAGGATTTTCCGAATCTGCAGACCTCTGGGTCTCCATGGCAATAGACTCGGTGGTTCGTCAGGAGAAGTTTCCAGAGCTTCGGAAGAGAGAGAACAGTTTTCAGTTAGAGTCATGGGGTTAAAAACCCCCATTCCGAGTATGGAATTCACACTTCCATTCAAGCTTCGTGGAATTTGGGATCCATAGCTCCTCCCGCCACCCGCAGCTTTGTCAATGGAAGTCACAGCTGTAACCACTGTAACGCACATACATTCATGCCTCATTGTATAATTGAGGCTTGTTTATACTATTCCTAAGAGGCACTTTGGAGAAAATGCCTTAAGTGGGTTGTATAACTAACTTCCAAGTAAACATCTCCTGACTAATGCTAGAGAAAAGTACAAAAATAGCCAGAGGACACCAGGAGAACACCCAGGATTCACACACAGACGAGATCGAAGAAGCCCCAGGAAGCGGAGATGGGGAGTGCGGCCTGTGACAGGTCTCCTAGCAGTGTGTTTAAGGCTGAGTAGCCTTGAACCCCTTCAGGATCAACCTTGTGCCATCGGCTAGTGTCCAAGTCTATTTTGTGGACCAGTGGCCATGCGGGTAGAACAATGTGTAACAGTTGGGAGCCCTACTGCTGCTCTTGTGACTTCTGTGACTGGAGTCACAGAAGAGCCACCTCCTTCAGGGGTGGCCATCTACCATGACATCTTAGATGGCACACTGTCACAGGAAAAGAGAGGAGAGTCCAGTAAAAAGTCAGAAGAGAAAGGGGTGGGAGGAGGAAGGAAGGAAGGAAAGAATGAATGAACGAATGAACTTAGAACTGTTCAGGCTAATCCAGGTCCCTCCCCATATAGTTCTCTTTCCAGGATGGGGAGCTTGGAGTGGTGGGAGGGGGCCCATGTACCCTTTGGTTGAGCCCCAAGCAGGCAGGACATATGGGGGCCCATGGTGGTTATGGGATACAGACAAGAGCTGTCTGTTGGGAGCTTGTCCGTTTGGGGGGCTGTAGGTTAGTACTTGGGGAAAAGTGAAGCCACAGCTCTTTCATCTGGGGAGAGCGAAGGGTCGAGCCTAGAACACCTCCTTTTCCACTGCCTGCACCCCTTGTCTTGCTCAGACCCTTCCTCCAGCCCAGTCCAGCTCAGCCGCACACACAGCTCGGATGGAGGGGAGCCAGGACGGTTGTGGGGGGATCTCTTGGAGATGAAGAGCAGCTTGTTTCCCTGAGGCAGGAATTGGGGCTCCGATGTCAACGCCGGGCCCCAGAGCCACACCGGTGTCTCCCCCAGGATGGAGCCTTCTGCCTCACCCTACTAACCTTGACCACGTGTAGCCAACCACGCCGAGGAGGGCATTCGGGCACCGGGCAGAGAAAGGGCTGCTTTGGGGCGGCCCGAGCACTCGGTGCTGGGGAGCCCCACTTCTGGGCCCGGTGTCTTCCCTGACCCACGCTGACTGAGATCAGCACCCTCCCCCCTTGGGGGAGTACGCTATGCCACGCACGGGCGGAGTGGACAGTGCAGGAGCCGGGGTCACACATTTAGATGGACAATGAATACAACCTTCCTTCTGGGAGGGCCAGGAGGACAACACTCATCACGTGTCACCAAGTCCCAAGCCTCACTCCAGCCTCCAGCCCCAGGGGGAGATTTCCATTCACCAAGTCCAGTCTGAGGGGAGTTGCGATACACGCTAACCTGGTTTTGAACCCTGCAAGAGCAAGGGGTGGGGAAGGCCTCTGTCCTCATCTCCTGAGCGGGAGATGTGCCCCGCTTCTCAAGGGAAGGCTAACTGGGAGAAATGAGCTCAAGGTTGTCACCATCTCCCCCGAGGGCATAGAAAGGCAGGCAGAGGTGAAGATCAGAGGAGCCTCCCAGCAGAGAGGGACTTTGACTTTCAGAGCTGTTCCCAAATGGGGCCTGAGGCTGCACTCCCAGACAACAGAGGCCCAACCGCAAAGCCGGGGGCCTAGGACACGTTAGGTGCTGACAATGCTCCTTTGCCCTCTCTGACATCTCCTCTCGCTTTCTCCCTTCTCACTCTGTCTCCTACCTTGGCTCAACGTTTCCTCCCTCCCTCCCTCCCTCCCTCTCTCCCTCCCTCCCTCCCTCCCTCCCTTCCTTCCTTCCTCCGTCTCTCTGTTTCTCTCCCTTCCTTCCTTCCTTCCTTCCTTCCTTCCTTCCTTCCTTCCTTCCTTCCTTCCTTCCTTCCTTCCTTCCTTCCTTCCTTCCTTCCTTCCTTCCTTCCTCTGTCTCTGTTTCTCTCCTCCTTCCTTCCTTCCTTCCTTTTGGCCAAGCTGGGACGGTAAGAGGGCTTCTAGGGTGGGGTGGGGGGAGGGGTGCTGAGCACAGTAAGTCTCTGCATCCTGCTGGTGGCAGGAGGCCTTTGAAGACCCTGAGTGAGCCGGTGGCAGGATTCCCAGCAAGCCGGGGCAGGTGTGTCTGGGAGCCAGTTGAGGGCTCTCTTCCAGTGTGGCGGGGCTGAGCAGAGAGCCTGAGGAGTCTAGGGTGGTGACTCACGGCGGTTTGGGAGGAGAGATCACGGAGCCTGGCTGCTGGTAGCTTGGGAAATGACAATGCTGCCAGTTTTGGGGTTAGAGCAGATGAGGCTCAATACGGGGTTAAAGGAGAAAGACTCAGTGAGGACGTTTGAACCAAAACTACATCAACGATCTAGAGACACTCAGGGATCCTTCAGAGAATGTTCTGGATGAACCAAGCCAGGGAGTGGGGCCATTTTCTCTATGAGAAGGCTCTGATCCATGAGAAAGTACCTCAATACCTTACCAGCCATTCAGACCACACACACACACACACACACACACACACACACACACACACACACACACTTTGGAATAACTGGAAAAACAACTTTATTTCCACCTCAGTGGATGACTATTTCAGGCATATGTGTTCTAAATATCAAGCATTTTTATAACTGCATTGATGTGTAGTCATTAACTGCTGAAAAGGCCTTATAAATCCCCCACCCCACCCCCGCCCCACTCCTCTACACGATCTTCTAGTTTCCTTCAAAATTCTCAATGGCACCTGGAGACCAGTGACTCGCGTGTGTAATCCTAGCCAGAAGTGGCACTGTGGCTCAAGAGGTAGCGTGCTAGCCTTGAGCAAAAAGAAGCCAGGGACAGTGCTCAGGCCCTGAGTCTAAGCCCAGGAGTGGCAAAAAAAAATAATAATAATACAAAATTCTTATCTAATCTAGAGGCGACCTTGGGATAGATGTTCAGGGGGACAGCTTTATCCTCATTCGCTGAATAGACATTTACCAACACCTGCTGGCATACCGCACACATCCGTTTTCTATCATTCCTGTTCCCAGCTCCTTAGGGGCAGAACTTGGTCTAGAAGGTTCGCTCTTGTCCCTAAAAATGGACAGACAGCAGCACCCTTTAAGTCTCCATGGCAGCAATAATGAATGAGTGGATGAATGCCCTTAATGAGGCCCCATAATCACTGTGTAAGGTCCCCACAGAATTAACCTCACTTTGTCAACAGAGGCTGCTTCCAGGAGCCAGTGATGGTAAACGGTGTGGCGGGGATCACGCCCCATCCGTCTGACTCACTGTTGGGTGACGTGGTCCAGACGCTTCTCAGTACTGGCTGCAGAGGGGCCTGGATGAGTCAGAGGCAGGAGCGCCCTTTCCTCTGTGCCCTTGGTCCTCGCTGTGTGCCTCAAGAAAGACGGTTCAGTCTCCCAGTGCTGGGCTGAGGGCCAGGGACCTGGCTGAGTCACTGGCCTGGGGAGATCTGGACACTTGAGGAGGTGACGGGCAGGGAACAACGGTGCCACCCAGGGCCGGCACTTGGCAGACATTCCAAGGCAGAAATCGGCCTGGATCTTGTTGACACTCGGATCCTGACTCAGGAGAATCGGTGGGGTTGAGACTGCATTTCTAACAGTCTCTCCACGGTTGCACCCGCTGCCATTCACCAATAAGCCCTAGGAAGCTCAACATCCATGGACAGAAAAAGGAAAGAGCCCTTGGCTGTTGGTAGGCCAGGGCAAGCCTTGATGTTCACCTGCAAAGAGGCTAAGCCAGTGACCAGGACCAAGAATGATCTTGAAATAATAGCCTGAAATCAGCCATCTTGCCTCTCCTTGTGGGAGGCTCCAATTTCCCAGAGAAACTGTCTGCCTGTCCCTTCCAAGGAAGGCACTGAAGTTCTTCCTGTCACCCTGTTGCTGGAACCAGTGAGATTTCCCAGAGGTCTCCAAAAGAGAGGAGGCCTGTTCCTGGCCCTTGGGTTACACGGGCTATCGAGCTAGTGCATTAGGAAAGGAAGCGGGAATCTGAAAGCAAGAGACAGAGAGATGGTATGATTTGCAGGAAGCTGGAATTGGAAATGTCCATTGTGCCAGGGTCTGGCCTAGGCTTGGCTCAAACTAAAAATTACCTGGAAGCTTAAATATTAATTGCTGCAATATTGAGCACTAATAACAATTATTGTTCCTTCTCTCCTTCTTTTCTTTCTGCTCGCCTGCCTGCCTTCCTTCCTTCCTTCCTTCCTTCCTTCCTTCCTTCCTTCCTTCCTTCCTTCCTTCCTTCCTTCCTTCCTTCCATACTTGCTTTTGTATGTGTCTGTGTGGTGCTGGATGTGGAACCCAGAGCCTTGTATACACCTAGCAAGCACTCTACCCTTGATCTGCAGATCAGCAATTTCTCATAACAGCATCACATCACCCTAGTTAGTTACAGCTATTATCCCAAACACAAAAGATACCAAGTGTTGGTGAAGGTGTAAAGGAACCTTTCTACACTGTTGATAAAAATTAGTGTTGCAAATAATTTAAATGCAAAGTAAATGTCAATAGTAAGGAGGTTCCTCAAAAAATTTAAAAAATAAGGAATTGTGTGTAGGTCGGTGGAAGAGCGCGTGTCTAGCATACAAAACACTCCAGGTGTAATCCTCAATACTGAAAAAAAAAGGACTAGTATACCACAGCTAGTTTAATAGATACAAGCAATCTATATAAAAGGAAATACTTAAAAGATTAGGCTTGTGATAAAGCACTTGCCTAGCTGTGTTTGATCCTCAGGAATGGGGGGGGGGTTGTGGAGAGAAACAAAAGATCAAAGTGAGTTTTATTTGGACAGGAAAAAAAAATATGTCCAAGGGGATTATTCTGATTAAAATATAATAAAGGGTTTGTGTGAAATACCATAAGGAAACCCCTTGGTACAGTTAATACATACTTTAAAAAAATGACAGGAGATTAAAGCAGGACAGCAGGAGAGGGGAGGGTGAATAATGGAGAGGATCAGTGAGCATGAATATAGTTGAAGGACTTTATATGCACATATAAAAATAGAACAATGAAATCCATTGAAATTGTTTTTTAAAAGAGGGAGCAAATATAAGAGAGAGTGATAAAGAATAAATTGTATGCTTACATGGAAATGTTACAATGATCCTCCCCCATTGTGCAACCAAGGTATGCTAATTTAAAATTTTATTTAAAAATACGTGAAGCCAAAGTGACAGTGTATGCCTGGAATCCCAGCTATTCCGAGGTAGAAGTCAGAGTCAAGAGTTTGAGACCAGCTCAGGCATTGTTAACAAGACTCCATCTTAAGAATATGATACAAAACAAAAAGGACTGGCGATGTGGCTTAGGTGACGAAGCCAAATATGAGGCCCTAGGTTCAATCCCTAGTACTGGGGAAAAAAAAAGAGTAAATTTTAATATATAGTTTCAATGCTATTTCCCCAAACACTTGTATCATGTACAGGATTGACAGACAAGATTAGCTCAAAGTTTTTTTTTGTCTTTTCTTTTTTTGGTACTGGGATCGAACCCAGGACGTTGCACTTGCTAGGCAAGCACTTTGCCACTGAGCTACATCCCAGCCCTAGCTCAAAGTTTTGAGAAATATAGACAGCAAAAAAAAATCTACTCCTCTCAAATATCATATAGCACTACAGTAATAAAAGGAATATGGTATATTGTTACAAGGTCATTAGTCAATGAAACAAAATGGCCAACACCAAAATAAAAATGCTATTTTGTGCAAGAAGCATCACTATTATAAAAAGAACTACAAAACCAGATGAAACTGTCACAAAAAAACTATAGACCAACAAGTCTTGTTAATATAAAAGAAAAAAAATCCATGACAAAATATGAGCACAATGGACTCAGCGATAAACAAAAAGGATTGTAGAGAATAACCAAGAGAATTTTCTTAAGAATGCAAGGTTGGTTTGACCTGTAAAATGAATGTGATGCACCATAAGAATGAAGTCAGTGTCAAAAAACCACAGCACCATCTTTATGGACATATGATAGTAAACAGAATCTGAAAAACTTCAGGTCCCTTCATGATAAGAACACTCAACAACCTGACATAGAAGAAAACTTCCCTAACTCAGTAGAGGGCATCAGAAAACTTATAACTCTTTCTAAAGATCAAAAAAGAAAACAACACACAATCTCATCAACCATTTTGCTGAGTGAAAGAAAGCTCCTCTCAAAGGACATACACGGTGACTGCATGCGGCTGACCTATCCAGAATGGAGAATCCAGAGGCAGAACGTCAGTTGATGGTTGTCTGTGGCTGGGAAGGCTGAGGCAATGGGAGTTGGGTGACCAGGTGGGAGGATGAGCAGATGTTCAGGGCTCTGTGAATGCACGGGACGCCCTGGACTGTATACGCTACACATGCGAAATGTGAATATATCTGAATTAAATGGTTATTAAATAGAAAGGATGTTAGCAGAAATTTGGTACCATAGTTAACATCTGGAAAAGGAAACTTGGTTTAGATTCTCAAAATAAGTTCCTCCAAAGGAATTGGAAGCACTTTTAACTTTTTAAGCTGGGCACTGGTGGCTCACACCTGTAATCCTAGCTACTCAGGAGGCTGAGGTCTGAGGATCACAGTTCAAAACCAATATAGGCAGGAAAGCCCATGAGTCTCCTATCTCCCATCAACCATCAAAAAGCTGGAAGTAGAGCTGTAGCTCAGGTGGTAGAGTGCTAGCCCTGAGCAAAAAAAAAAAAAGTCCAGGGATAATGCCCAGGCCCTGGGTTCAAGCCCTAGGATGGGCATAAAAAATAATAAAATAAAATATATATGTATTTTCAAACAACAGAACATTTTTGAGAAAGTATTCAGTGGCTCTGGATCTAGCTTGCAACACTAGGGGGCGATGTAGATGTTGAGAGATGGGACCGGGAGCCAGAAAATATGGCGGCTCATCTCTGGGCTTAGTCCTCATTGCTTGCTTCAGTTGGGGTGTTCAGCTTTCCCATTGGAAGAAACCAAGACGCAAGACTAATGAGAGCATGCAAACGAGTTTGTGTTTGATGCAGGGAAGATCTTAGAGGAGGTCTAGGAGAGATGGGCTGTCTATCTGCTGTGGTAGGCTGTCTGACCAATATTTGGTGGCAATTATCTAGAAATTGATCTCCTACATATAAACATAGAGGTGGCTAATCTATGTGGCCTGTCATCTATGTAGACCAAGGGGATGTGAAAGCCTAGAGCCACGAGCTTCATTCCACAGGGTCAAGGCCCTGGAGCTTTCTTGGCAGCAGACATTAACTTCTTCCTTTGACCGTGCCACCTCAACACTGAAGTCAAATGTGCACAGCAGGTCTTGCCTCTTGCAGGGAACATCCTGGTGGCCCCTTCAAGAGCTAAAGCCTTTGTGACCTCCCTACCTACATTATGGAGTAGAACAAGCTCCTTCTCTGGAAATAGTAGGTATGACCCGGAAAAATGTGACAGCCACAGAGTTTACCAAAAATGGCAGAGTTCAGTTTAGCTTGTGGATCAAACAGCTTCTTCTGTCTGGTTTTAATTAGCTGGCAAGGCCTGTCATTTGGGGAGGCTGGTTTGGGGTTGAATTTGTGAACCCTTTTCAGCCAAGGATAAAAGAAGAAATGTCCAGCTCTTTGCTCTCTGGAGAGAAGGAGAAGGGAGAGGGAAAGAGGGAGGAGAACAGAGCGGAGTGGGGTATAGGTCATCTCCATGTGACTTCGGCCAATTATTTAGTGGCAGTGGTGGCACTTCTAGTTTATCCCTTCATACGTTTAACATTTAAAAAAAAAATCACCAAGCTACAAAAGGGTGAGCAAATGCAGTCATTCTAGTCAATGTGCAAAATATAAAAAGTGGACTATGTAACTTGAGAGTAGGGAGGGGAGGAGGGAAATGGGAGGACAATGGAAAGGGAAACGTTGATCAAGAAACCTTGTACTTATAACCCGACCCATGGCATTGTAACCCCTTTGTATAATTACTTATTAATAATAAATAAAATAGCAGGCGAAAGAAAGTGCCCATATGAAGTATACATACAGACCGCTGAATGTTTACAAAATGAACTTGTTTATGTAATCAGGACCAGATTCAAAAGGAGGATCTAGAAAGCTGCTTGGAGTCCTCTTCCTGCCTCTTCCTGTGGTGGCTCACATCTGTAATTCTAGCTATTCAGGAGCCTGAGATCTAAGAATTGCAGTTCAAAGTCAGCCCAGGCAGAAAAGTCAGTGAGAATTTTGACTCCTAGTAACTAGCAAAAAAAGCTAGAAGTAGATGCTGTGTATCCCAAGTGGTAAAATGCCAGCCTTGAACAGAAACAGTTAAGGGCTTGTGCAGACCCTAGTACCAGAACACACCCAGGATTCAACACGGCTCCTCAGTGGGCGGGGTCTGTTCTTGCCAAGTGAGCTTCGCCCTATCCTACTGGCAGACCAACGTGCCCAACCTACCTCCATGGGGCCCAGCAGAGCAGCCCAAGAGAGTTTTCTAGCCTCCCCTCTCTGCTTTCCCTTCTGGAAGCTTCTGTAGTTACAAGGATTGAGCTCTCAGTGCCTGATACTACATGCAAACGCTGTAACCAGTCCTCTCCAGCTGCTCCTTTCTTCTTGATGGCTAAACAGATGCTCTACCCATTTCAACTGCTTTTTTTTTTATCCCTTGGGGTATGAGAAACAAAAAGTTATAAAGTATATATTGTGCCCAATAGAAAAAGCAAAGTACAGAGTTTAATAAACAAAACCAATAGTTCATCAGAACAGTACCCCCTCCCTGCCTTCCTCTCCTGGCCTGCGGGTGGAGGGCCTGCCCCTTGTCAGAGCCAATCTCAGCTGGAGAAGAGGGAAGGTGGCTGGGGACCACCCTAATTCCTTCAAGCGAAGTCCAGGGGTCCCAGCGGCACTTTCCGATCCTCTCCCCCATCTCTCCACCCTCAGACAAGCCCTGGGAGGAGGCAGCGGGAGACATGGCCACTCTAGGGCCACCACCCTTGGCAAGCCACCATCTGTGGGCACGGTCTGCTGTCCCTGCCAGCGGGAGGAGAGCCAGGCTTGCGGAGGGCTCTGTCACCGGGAAAGCAGACACTTCCCAGAGCCACACAAAGATATTTATGTGTGGGGAACCCTGGACCCGACACTGAGGCTTTGTTGGGCTGGACGAGTGGAATGTTTGCTTGTCCCTAAAAACGACAGGGTCAACATTGGCATCTCAGTTACCAGGACCAACAGAATGCCCTAGCATGGGAGGGCTAGAACAACAGAAACCCACTGTGTTGGGGTTCTGGAGGCTGGGTGTCTGAGATCCAGCGCCATCCAGCTTGGGTTTGAGCCTCCGTGGGCTCGTAGATGGTGACCTTCCCCTGTGTCCTGCATGGCCTTTCCTTAGTGGGCACTGGGAAGAGACGAGGGAGCTCTGTTTATTTCCTCTTTGAACAATGGCACTATCTCATCAAGAAGACCCTACCCTCCTGACCCCATCTAACCCTACATACTACCCATTACTCAGTCACAGCTCCAAGTGCAACCTAGATGCAAAAGAGATAATGTTGTTTCTAAAGAGGGCCCGCTATGAGCAAAACGCCCTCCCTGCCTCTGTCCTTCTCCTCTTCCTTCTCTTTCCTCAAGTGTGGCAAACCCTCCTAAGATCCTGGGGAGAAATTTGCAGAGGGGATCTGATTAGGAATTAACGACCAATCAGAATGTCCCGGGACCTGACCATTAAACAGTTACCTTCCAGGGGCTGGGAATGTGGCTTAGTGGTAGAGTGCTTGCCTCCCATACATGAAGCCCTGGGTTTGATTCCTCAGCACCACATACACAGAAAAGGCCAGCAGAAGTGGCACTGTAGTTCAAGATGTAGAGTGCTAGCCTTGAGCAAAAAGAAGCCAGGGACAGTGCTCAGGCCCTGAGTCCTAAGCCTGGCAAAAATAAAATAAAATTAAAACATCAGTTCAACATGGAGGGTGGTTCAAATCTAACTCAGGGAGAAAAGTCCCCATGAGACTCTTATTTGCCGATAAACCACTCAAAAACCTGAAATGGAGCTGTGGCTCAAAGTGGTAGAGTGCTAGCCTTGAGCACAAAGAGGCTCAGGGACAGCGCCCAGGCCCCAAGTTCAAGCCCCACAATAGAACAACAGCAAAAAGCAATAAGGCAGATACTTTTACTTGTGCGTCAGGAAAATCTCAGACCAACTTGACTTCTCAAAATGCCACTGGGTAGCCACCCTTCTTTCTGTGTCCCCCATCCCTTCCTAAGGAGTATGTGCAGCCTTGACCCTGGAAACAGCTAAGCTGCGATCCTTTGGCCTTCCCAGAGCAGAGCAGCGTAGACCTTTGACCCTGGAGGAATCAGCCCCAGGCTGGGCTCACGCCAGCAGACTCTGTCTCCTGGCCCTCAGAATCTCCCCCACAGGCTGCAGGGCGGGTTCCTAGGGGGCTGGGATTGTGCCCAGGGTCTGTGAGCTGGAATGACAAAGACCTGTAGCCCAATGTGGGCAGAGAGGAGGAACCAGGACTGGAAGTGAACGCAGGGGGAAGGCGGAAGACCTGGAGCCCGGGAGGAGCCCGGGGCGGAGAGGCCAGAATTTCATTTTTTGCTTAAGGTCCGGTGTGTTGAAAGGATGCTGTTTCTTTGACCTCTCTCACCTGAAATAGGGGTAAGCCTGGCTGCTGGGGGCTCACGCCTGTAATCCTAGCTACTCCGGAGGCTCTGAGGATCACAGTTCAAAGCCAGCCTGGGCAGGAAAGTCTGTGAGATTTTTACCTCTAATCAACCACCAAAAAGCCAAAAGCAGAGGTGTGGCTCAAGTGGTAGAGCACTAGCCTTAAGCAAAAATAAATAAATAGCTTGGGGAAAGTGCCCAGGGCCTGAGTTCAAACCCCAGTAGTGATGTGTGCACTCACACACACACGTGCACAGTAAAAAATAATAATAAAATAATTGTCAGATCTGGTCCTTTGCCCCACTCCCAGCGTCAGGGGACTTAAAAGTCACAGCTACAGAGTGGATTATGGAGGTGCATCAATCAACTATTCAAAAGATGAATAGTTAGGTATTTTTAAGTGTTCTAGGAAAAAAAATAAATCCTATGACAACAGCAAACCTAGGACAATGCAGACATTCACGCTCAGGCTGAAAATAATTGAAGCCGAGGAAGGAATTTAAAAGCCGTCCATAGGAAGCCTTCGCAGTGCCGGCGGCGCGTGTGTATTTCACAAAGCACGCGCGTGGGAACGGAATGACTGACATCACCCAAGGCAAGAAGGAAAGGAAAGGAAAGGGGCAGCGAATGTGGCCCGGGAGGAACGCGGCTGAACGGGGCCGGGATATCTGCAATGACCTAAGCGCGACAAGTAGGCTGTCCTCCAGACCCACAGCACGAGCCTAGGGGACTCTTGCTTTCAGGACACTTCCGTTCTGTTGACATGTGCGTTTGTTTCTGTTTCTATTTTGACTTCCATCAGCCCCTCCACTCCCGTTCCTCCTCACTGTACGGCTCTGCTCGCTCTGCCTTGCTTGCATGCAGAAATCTTAGAGTCTGTGTCTCCAGATTGCGATTCCTACGGCCCCAAGTAAAGGTGTTTTTGTTGTTTTGTTGTTTGTGGCTCCGGTTCTGGGATGTGAACTCAGGCCCTGGGTACTATCTTTAAGCTTTTGTGCTCAAGGCTGGAGCCCTACTACTTGAGACCCGGCTCCACTTCTGGCTGTTTTGGTAGTTAATTGGAGATAAAAGTCTCACAGACTCTTCTGCTCTGGCTGGCTTTGAACTTCGATCATCAGATTTTAGTCTTTTGGCTAGGATTATAGGCATGAGTTCTCAGTGCCCAGCCCCAAGTGAAGTTTTGTTGTTGTTTGCGGTGCTGGAGATTTGAACCCATCCCCTTGCACATTCTACCATTGAATTACTTGCCCAATGCTTCATCTTTTTTATTTAGGTGGTTAGTTGTTTTCTGGTTTGGTTTTGTTTTTGTCAGTGGTAGGACCTGAACTCCAGGTCTGGGCGCTGTCTCTTTTGCTCGAGGCTAGTGCTCTACCACTTGAAGCCATAGCTCCACTTCAGGTTTTCTGGTGATTAATTAGAGATAAGAGTCTCACAGACTTTCTTGCCCGGGCTGGCTTTGAACAGAGATCCTTAGATCTCAACCTCCTGGGTAGCTGGGATTACAGGCGTGAGACACCGACACCCAGCTCAGTCCTTCGTGCATTTGTTTTGTGTCTTGGGACAGGATCTCCCTGTTGTAGCTCAGGAAGGCCTTGAACGTTTCCAGGAAGCCTATGTTGCTGGTCTTGCTTGCGATCTTTGGCCTCAATCCCACACGCTGGGATTACAGGTTGGTGCCACCACACCCGGCATCTGAGGTCCTTCTGTTGATTAACAGGAAACACTGGGTTGAACCATCCAGGCTGACACGGGAGTTGAGCTCTCTTCTGTCCTGACCTAGGCATTCCCCTGCCGGCTGCCACAGTCCGCTTGAATAACAGCAGCCAGAGATGTTTCAGAAATACAGCTCCTGGGCCCTGCCTCTGGAAGTCCTGGGACTAGGCCAGGCCCGGGTGTCGGAAGCCCCTGGGGCTGGGCACTGGTGGCTCATTCCTGCAATCCTCACTGCTCAGAGGGCTGAGATCTGAGAATCACAGTTCAAAGCCAGCCTGAGCTGACAGATCTGAGAGACTTGTGTCTCCAATTAACCACCCCAAAATCCAGAAGGGGAGCTGTGGCTCAAGTGGTAGAACATCAACCTTGAACAAAAAAGTTAAAGGATCGTGTCAAGGCCTTGAGTTCAAGCATCAGTACAAGAAGAGAATGAGAAGAGAATGAGAGGAGGAGGAGAAGGAAAGGGAGGAGGAGGAGGAGGAGGAGGAGGAGGAAGAGGAGGAGGAGGAGGAGGAGGAGGAGGAGGAGGAGGAGGAGGAGGAGGAGGAGGAGGAGGGGGAGGGGGGAGGAGGAGGAGAAGGAAAGAGAGGAGAAGGAGGAGGGGGAGAAGGAAAGAGAGGAGGAGGAGGAGGAGAAGAAGAAGCGGGAGGAGGAGGAGGAGGAAACCACTTCTAGGGATTCCCCTGAGTCCTTGCTCTGGCACTATGACCCTGGTGGGGTCAGGCCTGGAGTAAGTGCATAGGAGGGCTAGGGTTGTGCCTAGCCAAGGGCCACTGTGCCTCTCCCATGCCTTCCCTCCAGCCCTTCCCTGCCTTCCAGCCTGTGCCTTTCCCACACATGCAAGCCAGCAAGTCGTCCCTGGGGTGGGGGGTAGGGTACAGGCACCGACCTAGATTGTTCCTCACCATCTTTATTTTAAAGCATTCGGACCTAAGCGACCTTTCACCAGAAAATGGCTCGAACCGTTGTTATGCTTTGAATCTGAAGTCCCCAGAAAGCTTCTATCTCCTAGGCTGGGTTGCTAGTGGATGATGGGCCTCCAGGAAGCGATTAGATACTGAGGGCTCTGACTTTACCAATAGGTCACTGGGGATGCGCCTTTAAAGAGTATAATTTATCTCCAGTCTCTCTCTCTCTCTCTCTTTCTCGCTCTCGCTCTCTCTCTCTCCTCCCTCTCCTCTCTCTCTTTACTTTTTGTCTCCTCTTCCCACTCTCTCCCCCCACCCTTTCTCTCCCTCCTCCCCTCTCTTTCTCTCTCTCCTTCCTCACTCATTCACCCTCCTCTTTCTCCCTCCCCTCTCTCTCCCTGTCTGGCCTGCTGGCTGCCTGGAGGTAAGCAGCCCCGTTCCATTCCACTCCCTCCACCATGATGCACGCCCTCACCTCAGGCCAAAAGCAACGGGCGAAAGTGGCCGTGGACAGAAGCCTCTGAAATCCCGAGGCGAAGCAACCTTTCCCGCTTTAGGTTGCTCTTCTCGGCTGTTGGACGGCGACGCAGGCCGCATTAGGGGCTCAGAGAGGGAGCGCAAGGCGGCAGGCCCTGAGCCCCGGGGTTTCCCAGGAGGATTGCAGCGGCCCTCGTGTCCTGGGCGCTGCCGCGGGGACACACCAGGGAGACAGCAGCACGAATCCACGATGCCCTGAGAAGGCCCGGAGGTGAGAGCATGCGCAAAAGGACCTAGCGCTGCTCGCGTGGAAAGATCCGGGCCCATTCCCCCATGCTACATCATTTTGGCAATATCTGTGATGATTCTTCCAACAAACACACAAGTCAGCTGTTGTATTGTTTCCCCAAACTGCCAAGATGAGTCTGTTTCTCTTTGAACTTCAGGACAGCTTTATTTTGACCATGTTTAGAAACTCCATTTCTTGCCCTTGGCTTGGAACCTAAATCAGCCTACTGCAAGGAACATTGCATTTGCCTTGGAACCGGCTCCTAAGAGGCTAGAAAGACACAGACGGCTGCCTTGGTATCTCAGTGCTTGGAAGACTTGTTCCTGGGCCAGACCCCTTTTCAAATCCAGAAACTACCAACGAGGATCCTTGTTAAGGTTCAAAGCTAACTTCCTAAAAAGGAGCTCAGCAGAAAAGAAGGCTTCCCCTCAGTGCTCAAGAATCCACTCAGGAATGTTTTTACCAGTAAGTAGGAAGCAAAACATGTCTTTATAGGTGCACACACTTTCCTGAGTGAGTTTGCAAACTGGGAGAGCATCTTGACAAACACAGCCCCAGTGCCAGGGTTCCAAACCTGGAAACGCTTGGTCAGATTTCCCGGGAATCTCTTGGGACACAGGCATGCCAGCTGGGTGAATCGGGTCTGGTTAGGAAACTGGATTTTGCAGTCTACTTAGTTGAATAGCAGTAAAAGAGGAGGAAGCAGCTGGGGATCTGAAATGAGAGTGAGGAGCAGGAGAGAGCGCACAAGTCCCATACACTCTTATTTCTGCTGGATGCTGAGGGCCAAGAGTGCCTTGTCCTTACTTGCTGATTGGCTGGAGCATCTTGTGCTTACTTGCTGATTGGAGGGAGCATTTAGTTCTTACTTGCTGATTGGAGAGAGCATCTAGTCCTTACTTGCTGATTGGAGGGAGCATTTAGTTCTTACTTGCTCATTGGCCGGAGTACCTAGCTCTTACTTGCTGATTGGAAGGTGTATCTAGTCCTTACTTGCTCACTGGCTGAATGCATATCATGTTGGAATTTGCTGTCATGATGAACTGAAATTCTTTTTTTTTTGGCCAGTCCTGGGCCTTGGACTCCGGGCCTGAGCACTGTCCCTGGCTTCTTCCTGCTCAAGGCTAGCACTCTGCCACTTGAGCCACAGCGCCGCTTCTGGCCGTTTTCTGTATATGTGGTGCTGGGGAAGCGAACCCAGGGCCTCGTGTATCCGAGGCAGGCACTCTTGCCACTAGGCTATATCCCCAGCCCTGAACTGAAATTCTGATGCAAGCAGATTGTACCGGTTTGTATGTTCATGTGGACCATGTTCAAGTCAGCCACTACAGACTGCCCCTTGCCACTTGAAGATGGGACCTGAAAATCAAAGTTTCAGGCCCGTGCATGCCTTCCTTTCTGACCCCTGCTGGTCCCTGTCTCAGGGGTGCCCAAGTGTCTTTTATCCCTTGGGCACTGTCCAAGTGGCTTGTCCTTTGTTTTGAAGTTTGTCTCTGGTGGGAAATTATACTCACTGGGTAACAAATCAGAAGCCCCACTTTTCCTGTGCTGGTCCTGGGCCTTGAACTCAGGGCCTTGGATGCTGTTCCTGAGCTTTTGTGCCCAAAGCTTTCACTCTAGCACTTGAGCCACGGCTCTACTTCTGGCTTTTTGGTGGTTACTTGGAGATAAGATTTTCACACTCTCCTGCCTGGGCTGGCTTTGAACCATGATCCTCAGATCTAAGCCTCCTGAGTAACTAAGATGACAAGTGTGAGCCACCAAGCTTCTAGCTAGGAAAGTGTACGAGAGCATGCATTCTATTTAAAGAACTAGGGACAACGAGGGTGAGTATGAAAAAGATTACTATCTCTTTTCAAGTTAGATTACCTTACTCTAAAATACATAAAGCCAAACCATCAGCTGTCTTCCTCCTTTTTTTTTTTTTTGGCCAGTCCTGGGGCTTGGACTCAGGGCCTGAGCACTGTCCCTGGCTTCTTTTTTTTAATTTTTTATTAATTAAACATAAATTGTTTTACAAGGTGTTGTGCAAAGAGGGTGCAGTTACATAGTAGGGCAGTGTGTACATTTCTTGTGATATCTTACAACCTGTTTTTCTATCCCTTGTCTAGGTCAGGTAGACATATATGCAATATACAATGTATCAAGCACATATACAGTGTTCACAGACTTGGTCTCTAATGTCTCTCCGTCTCCCTTTGTTAACAGTCATATATCAGGGAGATCATGCCTGGCTTCTTTTTGCTCAAGGCTAGCACTCTGCCACTTGAGCCACAGCGCCCCTTCTGGCCATTTTCTGTATATGTGGTGCTGGGGAATCGAACCCAGGGCCTCATGTATACGAGGCAAGCACTCTTGCCACTAGGCCATATCCCCAGCCCTCTCTTCCTCCTCTTGTAAAATAATTAGTAAGTGAGGCAGGGTTGTTTAATGCCCGGTGTGAGGCCACTTTCTTCTTACAGGGCTCTCCATTTCGGTCATTCCTTTTGCATCTCCGTTCCATCATAGGAGTATGTAGGAACAAAGATGGCGAGATAGCCTGACCTAGGTGCCCAGGTTTGTAATCAGCCGCTCATGCCAATTTTCCCCAGGAAGCTGGCGAGCGGCGCTCGGGCAGCCATCTTGTGAATGGTGTCCCAGGGAGCTGCCCCTCAGACAGAGACTGCTGCCACCCAAAGAAAACGGGCGTAAGAGGCTGCTTTTTCTGTGTTCATGAATTAAAGAAAGGCAGGAAAAGAAAAGTGTGGCTCCATTTCACGTGTGTCCCCGCTCTCAGCTATTCTCTCGTTGCAATCGCTTTGGAATCCAGAAAGCCCGGGCCGGATCGATGACATCGTCCAGGAAGCACGGGCCCGATCGATGACATCTTTATGAGGACAGGAACTACTCTTAAGAAACCATAGGGTCTTGTCAGGACAGGTCACCCACCCCCAAGCAACCATGACTCGTTTCTCATGGGCAGTGAGGAGAGTCATAGAAATGTCGATGACTAACAGGGCCGTAGTTTGATGGGGACCATTGAATGATTAGGCACGCTTTCCTCTCCTTCTCCCAGTTCCCTGTCTATAAAAGCTGCAGCTCACGTCTGTACCCTGGAGATGACCGCAGGTGGACTGGAGGGCCATCTTCTCATGGCTGCCGTAGCGTAACTACCCTTCCCCGTGTTTCTTGATGTGGCATAGAGGGGTGCGTAGGGAGACCTGACCCGTGGAACTCGTGGTGACTGGGCCTGGAATGTCACACATCCGTTTCAGGGGGACAGACTGGTGGCCCTCGGGGTCTCCAGGGCAGAGGCTGACTTTCTGCACAAGGTCTGACTTCTCCAAGAAGTGACCAGAGTGGCCAAGACCAACAGAAAGAGCCTCCCCCAGGAGGCCTGGGCTGCTGGGCCCCCTGCAGGGCCCGACGGCGCTGAGGAGGTGCCAGGCTTGACCCAGAGAGCGACCCTGCTCAGCGCGGCCCCGAACCCCTTCAGTCCTGAGGCCCAGTGACCCTCCACGCGCTGCGCCCCGCGCGTGTCCCGTCCCCTCTGCCAGCCCGAAGAGCGTTGTTGTGCCACTCGTGAGCCGGGCACACTTCCGAGACGTGAAGGGACTTTGCCATTGGCTTGGCACCAGTGGGCAGCTCCTGAGCGTGCGCGTGGATTGGTTACTGGGCGGAGCTCCTGGCGAGGGGCGAGGACAGCCATCAGAGGAGACACCACGTCTTGGGGCCTGGCAGCCTCCTCGGCCCCTCAGGGTACACGGTGGCCCCTGTGTGCCCGCCCGGTGGGAACCGGTTTGCTCTCTGGCGAAAGCTTCATGGGGTGAAGCCGGAGGACCCATAGGCAAAATGAAGTCTGCAAAGCTGCCACCTCCCTCCAGGCCAGGGCTGCGATTTCTACTCTCAAGGGCTTTCCTTGGGGGATTCCCTCCCAGGGGTGTTCGAAGACACCCTGGGCTCGGGAAAGGGCGCGCTGGAAGGAAGTGGTCTGTGGTCCACCCAGAGGAACCAGAAAAGTCAAGGCCGGGGTCTCCAGGAGACACTGGGCTCCTAGAAGAGCAAATTAGTCCAATTCATGCCATCCCGCCTAGCCTTGTTTTCTAGCCGGTGGCCTTGCACACTCATGTTGCACAGTGAACTTTGCCGCCATTCTTATTTATCGTTCTGCTTGTTCCCACAGCCAGTGCGGGGGAGAGGGGTTGGGGAAGAAATCAACCCAATTCATAGGTGGGGAAACTGAGGCCCAAGTACCACGGACTCGAATCCGGTCTTGCTGTGTCTCCGTGCTCCTACCTGTCCCCTCCTCTCTTCTTCCATCACGTTTTACTTTAAAACGCCAAGGCGAGCTGGTGGTGGCTCACACCTGTCATCCTAGCTGCTCAGGAGGCTGACACGTGAAGCTCACGATACGAAGCCAGCCGGGGCAAGGCAAGTGTGACGCTGCTTCCACCTCGCCGGCAGAAAGGCAGGCTGGAGGTGTGGCTCAAGTGGTAGAGCAACAGCCTTGGGCGACAAAGTGCGGGGACAGCGGCCAAGGCCTCGCGCTCGAGTCCCAGCCCCGACATGGAGGCGTGTGCACACACATGCACACACGAAACTGCCAAAGCCACACGCTTACCTGCCCGCCGGTTGCTCCCGGGGTGTCTGCTCCCCAGATGCCTCTTCCTCTCCCATCCACCGTCTTGTCCAGGTGTCTCACCACAGGACTTGCGTGTCCCCAGCTCAATCCGCAAGCTCCCCGCTCTGCCCCAGACGGCTGCGGCCGCGCACTATCGCTTCCTGAGAAGCACTGACCTTCGGCCCCGCCTGGGCCCTGAGCCCCGACCGGGGCCGTTGCCCTGACGGTCACTTCCTGTGGGCGTTTACCTTGCAGGGCATCCTGGGCTCAGCCAGGGTGGTGGCGGCATACCTGCGTGCGTGTGGGAGGGGACGTGCTCTCAAGGTGCAGGCTGGGTGGTGCCCTGGAGCGGTGACGCCCTCCTACCGAGGCTCCGGCCCCCTGCCTCCGCCTGTCCCAGCTGGAGGAATCAGCCAGGCCCGTGACACGGTACTGGAGTCTGAGATGGAGATAAACAGGGGATGGGGTGTGTAATCTGGGGTCCTCTCGCTTCTTGCACAAGTCCCACTGGCCCCAAGTAGGAAACACTAGCTGCTTCATGCGGGGAGTTTTGCTCCATCATTATTATTGATATTAATGGTTTGCTGCTACCTTCTGTCCATTCTGTCTTTCTTCCTAGGTGACTAAGCAAATGCATAACCTCTTTGCGAAATCCTCGTGCACCCCAAATGAGCAGAAAGTTAGAGTCATTCCCAAGAAACAGGTTCCTAGCACTTGATAATCACGCCCGTGCTGTCTAAGGCTGCACAGTCACATGCTGAAGGGTCAGGGTTCAAATCCAGATCAATAGGGAATCAAAACCTGGGCTCTTTGCTCCTGCCATTACTGGCCAAGTGTATTGGTTACCACACCATCTTCACACAAAACTCAAACAAGCCATTGTTGTAGCTGCTGTGTGCTAGTTAAAAATTAACCTGAAGTGCATCTGTGTGAAGCAATTGACAGCTGTAATCTCGGGGTGTCTGCGAGCCGGGAATGTGGGCGGAGCTGGGCCAGCCTCTGGGCTCACAAAGTGATGTCACAGCCTGATGGGGGCTGTGTTGGGAAGGAGCCACTCCCACACCGGCTGACGGGTGGTTGGTAGGACTGAGCTCCTTCCTTGAGGGTGGCCGGACCGAAGGCCTCAGGTCCCCCTGGCTGTTGGCTGGAGGCCTCCCTTGTTCTTTGCCACGTGGATCTGTCCACCCTACCAGCTGACCTCGTCAGGATGTGCAGTAGGGTCCAGATCATGACAGCCACTGTTTCACGAGCTGCTCCCGGAAGTGACATTCCGGGTCACCATGCTCTCCTTGTGAGTAAACAGTCATCATGGGTCGACCACATACGACGGTAGGGGCTGCCTCTGGGGACCCTCTTAGCTGTCTGCCTTAGCCGTCCGACGGCTGCACAATGTTGACTTCCGCGCTTTGCCGGTGAAAGCCAGAAGGAAGAATTTCCATCCATCCGTCTGTCTATCCATCATCCACCCATCAACTGCCCACTCACCCGTCCATCTGTCGTTCATCCATCCGTCTTTATCTGTCACCCATCTCTCCTCCCACCCATTATCTACCATCCCTCCCTCGCTCCCTCCACCATCTGTACATCCATCCATCCTTGTGTCCACTCAAGAAAGAACACGCCACACATTAGGCTCAGAAAAGATCAGAACAAGTACAATCACCCCCTCTCCCCGCTCGGCAGCCCCTGCCACCAAATGCTAACTGGAGAGCCTTCGCGCATGTGGGTTTGGGAACGCGCTGCTGGGTGCTCTGCCCTCGGGAGGTTCAGCCATCTCTCCTGCGAGTGGTCCTCACATAGTACACGTCTGACCCCTTGTCCTCCTGTTCACTCTCGCCAGGGTCTCGTTTATTTATTTATTTATTTAAAGGATACATACTTTGAGATTCTCCTAAATGTCATGGTAAGTAGCTGATCGGTGTGTGTATGTGACGGTGTGAATGGGTGTGTGTATGTGTGAATGGGTGAGTGTGAATGTGTGGATGTGTGAGTGCAAATGCGTGCGTGAATGTGTGAGCGTGTATGGATGGTGTTCTTGCCTCTCCATCCCTTTATCACTTGCAATTTCCTCCCTTTATGGTTTTTTTTTTCCCCCTTGAGCATCAGGATTCAAACTCAGTACCTGAGGCTTTCTTTCGCTCATTGGCTAGCTTTCTACCACCTGAGCCACATGGGCTGGTTATTTGTTTGCTTTGTCAAAAAAAAGCAGGACCCACCCAACACGTTATAGATACTGATGCCCACGGCCCCGCTGAGGGCTGCCTGCTATCGCCCTGTGCCCAGGTGCCCGGCACAAGGGGCCGTGTGTTGGAGCAGGGACCAACCCCCATTCTTGAGTGAGCAGGACCAGCAAGGGTCCCAGGGGCACCTGAGCCCAAGACTCACCTGCCCGAGTACCCATGTCCCCACCCAAGGCCTAGGACTGCGGGAAGGAGCTCAGAACGGCGTGGCAGGCTGGAGACTGGAATCGCAGCGGTCTTTCGTGAGAAGACCATTTCGGACCTTTGGTGACCATGTAAGTGCGCACAGTGTGTTAGGTCCTGAGCTGCAGTCGGGGTGGTTCTGAAGTGAATCTAGCTCCCTTGGTCTCCATCCAAGGCTGGGGGGGGGCGGAGGAAGGGGGCCACATCGTAACATCCTCCAAGTGGGAATCCTGGCTCCAGGATTGCTCACACCTATCCTACTCGATTCTTGTGAGCCTGCGGCCACAGGCTTGATTGGTCACTGCCTGTCCAACGGCATTGCCTATAGCCTCGAGCATGGCTCGGGGGCCCTGCTCGTAATCTCCCTCCTCCATTCGCCTCTCCCCACTCACCTGCACCTGTATCCTCTGTCTTGTTATTCTAGTTATTTTTCCTGTTCAACACACTGGGGTTTCCACCAGTTTATAGCTGTCTGTGGTTCTGGCGTAGGAATATTCTAGAAGATTCCAAGTCCTGGGTACCTTTGACTGGAAGTTTTATGATGCTTTGCTACGTGATCATTTTAGGCACATGACTAGAGATAATAAAAGTAGTTGCTTTAAAACGATTCTCATAATTGTGCCTTGACAGGAATTGCATATTCAAATGGAATGAGTTCAGTTCAGTAGCACAGAGTGCAAGGTTATCTAATAACTTCTTGTTTTCAGGGGATGGAAAAAGAGCTGAATCTAAATGTTTAAAGGTTTTATATTATCATAGATTAAAAAATTATATGAATCCAGGCACTGGTGGCTAACATTTGCAATCCTAGCTACTCAGGAGGCTGAAGTCTGAGGATCGCAGTTTAAAGCCAGCCCAGGCAGGAACAGCTGTGAGACTCTTATGTCCAATTAACCACCAGAGAACCAGAAGTAGTGCTGTGGCTTAAAGTGGTAGAGTGCTAGCCTTGAGCTGAAGAGATCAGGGACAGCACCCAGGCCCTGAGTTCAAGCCCCATGACCAACCAACAAACAAGCAGACAAAAAGTTATATAAAGATAATGGACCAGAACCAATCAGTCAAGCATTTGATGGAAAATAGAATACCTAAATATCCACGAGCCACTAATGAGCCAGATATTGTCCTAAGGATTAACTAGACTAGTTAACTAGACTAGTTTCTGTTTCTTCTTTTTATTATTATCTTCAACTAGTTGTTCATGGGTGTTTCGATGTAACAGCCCATTGATGTGTACAGTGTATCTTGACATCTCATAGGATAAGGAAGCCAGATATATAGGAATTAGATCATTAGATATATAGGAATTAGATCATTAGATATATAGGAATTAGATCATTTGCCTAAGGTTCCATAAAACTTCCTGAAATCCTAGACATCTATTTTGTCATGTGAATATACATGTATTTAAGTTCAATAGCAAGAAAGATAAACCTCCAGGTGCCCCAAATGAATAGGCAATTCTGTATTTATCGTAGGCGAGCTGAGGGCTCTCCACACGGTTATACGTACTTTCTAGAGTGTTGGTTTGTTTAGATGAACAGTTGTGAGGAACCAGGAATGCTAGGGTCTGGGCCTGAAATAGCAGGAAACTTGAAAAGAGATTATAATGCAGAAGTTTTTTAAAAAAAAATGGTCCCAGGTTATGAAGAGAAGTGGAATTATCTACAAGGAAGAGAAGCAAGGTGCAGCCAGAGAGGACCTCTAACTTTAGCCACTCACAATGTGCAGAAACTCCAAGATGGAAATTGAGAAAAGAAAATGGCAAGTTGCCGAACCATAAAGACTTAGGTCGGGGCAACTCAACAGGAGGCCTCACAGTCCAGCTCACTCCCGAGCCACGATTCCCACAAAAACCGTAGAACGTTCCAGAAAGGCCAACGTGAGACGCATACGTGATTAAACATTCGTGATAGCAAATCGTGAAACATTCGAAGAAGCCCAGCATGGAGGACGAAAATTCCACCCAAATGGGAGAACTGACAAGCGAGCAAACAGGCACACTAGCAAACACGCACTTCAGAAGCAGAACTGCTACCTTCATGGGATTCCAAAGATTGGCAGTTAAATGTCTTCTCAGGGAGGGAACCACAAAATCAAGCAAAGCTAGGGACCCACAAATGCTTGGGCGTGGCTGGGGGAAATGGTTAGAAGGGTTTGTAGGTGCCGATGGTGGTGGTGGGCATAGCGCTAGAGTTGCTGTAACAAATACCACAGGACTTTATTGCCTGGAGGATGAAAGGCTAGCTCAAAGCAGCAGCAAGCGTGGTTGCTTAGGAAGCCACCCTCCTGCGTTTGTAAGGGGCTGCCTACTGCCTGTGTCCTCTCCTGCCTTTTGTTCTCAGTGCGTACCCGTCTCTGCCAAACCTTTCTTTATGAGAACACCTAGGGGAGCTCCAGTTGCGCAATCGGTTAGCGCGCGGTACTTATAAGAACACCTAGGACCATGTGACATCAGGTTCTACGCCTCTAACTTCATCTTTAAAAAAAAAATCATCTCTAAATACGAGGGGACTAAGAACTAGGTCTTCCACATAGAAATTTTGGGATTAATACAATTCAGCTCATAACAGCCCAAGGTCCTTCGTTTCTAAACAAATTCAATTCTATGAATTATTAACTGCATGCCCTTGGGTTAATCCATAATCACACTCGAATTCATTTCCTCTTTGATAAAATGAGAATAAAAAATAGTACTTGTTTGGGAGAACAATGAAAGAGGTCACATTGATCCAGGTGCATTGTACTCATAATCTGATTTGTGGAATTGAAACTCCTTTGTACAGCTACTTAAAGAAAAATAATAAAAATGTTTAAAAAATAGTACTTTTCATAGAGTTGCTGTTCAAATTAAATAATGTATGTAAAAATATTACAAAATGCTTAGATAAGTAAGAACTATTTCTTAAAAGAGGGGAAATAAAAGAAGGGAAATAAAAAAAATTTTGAAAGCAAATTCAAAGAACCAAGTAGAAGTTGTAAGAATTAAAAACACTGCATTTTATAAAGTTGAGATTCAATGAGATTTCACCTTTTTTTTTTTTTTTTGCCAGTCCTGGGGCTTGAACTCAGGGCCTGAGCACTGTCCCTGGCTTCTTTTTTGCCCAAGGCTAGCACTTTACCACTTGAGCCACAGCGCCACTTCTGGCTTTTTTTGTGTGTGTGTATGTGGTGCTGAGGAATCGAACCCAGGGCTTTATGCATGCTAGCCAAACCCTCTACCTCTAGACCACATTCCTAGCTCAATGAGGTTTCATGAATTAGAAGACAGGTCTAAGAAAATCACCGAGAGTGAAGCACTAGGAGGAAGAGAAATAGAAAATATTTTTTAAAAGTGAAAAAAATCTACAGAATACATATAAAAAAAAAAAAAACCAAACCAACCACCTCGGGAGAGAACTGAAAAAGGGGGCGAGGATATAGTCAAAGAAATAATGGCTGAGGATTTTTCAGAATCAAAGGAAGACCCAAATTCCAAGTTTGCAAAAGCGTGCGGCAAGGAAAACAAAGGCAAATCGCACTCAGCCACCGAGAGCAGAGCTGCAGGATAAAGAACACCCCTAGGGAATGGGGGTGCAGGGAAAGAACACCCCTGAAAACCGTAGAAGGGGACGCCACCCCTCCTGCGGGGCCTGCGGCGAGCTAGGCTCTGTTGGGTTGTCTCGCACCCGTTGCCGAGCGTCTTGCCTCCTTGCTGAGGGGTCTGTCTCTGTTTCTGGTTGCGTTGCTGGTCTCGCTGGCCTCGCCTAGGTCTCTCAGCTGCCTTAGGAAGTCTTCCTGCCCGCGCCTGCCCACGCCTGCCCCGGCCGCCCAGCTCTACTGCTGGTGGCCGCCCTCCCAGGCTCCCAGCCCTACCGGTTGGTCTCTTACCCACATGAGAATTCACTTGCAGCTCTGGGACTTTATCTGGGACTTTTCTTGCCTCCTCCTCCCCATTTAGGACGCTGTTGGTTGTACAAGGTGTTCACTAAGTATTTGTGAACACTGACTTCATTGCTCCTTTTGAATCAACTGTGTTACATTTGCACCTAGAATCAAGCCTATTCCTATAAGCCCTTTAAGGAGCTTGTGTGTGGAGGGGCACAGCCTCAGGCCTCTACCCTTTGAGCTCCAGTCTCTACCTCCTGAGCAGCTGGGATTACAGGCGTTTGATATCAGGTCTGACTGGAAGCACCTCTGGGGAAAAGAGGAGCTGAGGTGTGTGTGTGTGTGTGTGTGTGTGTGTGTGTGTGTGTGTGTGTGTGTGTGTGTGTGTGTGTTTGGCTGTGAGCCAGAGACTGAAGATAGATAGTGTGAAAGAGCTTTGTCTAGAGGAGAAAAGGGAACGAACAAGAGTGTGTTCACCCACTCTGGTTCACGACTTAAGACCGTGTGCTCTGGAGGAACGCTGGAGTTTTCCAGCACCTGCAGCCTGGTCTGTATTGTGTGGCAGAGGTCTGGGATGAAGTGCTTTACATTTGCAGCTGTACCCGGTCAAGGAGGGATACCCCCGAGGATGGGTATGGAGACGTGGACGGCATGGACACGGGGAAGGGAGAAGAAAAGGGTTCATCACTAGAGGCTAAATCTGCAAGGTCTCAAGCCTCCTGCTACCTGCTGGGTGAAAGATCCTGAAGGCCTGTCTCCTGTAAGCCACGCACCCGCCCCATCTGGAAAGGCAGCATTCATTCTGACTAATGAGTATGTGCTGGGCAGCAGCGACGGCTCAACTGCTGGCCAGGTTGTAGAGCAAACAAAGCATCTGAGGTCTCTGCCTTCTGCAGCTGTCAAACTTTGTAAAGAGAAGATAACGTGGGGAGGGAGAGAGGAGAAAGAAGAGGAAGACACAGAAGATAAGAGAGGTATGGGGGAGTCAGCAGGTCATGGGAGTATGGACGAATGTATTTGAAGGAAACGGGGTAAGACAAAAGAAGGGTTATCTAAGTTACCTTGGAAGAAAAATCCTTGCCTACTAGGATTAATAACAAAGATGACAGTGGTCCAAGACTGGACATGCGGTTATGGGACAGATGTTCTTGTAAAGGTGGTGTTGTTGTTGGTCGTGGGGCTTGAACTCTGGGCCTGGGCGCTGTCCCTGAGCTCTTCAGCTCAAGGCTAGCGCTCTACCACTTTAAGCCACAGCTCTACTTCTGGTTTTCTGGTGGTTGATTGGAGATAAGAGTCTCATGGACCTTCCTTCCCTGGGCTGGCTTTGAACCGTGATCATCAGATCTCGGCCTCCTGATTAGCTGGGATTACAGGCATGAGCCACCGGCGCCCTGCCTTGTAAAGGATTTTCAATAGCCGTGTTGCGATCGTACTTGCTAGCAGATGTTCGTGGATGAGATGCCTTCCTTCAGACCCTCCTGGTTTATTTAGTATGATTGGTGTTAGGGTTTAAGAGAGTCCAGTTTGATTCTGACAGTTTTCATCTAGCTAAGAGTCTAAGGTGGTTTTTACTTCCCTTTTTCGGAGGAAGAAACTAAGATCCTAAAAGATGCTTGGGGCTGGGCATCAGGGGCTCCCACCTGTCATCCTAGCTACTCGGGAGGCTGAGTTCTGCGCATCATAGTATAAAGGCAGCTTTGGCATGTAAGTCTGTGAGATTCTTATCTCTAATTAACCCCAAGTAACAAAACAACGACAAAAACCCCCCACTGGTTCAAGTGGTAGAGTGCTAGCCTTGAGAGAAGAAGCTAAGGGACAGTACCCAGGCCCCGAGTTCAAGTGCCAGGAACCTGCCCACAAAAAGAACAGACGATTGAGTCAATTCCTGCGTGACTGCACCCAGCTCCTTCCTCAGCCCATGCTTCCCTGGTCCCGGCAGATCTGTTTCCCCTGTCGGCAAACTTTGCTCAATGCATCCACTTTGAAGAAACGAACTTGACTCAGGCTGCCCGGGGTCATGTCTGACTAACGTGAGGCCGCATCCTAATTAGGCCAGGGCTGGACGGGGATGGCGACATGGTCCCTTGGGGGTAGCTGAGTGGGAGGGAGCTTTTGGGGGGGGGGACTCCCTTGGCTGTATATAGGCATGGGTGTCCGAGGGGTCTGGGATGAGGAGAAGGCAGCGAGCCGTGGAGCCACATGGGCTTCTAGAAGCCAGCATCCTACTGCCTCTGCCCACACACTGACTTCACCCCCGGGCCCTGCAGTGAGCTCGGAGCATCCTCTCCACGGAGGGCCAGCCGATCTCCAGGTTCACCCCACATCCTGCTGGCGACACACACACACAAGGTAACTACGAAGTGACAGGGTGACATGCAGACGGGACCAACAGGTGCCACACTGCACCTCAGCCTCCCCTCCCCCCCCCCCCCCCCCCCCGCGGACCGGACACCCTGCTCAATTATCGGATGTCTAGATGCCACGTGGGATGGGGGCCTTGTGGGAAGGGCTTAGAGCCACACTGGGGCTCTGGCTTTGCAAGGTGGGTTCCACGCTGTGCCCCCCCCACACACCCCAGGAAGTGGGGAGGGAAGGGAGCTTCGCAGTGTGCCCTTGGGGGGGAACCCCCAGGAGGCCGGGCTGTAGGCCTCATGGCAGGAGCACTCCGGGTTGGGGGTGGGAGCACCTGGCGGTTGGCAGTGGGGCTGTGGAATCTGGCAGATCCAGGCTCAGGCCCACCCACCTCTAGCACTCCGGCCTGGTTCGCCCTGCAGAGCCATCCCCGGCCTCCCTGACTCACCTCTCAGGGGCCCCCCGTGGGTGGGTGGGTGACAGGACACGCCTGCCTGCTTCCTGGGTGTGGGCAAGAAGGGAGCGTCCTCCTGGCAGAGGCCTGGCCCTGGGCTGGGAACCCTTAAAGCCGCGGCAACGGCAGCCTTCCGTCACCTTCGGGGAGGCCAAGCAGAATCTCCTGAGGCCCGGGCCACAGCCTGCCCTGAGCCGATCCCAGCCGTGCTCCCCATCTCCCCCGGGTTCCCCCTCCATGAGGAAGGGGCTCCAGGCTGCTTCTCCCGAGAGAGAGAGGGACAAAGAACCCAAGGAGGGGGCTGGGGATATGGCCTAGTGGCAAGAGTGCTTGCCTCGTATACATGAAGCCCTGGGTTCGATTCCCCAGCACCACATATACAGAAAATGGCCAGAAGTGGCGCTGTGGCTCAAGTGGCAGAGTGCTAGCCTTGAGCAAAAAGAAGCCAGGGACAGTGCTCAGGCCCTGAGTCTAAGTCCCAGGACTGGCAAAAAAAAAAAAAAAAAAAGAACCCAAGGAGGAAGATTTTTGCCCAAAGATGCAAGAATTGTCAGGAATGGGGCAAGAGCCAGAGTTCAAGTCCTTCCTGCTGACTAAGGCCTGGAGTGGCTGCCGGCCATCCATAAGGGGTGTACAAGCTCCCTGGGGATTTGCCAAGGTGCAGAAGATGGCATTTTTAGGGCTCCTCTGACAGGAAATGCTGCAGGGGGTCAGAAGTGCCTCGAACCCCAGCCTCTCCACTTGCAGAGGTCAGGGAGGTAGCAATTGGTAGCTCGCCTGGGCAAAGAGCAAGACTCCCACCTCAGCCAATAAACCGGGCACGTTGGTGTGTGCCGCCCAGCCCAGCTACATAGGAGGCGTAACTAGGATGGTGACCCAGTTTGGGCCCAGTCAAAAATGGAAGACCTTGTTGGGAAAAACAAAACAAAACTCAAGCAAAAAGGGCTGAGGCATAATTCAAGGGATGGAGTACCTACCTGACAAGTCCAAGCCCTGAGTTCAAATCCTAGTACTGAGAAAGAAAAAAGGAAAAGAGAGAGAGAGACAGAAGAGAGAGAGAGAGAGAAAGAGAGAGAGAGAGAGCAAGCAAACAGGTCAGTGCCAGTGGCTCACACCTGGAATCCTAGCTACTCAGGAGGCTGAGATCTGAGAATTGCAGTCTGATGCCAGCCAAGGCAGGAAAGTGTGAGACTCTGATCTCCAATTAACTACCAAAAAAAAAAGACAGAAGTGGAGCTGTAGCTAAAAAGCTCAGAGACAGGACCCAGACCTGTCCTTGTCTGTGCACCGGGATGTCTACTTTGTCTCGGGGTGCCACGGAGGTCCGATGAGTAAACATTCACAAGTCATCTTGTAAGTAACAGATTTGGTAACCACCATGTGCGAGCATTTTCTTGGAAGTCTGGATAAATCCTCGATCCCCAGCACGGGGCGACAGCCATCTGCCAGGCGTTATTATTAGGTTGTGGGAGCAGGGTGAGAGGTGCGAGGGGAGGAAGCGCGCTCCAGGTGACCCCGAGGCCGTCTGTCTGTCTGTCGTGAGTCCAGCCTTGTCGCTAAGCACACAAGGACGGCTGCGTAGAGGGAGGAGAGGTCTGGGAAGGGTCAGGGTCACCGGCGCTCCCTGCCGCCGGCCACCGGCAGCCATTAGCAGTAGAGGGGCATCGCTAGGCCTCGTGAGCCGAGGCGTCGGTGGGTTTGGTGTGGGGGGGGAGGGGCTGGTATCTGCTTCCAGAACGGTCTCCTGTCACTGCTTAGGGGAATAAACGCAGCTCACGTGGCTGAGGGGACCAGCAGGACCAAAGTCGTCCCCCCCCCCCCCATGAGTCCTCTCCTCAGGGCCCTGATCTCATCTATGAGGATGCAACACCCCGCCCCTAATTGCCTCCTAAAGCCCCACCTTTAACACAGTGGCACAAGGATTCAGTCTTCAGCGGCAGCAGTGGCAGATACATACATTGAGATTCAGATGCCGCAACATGACTGAGCCTTGGAAACAAGCTAAGGGAAAGAAGGCAGACATAGATATAAAAGCCTGGCTGTGTTTATATGCGATGTCTGAAACAGACAAATCCAGAGAGATAGAAAGTACATTAATAATCTGGGCTCCACTGGCTCACACCTGTCATTCTAGCTATTCAGGAGTGTGACATCTAGAGGATCTCATTCCAACAACCATGGGCAGAAAAAAAAAATCATTAAGGCTCCTTCTTTAAAAATAATCAGCAAACTGGGCTGGAGGTGTGGTTCAAGTCATATTGCTTGGGAGTGAGTGGGAAGCCCCGAGTTCATGCGATGATATCAGAAGAAGAAGAAGAAGAACCTAGTCTATTTCCGCAGGATGGACCAGACCAGTCCAAGGTTCCAATGGCTGGTTCAAGTCAGGCTGCCATCTCTCCTTTTACCATCTTCTCTTTCCTCTAAGCCATGAGCCACCAACTCTTGCCACACAAGTGCCCAGGTCCCTTTCTTCCCTCCTCCACCCTTTTTGTGCCATTTCTGGGGCTTGAACTCAGGGCCTGAGCACTGTCCCTGAGCTTCTTTTGCTCAAGGCTAGCACTCTGCCACTTGAGCCACAGCGCCACTTCCAGCTTTTTCTGTGTATGTGGTACTGAGGAATCGAACCCAGGGCTTCATGCATGCTAGGCAGGCCCTCTACCACTAAGCCACATTCCCAGACCCCCATATCCCTTTCTTAGCTATAGTCTAGACCCTGATCTTGCAGGAAGCTTCCCCTTCCTCTTCCTGTCAAGGACCCTGCTCTGCTGTCCCTCCCCACTGGTCCTGACTTCTCTGTTCCCTGTTCCCCTTTGGAATTCCCTGGGGTCCTATGACCTGCCACCCTGCGTACAGAAGCCAGCTCACAGTCACAGACAGAGCGAGCCTGGGCTCAAAGGGCTTTTACACATCAACACTTAAATCTGATTAGGCTGAAGTTCCATCAAGGCTGTGCCTTCCGGAGCAAAGTTATGGCACTGAAATGAGCACATGGTAGATTTTCGGAAGCATTGCCCTCTTCCTCTCTTCCCATCTTCTTGCTTGAAATCAGATTTGGTTCACATTTTACAACAGTTATAGGGTCTCTGCCTTCTTGCGTTACAGTTTGCTGGCCTAGATGTTTATGGGGAAGACTTAATACCTCCCCCATTAGACACTTTTTTCTTGGTGGAACTATAACCTTCTAAGTGTCATGTCATCACATCGTCCTAATAAGAGTGTTTGCTGTGGATTGCATGACAGATGCATAGGCTACTTTTGTTCACAATTGCTAAATTAAGCTTTAAATGGATAATACACACATATGGTAGAAATAAAAAGCCAATTGGCTATACAAAGCAAAGATTGTATTCTCATCTTTTTCTTTGTGTGCGTGTGTGTGTGTGTGTGTGTGTGTGTGTGTGTGTGTGCAGGTACTGGAGCTTGAACTCAGTGCCCCACGCTCTTGCTCGACTTTCTCCACTCAGGGCTGAATCGCTTGAGCCTCGGCTCCACTTCCGGGGAGTCCTTCTTGTCAGTCCTCCCGAAGGGAGATCTCAGCCACTTACCCTCCCCACGCGACCTCCCACGTCCCCAGCCGTGTCAGCGGCATCCCCGTTGCGGTGGTGACCTCCTCTCTCCCCCCTGCCCCGCCAGCAGCCGGCGCCTCTCTCCTCGGAGGCTGGCTGGCCCTGCCTCTGGGCGGCGCCCACTCAGTGGAGGCTGCTAGGCTTTCGCCCCAGGCAGCCGAGAGAGTGGGGCCGGGAGAAGGGAGGCGCTTGCTTTCTTTTCCTTTGTCTCTGAAGTTATAAAAAGCTCCAGTGTGTCATCGCCTGGCAGCTGGACAGCTCCAGCACCCCACTCGGGGACGAGCTCGCCCGTCCCACCCGGCTTTAACCATCAGACGGACAGTGCCGCCCAACGTGGACTTTCCCAAACCTTTGCCCCTAACTTCATGCCTTCTGGATGGAGTGCTCCAAGCCCGCGGGAGGCCTGTCCACAATCAGAGAGAGATGGAAGCCGGTGGAGGGGAGGGTGTGTGTGTGGGGTGGGCCTCGGCCAGCCCGCAGAGTGGGTACCACCCGGTCGGATGGACAACTCTGGTCTGGGACACTCTAGGTACTGTCTTCTCTCTCCCTGCCCAGTGCCCGGCGCCATGACCACCTGCCCGGTCTTGCTGAAGGAAACACTGTTCCAGTCGGGAGCCCATGCCTACAGAATCCCAGCTCTGCTCTACCTGCCTCGGCAGAAGACCCTGCTGGCCTTCGCGGAACGGCGACTGAGCAAGAAGGACGACCACGCAGACCTGATCGTGATTCGCAGAGGAAGCTACAGTGTGCCCGCCAGCCAGGTCCAGGTGAGCCAGGGCGGAGGAGCAGAACCCGGGCTAGATCTCACAGGGCACAAGGGAGACTCCTTCCTGGATGGCCCCAAATCTGGGGCAGATCTAGAAGAGACACACTGAAGCCCAAAGAACAATTCACCAAAAGTGGGGGATAGGGAAGGGGCCGCCAGTGACCTCCCATCTGCAGGCCCTGCTTGCACGATTGGCTGTGATTCCCAGTAGCCTTGAGACTCGGAGGGAAAAAGTTTATTATCACAAAACTGGGGTGCTGGGAATGTAGTCGGTGTAAAATTAACCCAGAGAGCTAAGGGTTGAGATGAAGTCCCAATGTGTAGAAAAAGCAGCTAAGATTGATCAAGATACCCCAGGTTGACGTGCCGGAACCTCCCGCTTGTAATGCTAGCGACTCAAGAAGCTGAGGGCTGAGGGCTGTGATCTGAAGCCAACATGGACAGGAAGGTCTGTCAGACTCTCATCTCCAATTAAATCGCAAAATACCAGCAGTAAAGCTGTGGTTCGAGTGGCAGAGTGCCAGCCTCGTGTGAAAAAGCTAGGGAATAGCACCCAGGCCTTGAGTTCAAGTGCCAGGGCTTCCCCCACCCCCCCTTTTCTCTCTCACTCACTCACATACATCACACACACACACACACACACACACACACACACACACGAGTGCACACATGTGCTCAATACCCAAGATTTGCCTCCTATATTTTAAGGCCTAACATTATTATTATTGTGGTTGCTTAATCATGATGATGACATGACAGATAGTCAAAGCATGCGGATACATAGTACTTATTATACTCATAGGATTCAAAGCAAGTGGGCCTGGGTTCAAGTCCTGGCTCCATCACCTAAGCAGAGAGCCTTGGGCAGTTCAACCACCTTACCTAGGCTTTCCCCAGGGTGAGACCTTGGATATTAGACTTCTAGCACAGTGTCTGGGCTTAGAGTCCTTCTTGGGGCACCTGATAACGAATGACACGATTGTGTCATTCACGACAGCCAGAGGCATTGGCAAAGCTCAGTATGAGTCCAGCGTGCGCCTCCATCTCGTGTGGCCGCACCTTTCTAGGATGCATTAGCTGAACACCGTGTGCAGAGAACAGGATGTGACGGGCACAGCACTGATCAGGTCCTCGTGGTTCCTGTGAAGATGACCCTTTCAAGAATCCCCCGCTGAGCCAGGCCTGGGGGGTTCAGGCCTGCCAGCCTAGCTACTCAGGAGGCTGAGATCTGAGGATCACGGTTCAAAGCCAGCTGGGTCAAGAAAGGCTGTGAGACTCTTAGCTCCGATGAATTACCTGAAAGCCAGAAAAGTGGCATTGTGACTCCCCAAGTGGTAGCGCTCTCGCCTTGACCACAAAAGCTCAGGGACAGGGGCTAGGCCTGAAGTTCAAGCCCCAGGAGTGAAGTGGCAACAATGACAAACCCACCACCAGGTGGACCGCGCTGGTAAGAGGCAGGAAAGATGGGTGGCCCTGGAGGGGACTGTGGGGAGCCCAGCCCCTGCCTGCCCCCCCCCCCCCCCACCGCTTGGTAGGGAATGCCGTGGTGAACGAAGAGTCCCCATCGACGGCCTTTGACTCTGCCCCCAGGAAATATTCCTTTCCCTCCCCCCACCCCACCCCGGGGAATCCCCCCCGGAAGCCCCAGTGAGCGTAAGGCGGGTGGCGGCCCGGTCATGACTGTGTCCCCCCCTCCCCTCCCCCGCCTCCAGTGGCAGGAAGAGCAGGTGGTGGCGGAAGCCCAGCTGGAGGGCCACCGGTCCATGAACCCGTGCCCCCTGTACGATGAGCACACGGGGCTCCTGTCCCTCTTCTTCATCGCCGTCCAGAGGCAGATTTCCGAGGCGCACCAGCTCCAGACCAAGGTCAACGCCGCCCGCTTGTGCCAGGTCACCAGCACCGACCTCGGCCACACCTGGGCCCCCGTGAGGGACCTCACCGCCCCGGCCATCGGCGAGGCCCACCAGGCCTGGGCCACGTTTGCCGTGGGCCCCGGGCACTGCCTGCAGCTGAGTGACCCGGAGCGCAGCCTCGTGGTGCCCGCCTACGCCTACCGAAACCTGCAGCCCCAGCGGCCGCCCGCCGCCTTCGCCTTCTACTTCCTCAGCCACGACCACGGGCTCACGTGGCAGAGGAGCGACTTCGTGAGCCAGGAGTGCGGGGAGTGCCAGGCGGCCGAGCTGGGGTCCCGGGAGAGCAGGCAGGTGTACCTCAACGCCAGGGGCGCGCGGGGGGCCCGGGTGCAGGCGCAGAGCGAGGCCGGCGGCTTCCGCCTCCAGCCCGCCCGGCTGGTGAGCGAGCTGGTGGAACCCCCCCACGGCTGCCACGGGAGCGTGGTGAGCTTCCCCACCCTCCGCACCGGCCTGGACGCCTGGGACAGGTGGCTTCTCTACACCCACCCCACGGGGACCCTGCGCAGGGCCAAGCTGGGCGTGTACCTCAACACGCGGCCCCCCGACGCCGCCGCCTGGTCCAAGCCCACCCTGCTGGCCGCCGGCAGCTGCGCCTACTCCGACCTGCAGTGCATGGGGCCCGGCCCCGACGGCTCCCCGCTTTTCGGGTGTCTGTACGAGGCAGATAACTACGATAAGATCATTTTCCTCATGTTCACCCTCAGACAGGCTTTCCCCAGTATATTTGAGGGGCAGTGAGACAGCCTGGTGGTCCCTTCTCTCCCCTCCCTCCCTCCCTCCCTCTGCCCTCCCCTCCCTCCCTCTTCTCTTCCCTCCCCTCCAAGCCCTCTGGACCGCAGACCTCTGCGGCGGCGGGGGCCCTTCCTTCGCCGTGCGTGCGCAGGAAGGTTCTGCCTCGGGGCTCTTCGCCTCCTTCCTCCTCCACTTTTTCCAGAAGATTCTATTTGTAGCCTAGATTTTTTTTTTTTTTTTAAAAACCAAATTGCTTTTCTCCAGCCCGTCAGGAAAGGCGGGACAGGGCCGTGGCTGTCACTCAGCGTGTAGTGCTTGACAAAGTCCCTCGTCTAGCCCGTTCCTTCCCCCGGAGATATTCACCGCGTCCCTGCGGGGGAGGGGGGGAGCCCAAAATGTGAGCTAGCCGTGCGTGCGTGTGTGTGTGTGTGTGTGCGTGCGCGTGCACGCGCGCGTGCAGGGAGATGGAGGCTGTAGAACAATTAAGCCAACTTGAGCCCTGGCAGTCACTTCCCTGAGCTTGTTTGTTGTGTTGTGTTTGGGGCTCTCCCGTTGGAGCCCAAGCTCCACTTGTGGCTTTCCGGTGGTCATTGGAGGTGAGCCTTTCACACCTTCCCGCCCAGGCTGCCTTTGACCCGCGACCCTCAGATCTGGGCCTGCAGCGTGGCTAGGCCTGAGCCCCTGGCGCCTGGCTTTAGAGCACTAGGACTTGGCTTGGTGACGGGCATCGTGGGTTCCCGCCGCAGCAGAGCGGAGCGGCGTCTTTGCCCAGCCGAGGGGGTGAAGCTGGAGGCAGGGATTTGATTCTGGGTTTGGTTCCAGGCACTGCCTCCTCCCCCCCCCCCCACCCCATGCTGCTTCTGGGGTTTGACACAGCTGGAGAGAAGAGGGCAGCAGGTTCTGGACCAGCTTCAGCCCCAGTGACCTTTCTGAGTGTTATGCAAATCCAGACACTCCCAGAGTGCACTGGGAAGCTACTGCGAATGATACCAGAACTGTGGACATTAGCAGAACGACCCAGCCGTGGGAAGGAGAGAGACCCATTGAGGACAACTGATTTCAAAAGCTCTGAGGGCCCACGCGTAGCATCCGTCAGTCTAGAATTCCTTCTAGTTCTGGGGATATGAAAATCCCAAGTCTTCTGACTTGGATCAAGGGGAGAGAAGAGAGAACGAGATGTTGAAGACTTTCCCATTCGATGGCAGCTCTGTCAGGAGATGGCAAAGGGAATCTCAATGAACACTGTTGATTGAGAGGGTGGGGAAAGCAACAGAAAGGGTTATTCTGATTAAAACATTATCTACGCGTGTCTGCAAAACCCTCGGTCCTATTATACACGTCTAAAAACATTGGGAGGGAGGGGGAGGACCCAGGAATGAGTAGGAGGGTGAATGAGGATGAATACGATGGAAGGAATTCATCTGCACATATGAAAATAGAACAAGGCAATCGGGTGACATTGTTTTTAGAAGGGGTGGAGGATGAGGGTGATAATGGCGCAGGTCTGTGTGACTGAGATACACTGCGTGTGTGTGTGTGTGTGTGTGTGTGTGTGTGTGTGTGTGGCTATGTCACAATGGAGCTACCCCCTTGTGCAGCTAATGGATGCTAATAAAACTCGTTTAGAAGCGCAGCAATTGATTAAAGTTGATACCACGAAGAGTGAAAGAAAAATCATCAATGGAGAGAAGATACATAGAATACGTTTATCTGAAAAAGACTTGTAGCTAAAATATAGCAAAAATACTCACAAATCAATAACAAAAAGACAATCTCAATTCGATTTAAAAAAAATGTCAAAAGGCTTGAATCAGCACTTCAAAAAAGAGAATATCTTAAAGGCTGCTAAATACATGGAAAGAAAATATTCAGACTCAGGGCTGGGAATGTGGCCTAGTGGCAAGGGTGCTTGCCTCGCATACATGAAGCCCTGAGTTCGATTCCCCAGCACCACATATATAGAAAACGGCCAGAAGCGGCGCTGTGGCTCAAGTGGTAGAGTGCTAGCCTTGAGCAAAAAGAAGCCAGGGACAGTGCTCAGGCCCTGAGTCCAAGAACCAGGACTGGCAAAAAAAAAAAAAAAGAGAGAGAGAGAGAGAGAGAGAGAATATTCAGACTCAGTGGCTAGGAAAATGCAGATTAGAACTAGAACATGTTCATCACCAGAATGATGAAAGGAAACGACTTACTATTGCAAGTGTTGGCAGGGATGCGGAGCCAGCCGTGGGAACTCTCATGCACTTCTGGAAGAAGAGCCATGGGGACAAAGCTGTTCGGAAGGATTTCCTAGAAGCAAACATTCAAATTCTTCAGATGCAGTAACTCCCCTCTGAAGCAGACACTGAGAAAAATCTGTGCACCTATCTGCCAAAGGCACATACAAGTAACTCCAACAGCTTCACCTAGAAAAAAAACCCTACATATCTGTAAAAAAAAAAAAAATAGAATAGAGAATTCAATTGGGGAGTATTTGTTCAAATGGAATATTTTACAATAGGAAAGAATAACCCACTCCTCGGCACGGGAGCCAAGATGGTTTTCAGACTTTGTGCTGAGTAAAAGCAGCCAACACCACACCTGACCTCTGGAAATTCAGTCTGGACAATGGCAACTTCTGGGGTGAGGAGCCACTGACGCAGAGAGGGCAAAGGGAGCTTTCTGGGTGCTGGAAAAGTGACCTTGTATGATCCCTCGCCTGAGAATTCCATCAACCGGAATAAGACTTAAGCTCTGTGCACGTCATTGTTTGTAGGTTATACCTCAATAAAAAATAAAAGTTTACCCAAGTGCCAGTGGCTCACGTCTATAGTCCTAGCTACTCAGGAAGCTGAGGTCTGAGAATCACAGTTCAAAGCCAGCCCAGGCAGGAAAGTTTGTGAGACTTCCAATTAAACACCAAAAACACCCACAGTGGAGCTGTGGTTCAAGTGGTAGAGCACTAGCCTTGAGCCAAAGAAGCCTGAAGACAGCACCCAGACCCTGAGTTCAAGCTCCAGTACTGGCACAAAAATTAAATGGAAATAAAAGCTAAATTGACTAGTGGGTTTACTACTTTAACTTTTTGTGTGTGTTAACTTTTTGTGTACGCATGTTTCAGTACCGGGGCTTGAACTCAGAACCTAGGTGCTGTTCCTGAGCTTTTTTGCCTAAGGCTCTACCAGCTGAACCATAGCTCTACTTTCAGATTTTTGTGGTTAATTAGAGATTAAAAACCTCATGGACTTTCCTTCCTGGGCTGGCTTTGAACCACGATCCTCAGACCTCAGCTTCCTGAGCAGCTAAGATTACAGGTAGGAGACATTGGCTCTGGTTTTTAACCAGTTTAACTTTGACGTCATTGTGTTCTATCGGGTCTTTTAAAATCTTGGAATGTATTTTTAATAAACTTTATATTTTGGAAGATGTTTAGATTTGCAGAAACATAGCAAAGACAGAACAAAGTGTTCTCATTCCCTAGCACTTCGTCTCCCCTGATAGTAAGGGTCTCACGTATCGGTGGCACATTCGTCACATCTGCGACATTAACATTTAACCTGCCTGGTAACCAAATTCTGGATTCTTCAAACTTCCTAAGGTTTCCCAGGCACGCGTCGTCTGTTTTAGGATCCAGTGTGGGGAACACTGGGCATGGATCATTTTTACTGTAACAAATCTGTGTCCTAGAAACATATGTACAGGGGTGGGAAGGAAATGGGAGGGGGGGGCAGACAAATGGAGAAAGGGGGCAAACCTCGCCGTTAGGTTCAGTGTGCATCCGTTATGTGAGGAGTGGAGCTGTAGAGCTTGAGGTTGGGGTGGGTTTGGGAACGCTGGGGGAGAACGATGGGGTGGGGTGACACAGGCAGGGGTGCATTGGACTCATAGTCTGACTGGTTGAAATGAAACCCCTTTGCACAACTACTTATAAGAAGGGCCACGAGCACTGGAGCTCCGGGCAGCGGAGGTGGGAGGGCGCCAGTGTCCTGGTTATCACGGATTTGGGGTTGAGAGCTGCCACCACCCCTGTGCAGCCTTCTCTCTGGCTGCCCTCTTTAATCTTCCCCTGTGGTGTAGCTTCTTAGCAAGGGGAGAGGCCACTGAGGAGGGCAATCGGAAGCCGGGGCGGGGGGCATAGCAGCTGGGGTGCCCACCCCTGGGGAGAGGAGCCAGGGCCCCGGCAAGGTGGCCGTGCTGCGTCTAAGCTGGAGTCTGGCAGTTGTACGGAGTGCATCAGGTGGGACCCGCAAGTCAGCGCAAGCATCCCTGTGAGTGGAGGCGGAGGAGGGGAGGCCCGGCCACGGAGGCCACGTGGCCGCGGAAGCCAGACACTCTGGGCTGCTCTGAGGATGGGGGATGGTGGAAGGTACGGAAGGCGGCTATAGAAGCCGAAAGGCAAGGGCGGAATCTGCGTGGAGCCTCTGGGGCCCCGGGCTCTGCGGACGAAGCCGAATGTGGGCTTCCGCACACCCAGAGGATGGGCTGTGTGAAGACCTCGGTGTACGCGGACGGGAGGCCCGCCGGACAGTGGGGATTGTCTGAAATCCGCCGAGGTAGCAAACGAGACTTCCAGAGTCACACTCCCGTGAAGCGGGCCCAAGCCATGTCAGCTAGTCCTCCTCCCCCGAAAAACTCCGTCATTCCAGAGCCACACACACACGTACTCGTAACGTGTGAACACACAGACACGGCTGCACATGTGCGAGGCAGACATGGGTGCACAAAGTGAGCGTGCATGTGCATGCACACATGAACACACATGCAGTGACATGAGTGCAAATGTACACGCGCCTACATTACAGCACAATACACACATGTACAAACACACCGACGCACATGTTTGCATGCAAATGCTTCCACAAAGGCACGTGCACACACACACTTGCGTACACCAACATGTGTGCCCAAAATGCAGCATACGCACATCCACAGGTGCAGACAGGTGTACAACCTGTACACACACGTACACTCACATAATAGAGATGTCCACAACTGCACATGCGCATGCACACATGCTTATACACGTGGTCTGTGCACAGATGCACACACACGCATGCCTGTACATGTACACAAAGGCACATGCACACACTTACGCTTCGACATGTGCAGATACATGCACAAACGTGCACGCAGGCGTACACGTTTGCACGCATACAGAGCTTGTGCACAAATGAGCATTAGTGGACTCTCATTAAAAGAGTCCCCGGCCTCTCCTCTCACTGGGATTCCTCTTCCTGGTGATTCACGCCATGAAAGGTTGTACCTTCTAAACAGGCCCCTGGCGGGATGCTGTACTTGACCCCCCCCCACCCCACCCCACCCCCCGCCGAGGTCAAGAAGTGCCAGGCAAAGCATGTGCGGCTGAGAAGAGGGAGGGGGGAGGAATGGCCACACCGCCAAGTGCGTCACGTTGGAAGCGTCCCCGTGGGAGAGGAGGCAGTTCGAAGCCAACCCAGGTAGAAAAGTCTGAGTCTCTTCCCTCCGATGAACAGCGCAAAGCCAGAAGGGGAGCTGTGGCTCAAGTGGTAGGGTGCCAGCCTGGAGCAAAAAGCTCTAAGGGCCGACGGGTCCGCCCGGCCCTGAGTCCAAGCCCCATAGGGCCACCGCAAACAAACACAGAAGCACAAGACCCGAGGGAGAGAGAGATCTGCCCTCCTGCGTGGCTCGCCTAAGAACGCGGCGGCTAAACAAGGCAGAGCTGGGGGCAGCGCTCAGAGCCTCCTATCCTGCGTCCTTAGAACTCAGTGCTGCAACCCCCCGACACCCACAGCTCACCGCAGCGGGTGACGACAGGAAGGGAGCCAGGATTTAAAAGTGCTGCTCCAGGGAGAAGTGAGAAAGCTGACTGTACTTTTGGCAAGAAATTACTTTTTCAAGTTCCATTTTTGTGCTGCTTCTAGAAAGGGTTCCAAAAAGAAAAGTGCCCAACATTTGGAGGTAAAAAGAAATAGGGAGGGGGGGTGAAATAGCACCCCAAATCCCCACTGTCCATGTTTCCCTCATGTTTCCTTCACCTCCCAACCTAACAGCAGGCTGTGGCAGTCACCGGAGGCCCACGCCCGTCATCCTAGCTCCTTAGGAGGCTGAGATTTGAGGATCACAATTCGAAGCCAGCTCGGGCAGGAAAGCGAAACTCTTATCTCCAAGGACACACCAAAAAAGCCGGAAGTCTGAGCTGTGGTTCAAATGGTAGAATGGTAGCCTGGAAGCAAACAAGTCCAGAACAAAGTCCCAGGCCCTGTGACTAACCCCCAAGACCAGAACACACACACACACACACACACACACACACACACACACACACACGCGCGCTAAGGGACAGCACCCAGGCCCTGAGTTCACGCTTCGGTACTAGCACACTAAATGAGAATAATAATAATAAGCATACTGCAAAATTGATCTGGGAAAGAGCTTTATTTCCCCCACTTTTCTCTACGTGATCTGCCCACTGAAGGTAATATGTCATACCATGAATTACTTAACCGTTCATTTTTTTTAGTGTTTTTCTGTTATAAATAACACTGAGGTTGGAACACCTTTGAGTAAATCCTGGTCTTTACTTGGGATTATTTATTTTTATAAGAGGAATCATTTGACAGTAATTATGGAGGAAAAGGTACACATTTGAGATCTCTTGAGATCTGATCTTTGTGAATATAAACCACAACGCCCAATTATGCGTTTAAAAAGTAACCTGCAATGGTCATTTTAAAAATACTTTTAAACCTCTGAGTTCCTAGAAATATTGACTGCATTCTTTCATTTTTGGTCCACGGTGAGTGATCTCTCCTTGGTGTGGTTTATAATCCAGATAAAACGCCAGAGGTAGAACTGGGCACCAGCAGAAAGCCCAGAAGTGGAGCTGTGGCTCAAGTAGTAGCATGCCAGTCTTGAGCAAAAAAAAGCTCAGGGACAATGTCCAGGCCTGGAGTTCAAGCCCCAGGGTCAGCCCTCACCTCCCTACTCCCCATCACCTCTGAGAAAGACCAGAAGTAGACAAACAGACAAAGCTTCGGAAACACAGAATCCAAACGATACTGAAACACTGCGTGGCGTAGATTGCGTCCTCTGTCTCTACCGTCTTGAGGAGTGGGTCCATCCATGGACGGGGCGGGAAAAGCGACACAGGGAAGACTGGTTGAAGAAAAAGATGAGCAGAGCTCTTGCAGGGGGCGGGGGAGGGGGCGGGGGCGCAGGGGTGCTGAGGCATCTCAGGGAGAGAGCTCATTGGACGGCCTGCGGGGCCCCGTCAGTCTCCAGACCCAATCAGTGTCTGCACACACCCGCCCTCTGCGCATCCTCCAGCCCCTCTGGTTGGGCGTCCTTGGTGGTGGTGCACACACCTCTGGGGGCCAGTCAGCCCCGAGGTTCACGTGCAAGTGTCCCTGGCCTAGCCGGGCTCTTTTTTCTGTCCTGGGCATAGCCTGCCTTAGTCAAGGCTTCAAACGGAGGCCTGGGAGGTGGGGTGACTTGCTAGAAGCCCCCACAGTCCACAAGTTCAAGGCTCAGCCCCTGACTTCGGCCTCTTTCTCCTCCCTTCACCCTCCAGGGGTGCAGGCACACAGAGCCCAGACGGTGCCCCACGGGGCGACGGTCACCCGGCCCTGTGTGGCGGAGTGCTTCTCTTCTTCTAGACCATTCCAAGTGTGGTTTCCTAACATCCCGGGGGCACTCGGTGTTCCAATCCACTGACTATGTGGACTCCTTTTTTTCTCCATTAAGCCAACGAGCAGATGTGCATTGAACACTCCTGCGATCTCTGCTGCACGGGAGGGAACCAGGAGCGGCCCCCTCCCTCCTCCTCCCTCCCCCCCCCCCGCCCCGCCTGCCAGGGGCTCATCCCTCCCCCACCTCTGGAAGTCAGTTATCCCAACGTGTCCACTGAATCGGAGAGTGAGTTCTGGCTCCGTGGTGTTACAGGCTAGGGGGCGGCGGGGGGGAGGGGGGGTTGTAGATCAGCAAAGGCTGGGAAGCGTTGGAGTTGGAGGAGCTCCTCCAGATTTGCAGAGAGCAAACCCAGCAGGAGCGGAACAGGGCCACGTGGCTGGCTTAGATTTGCATTCTGGAATCTAAGGAACAGAGTTAAGAGGTGTGTATGTGTGTGTGTGTGTGTGTGTGTGTGTGTGTGTGTGTGTGTGTGTGAGTGGGGAGTCCTGGGGGAGGAAGAGCTAAGGAAGGTCCTCCTGAAATAGTCCAAGGGACAATGCTGCAAGGGCAGGACGCAGGCAGGGCCCGCAGGATGCGGAGATGCGGGGGAGGGGGTGGTCCCTGGAGGTGGGCGGTGGGGGTGGGGGGCAGGGACGAGGCTCTGGCCGGCTCTCAGGCGTGGAAGCCTGCAGTTGGGTGGCAGTCTTCTGAGTGGGCGAGGCCTGTGGAACAAGTCTTGGGTGTAAAGGTGGGAAAGGGAGAGGAGCGAATGTCGGTGCGGATGGGATTATTCACGGATGCAGCCGGAAGTGTGGACAGGCGCCGGGATGAAGTCAAGACTAGGAATAAAGACTCGTGTCCAGATCCAGAGGCTCACGCGCGTCATCCCAGCTACTCGGGAGACTGAGATCTGAGGACCGCTGTCCAGAGCCAGCTCAGACAGCCAAGTCCCTGAGACTCTGGCCTCCAGTGGACCTGCAGAAAGCCAGAAATGGAGCTGTAGCTCCAGTGGCAGAGTGCTAGCCTTGAGCCAAAACGCAGATGAGCAGATAGCAGCCAAGCCTTGAGTTCAAGGCCCAAGACCCCCCCCTCCACCACCACCAACAACAAAAAGCCTTTGGAGGCCATAGTTAAAGAAGATGCCCTCCAAAGAGTAGCTGAAGGCGAGGCTAAGCACAGACTCCAGGATGGGTGATCAAGGAGGAAGGCAGAGGACTGGCACTGACAGCAGGAGTCGGGAGGGAGGGAGAGGTTGGCAGGGTCTCCTTGATGACAGATGGGTGTGATAAAGACCGTGAGAGGCTTGGAGGTGTTTATAGCACAGTAGAAGAGAGTAGTCTAGGCCCTGTGGACAATTTATTCAGAAAGGCCATCAGCGAAGAGAGGAGACAGGACAACCGTCAGGCAAAAAGGGAGAGGTAGAGGCAGAGCTGAACTGCTCAGTCTTGACTAGTTTTAGACTCTGTGGGGCCCAGGTTCTACCTCCCCACTAATCTGTGGTTCTCTCTCTCTCTCTCTCTCTCTCTCTCTCTCTCTCTCTCTCTCTCTCTCTCTCCACCTGTCCCAAGGTTTGAACTCGGGATCTTCAGCTTGTTTGCTTGGCTGGCACTCCACTGTTTGAACTCTCCCTCCAGTTTGGCTTGTTGCTGGTTATTTTGGAAATGGAGTATCAAGGGCTTTTGTATCCACTCTGGCTTTGAACTCTGATGCTCCAGCTCTCAGCCTTCTGAGTCGCTAGGATGACAGGCACGTGCCTCCAGTGCCCAGCTAGCAGTTTCTCTTTCACGGGCCTGGGGAAGAGGCCTTTCGTATTCACAGCCAAGACTCAGAACCCTGGGCAGGTTGGCTTTGCATCTTTATTTTGCAGGATGGAAAAATGTTCAGCCTGCATCAAGGATGAAGGGAAGGAGTGGGGAGAGGGGAGAGGGAGAAACTCCAGGAAGCAAGAGGCTTTGGGAACCTGTCCCAGCCAGGCGGTGAGAAAACTTGGGTTTTCAGCCTCCAGAACAGTGGGAAATGAATGTTGTGGAAGCCACCCGGGCAATGGAATTTTTTTTTTTAAATGTGGCCTGAGCTGAGACAGGTGCCCATGACCTGCAGAGAGGTGCACAAAGGGCCACGCGCGACATGTGGGGAGAGGCCCTGACAGCTCTGCGGGGTGGAGGGGGGCGCAGAGGAGGGCCGCGTGCCCCCAGCAAGCTGTGAGGCGGGAGCAGCGCACAGGAGAGGGGGGGCAGCCCGGGGGGTGGGGCTGGGGGCTGGCCCCCAGGATGGAGAGCCACTCCTGCAAGATTCACACTAGTCAGCTGGCAGGTCGGTCGACAACCTAGAGCCGGGCAAGCAGGAGGCTACGGGGGTGCGGGGTGGGGGGGGTGGGGGGGGAGGAGGGGAGAGTCAGGGGGAGGGGGGTGGCATCTGTTGGGAGAGCTCCTGGCTGAGGCAGGCGAGGAGGAATGGAAAGTGAAGCCGCCGGGAGGAGGAGACACGCAGTCACCACGGGAAGCCAGTGGCTGTTGGCAGGGAAGGCGGCGGGGACAGGCCATGCCAAGCCCTGCCGAGGCAGGGTGTGCTGATTCCGGCCTGGGAAGTGCTGGGGGCGGCGGGGCAGGTGGAAGGAGGACTCAGGTGCGGCGGGGGGGTGGGGGGCGACCTTCCCAGCCCAGGGGCCCCGTTGGGGTGATGAGTCTCAGGACGGGAAAGCTGATGTGTCTAGAAGAAGTTTGTGTCACGGTCTGGCTTGCCAGACATGCCAGCTTCTGGGCTCAGGAAACAAAGATGCAAGGAACACTTGAGAGAGTGTGTCAGGCCAGTCTGTTGTGCGGAGCAGGAGACAGACCCAGGCAGCCTTCTAGAAAGGGATGTGTACATTTCCTTAAAAATGCAAATCATCCCAGAGATGCAAGGAAGACGCCTTTCTTCACTAAATACCGAGTGGTGGAAGTCAAGGGTTCTTCTGACACAGAGCCTCGCAGGCCTGGTCTTTAAGAGTCTGTTTCAACATTGGACCCCGATAAATTACCCAGGACTCCAGGTGTTCTCACGCAGGAAGACCAAAGGAGGAGGAACACAAGGCAGTCTCTGATCCTATAAAATCATATTTATCGAAATGGGCTCCAGAAAATGGAAACAACAGGTTTTTTTTCCCCATTGTTGCTGGGTTTTTATTTTTATTTTTGTCTTGCTTGTTGGTTTAATCTGTCTTCAGGAGGGTTTGGGGCACAGAAATGGAAGGGCAAAGGATGAAGAGATGCATCAGTGACACTCAGTAGATACTGTGTGGAAAATGAACTCTATATAACCTGTACGTGGGAACGGGAGGAAGAAACTGGGAGAGAATGAGGGAAGGGGAAACAGTGTCCAAACAAAAAAAAAAAAGGACTCTTAGCTGGGCACCAGTGACTCAAGCCTGTAATCCTAGCTACTCGGGAGGCTGAGATCTGAGGATTGGGGTTTGAAGCCAGAAAAATCCCTGTGAGAATCTTATCTCCCGTTAACCACTCAAAACCCAGAAATGAAGCTGTGGCTCAAAGTGGTAGAGCACTAGCCTTGAGCAAAAAGAGCTCAGGGACAGAGCCCAGGCCCTGAGTTCAAGCCCCACAAGAAAAAGAAAGAAAAAGAAATGTGCACTTTACCTGACCTGTGTAACTCTAACCCCTGGTGCATCACCTTCATAACAACAATTTTTTTAAGTAAAAAAAAAAGTGTTTTATAAGTGGATATATTAGTCAGCTTTCCTTCAGTGTGACAAAATACCAGCTACAACCAGCTCATGAGAAAGGTTTATTCTGGCTCATGGTCTCTCTCTGGAAGCAAAGAGAGAGTGGAAAAGGCTAGGTTCCCAATATCACCAAATGCACACACTAAATGTCCTAACCTCCTACCTGTTAGCATTTCCCCCTCCTCAGGTCCTCAGCGCCCCCCCCCCCCCCCGCACTGGCCCCCAGCTCCATCCAGACCTGAACTCCCTGCCCTAGCGCTATAACTGGTCACTCCCACTGGCCTCTCAGACATACCTGCTTCCCCTCAGACCCACCCGCTTCCCCTTTGGCCCCCGGAGTTACACAAGCGACCACCTGGATTAAGGTGCAGGTGTCATATTGCTTCCTCTCCCGTGGGAGATACGGCCCTACTAGTAAACCTCCTTATCACTGTCTCCTGCCAGTGACTCTCTCCCCGTGGTCCCCTGGGATGGCCGGGATGGGTTCTTTCACTTCTATGGACCTCGCCACACCCCACTGTGCCATGGGCCCCAAGATCAAGTTTTTTGACACATGACCTTTAGAGCACAGTCAATATCCAAAGAACAACAGCAACCTTTCCTTTCCAACTCATCTCTTGAAGTTGGACACTCCCTAAGGGAATGAGAAGCTAGAGAAGCCCGAGGCTCCTCCGAAGGGAGTAAGTTGGTACAACTACCGCCAAAGACAATGTGCAGAATTAGACAAAACTTAAACGTGTACTCGGCCCTAGACTCCCGATTCTCATCTAGGGATTTTTCTTACAGAAATACGGACAGGAAACTGGAAACAACCTAAATGTTCCCCAATAGGAGGTGGGAAAAGGGCATTGTGTTATGGCAGACAATAAATAGGCTGTCTCTAAAGGAATGAAGGAGATGACAAAAAAAATCAAAATGCCTTTGTGAAATGTTCAGAAATATTATTAACTAAAAAAAGAAGCAAGGTGCCCATCAGGGAGAAAAGAAAGGAAGAAAGGAAGACCGATCTTGAAATACACACACACACACACACACACACACACACTCACAGGAACGTGCATAAAATGTTGGCCATGGGAAAATGGAGGTATAACACAGGTTTCCAGGAGCACTTCCTTTGCGGTGCAATCTATGACCCACATGTAGTATGGGAACCAAGTGAAAGATGTCGGGGAGCCCCCTTGTTTTGGGTCCCTAGAAACAACAGACTTAGACAAGGCAGTGAGCCTGAGTAAGCTGAATAACAGGAGCCCAAAGCAGCTTGACCTAGAGCTGCTTGACCTTTGTGCTGGTTTTCACTTAGGGGAAGTTCCAGAAAGTTAATTAAGAACTTACATAGGTAAATACCAGTCACACCCAGAACCAAGAATTGTGTTGCTTTGTTTACTGGATTTGCTAGAATTGTAGTAATTGCTTCGCTTACCAGCGCTTACTGGAATTGTAATCACTAACTGCCAACTCTGCTTCTGTACATCCCTGCTTGCTTGCTTAATTGCTTAACTCACCTGACCACCTGTGTGTGGGTGGTACATGTGATTTTTGCCTTTAAAAACTCAGCCCTGCCGAACCTCGGGGCCACACTTCGCTCGCCGAATGGTGAAGTATGGTCCCATGCGGTCGTAAAAGACTCCTTGCCCTGTGCATTGGAGTCGGTGGTTGTCACTGGAATCCTATAGCAGTAGTTCCCAACTAAAAGGAAAGATTTCAGCTGGGTGGCTCATGCCTGTCATCCCAGCTACTCAGAAGTTTGAGATCTGAGGATCAGGGCTTAAAGTCATCCCAGACAGGAAAGCCCATGAGATTCTTACCTCCGATTAAACATCAACAAGCCAGTAGAGTGGTGACTCAAGGAGTAGAGCGCCCGCCTCGAGCACACAAGCTAAGGACGGTGCCCAGGCCCTGAGCCGGCATACACGGAAATCAGTCTCTTCCTCAGAGATTTTAAGAGACGTTTGATGGGAGCGGATGACGTGTTTTTCTGGGGTGCTACCGGTCTCCCACACAAAACCAAGCCCTTGCAATAGGACTTCATACACACCATCCCCACCTGGACTATAAAGTCTTATTCCTATGAGGGTAACGTATGTCCAGGAAAGGAAATCCATGCCACAGAACTCACTGTCATCATGGCATTTCCTCTGGGATGGAAGGGTTTTCCCCCCCATAATTGGAGTCAAAGTGTGCCTCTCATTGGTTCCTTTTTGCATTTAATGATTGTATTGTAAGCCTTTCCCCGTGTCTTGACAAAAGACACAAGTTGTGGCTGTGTCTCCCTTACCTGCTTCCTCTCGCATCCTATTCTTTCTCCCCACAGTTTCAACCTGGTTGATTTTCTAGCATCTTCCGTGTCAGGGCAGAGCTATTGACTGCCGGGGTTCAAGGCGCCCCCTGGTGTCCTGGCAGGGCAAGGCTCTGGCCCTGACGCCGGCCTGTTCCTTATTACGTAAGGTCACATCCTTCCCCACCTCTCTACACACAAACGGAGCCTCGGAGATGCTATATGTCAGCGACAGAGCTGGGGTGCACCCTGGCCTTGCTCTCTGTGTGTAATTCCAGCTCCACAGAAAGAGTTCCTTGAAGCATAGAGGGGAAACGGGGAAAACTGAGATTTCTCCCTGCTTCCCAACCTCCTGGATGCTAGAAGCCCTGGAAGCCAAGAGCCCCAGGGCCTACAGGAAGGCTGGGAAGGCCGGCGTGTCATTGCAGGACCATGGCCACAAGCTGCGTGAGTGGGAAGGCAAGCTGTCCCAGAGCCAGAGAGGACCCAGAAGGGCTGCTCTGCAGGTGCCAGCGGAGAAGCCAGGTGTCCTGACAGAACTCGGGGAAAACAACTGGGAGGGGGTGCTGGGGGGGGTCGGCGGAGGGAGGAACAGAGGAGGGGAGGGCTCCTCCCTTCCAGACCAGCAGTTGGGGTTCCCCCTCTCCATCGGTGCGGAAGAGCCCCGGCAGGCCAGGACTTCTCCAATGGGTCAGCGTGTGGGCTCCCCACCAGGGGCTAGGACCCATCTTCTGCTCCAACTCCTCATGGTGAGCCTGGAGTTGGGAGGAGAGGAAGACAAAACCATGGTGAGTTCAAGGTACCCAGTCCTGTCTGGGTTTCCATGATGACCCTCTTGCTGTTAGGAAGCAAGAGGCAGAGGCTGGCCCCTGCCCTGGGCTCCCTGCCACGAACACGGGAGGTCTTAACCACAGGAGGCTCTCTGCACGTGATTACCACTCCCTCCCCCCTTCTCCAGAGCAAGGTAGCGTTTTCTCAGGTGTTAGGTGAATTACACCAGCCAGGGAGCAGCGTCCTCGGGTACTAGGCTAGCACGGCACGTGCTTCTTGGTCAGTTGTAGTCCTCCGGAGAAACAGAACCAATTGGATCTATGCGTGCAGTCAAGTACTGCTTATCTAAGAGGATATGCATTTGTCGTTATGCAGATGTTATAGGACGTGCTTACGTGAGCATAGAGTGTGGTCGACTACAGACCTAAGCTGTGTGGTATAGCCTGTAGGTCCTAGAGCCACAAGAAACAGAACAATGTGAGATTAAATTGAGCACCAGAGACAATAAGGTAGCCAAGAGATCCAGCGAGAAGAAAAGTGTGAGGGTTGTAGGGATGGCTCAAGTGGTAGAGCACCTGCCTAGCAAGGGCAAGGCCCTGAGTTTAAACCCAGTGCTGGAAAGAAAGAAGGAACGAAGTTAAGGCAGGAAGGAAGGCAGGAAGGAAGGAAGGAAGGAAGGAAGGAAGGAAGGAAGGCAGAAAAGAGGAAAAAAGAGAAAGAGAGGCAGATAAAGAAACAGAAAAAGAAAAAGAGAAGAGAGAGAGATTGTTTTGTAAGTAGACTGCATGCACTGTAAACTAATGAAAGAACATGCGTGGAGCAGTACGGCAGTTGCCGTCACTGGCATTATCAAGTGCTCTGTGCTGCACTTTGTGCAACTGGCCATGCAGTGGATTGTTTGCACCCGCAAACATCAGCTCAGCCCTGGGAGAGGTGTACCGCGCCGTACCATGGGAGCGGCTGGGACACCACTTTCCAGCTCCATTATAATCGTAGGAGACCACTGTCAGGCCCACGGCCCGCTGCTGAAGGATGCCACGTGGCTCCTAGCTACGTTGTCAGGCGCCACTTCTGCAGCTGAGGAGTTTCTGGAAAGCCTCCTAAGGGAATTGTGGAGTCGTGTGTCACCGTCGGTCTCCAGCAGAGAGGAAGCCTCCCTGCTCTGGAACGCATGCCTGAAAGGGCGGTTCTGCTCCAGGAGGCCAGGTGAGGGGCTTAAACCTGGATTACAGTCTCGCTTTGCGGGAGATGTGGCAGACTACGAATTGAGGTCCCACGTGATCTGGCGGGGTGAGAACCCAGGGCCTTCACCCAGCCTGTGCACACTAACGAACTGAACACGATGTGCATACGGCTTTGTCATCCAGAAAACCAGGTGGCCAAGTCACCTAATGGTACTTTTTTTTCAGAACGTGTTGTTGAGGAGTACATGACTGTACTACACACACACACACACACACACACACACACACCATGTATGTGTGAAGCCTGCCAAGGAAACTTCCTCTTAACACAGCTCTGTCCGTTCTGCCCAGAGCTTCCAGAGTTGGCCCAGTGCCCATGACTGAGGCCTGCCAGACCACCCGATGCTGCTCACCGACCCAGATTCCCAAGAAATCTCCATCTCCTTCCAGTGCTGGGGACTGACCATGGCTGGCAGTGCCATCGGGAGGGTCCCTCTCGGTCTAGCCCTGAGCCCACGTGAGTCCTGACCTTATTGTCCCCCTCCGCCGCTTTCCAAATCTCTGCCCTCCATGTGGGGTTGACCAGATGTCCCCCAAGGAGTGCTGAGACTCACTCACCCCCTAGGAGACCATCCTGGGGCCCGAAGGTGGAGTGCGGCTCCCGAAGAAGAGCAGCCGGGGAGCAAGTCTCCTGCTGAGCAGGGCTGAGCACTGGAGATGGCTGGGGTGAGGGCGGGCGTCCTTCATCCCCTGTGTGCTCGGGGTCACCACCCTCCCCGCCGTGAAGGTGACGGCCAGCAGCCCCTCCTGTGGGGCATCATCGCGTTCTCCTGGCCTAACGTCAATGCCAGGTGTGGGAGGAGCATTCCTGAAGCATGGGGGTGCTCCCGTGTGGAAAGCCAGGGTACGGCCGGCTGCGGTCACACGCGGTTGAGCTCTAGGAAAAGCAGTGACGAGGCCTGGTCACGTGGCACTGAGGCCCGGGCACTGCGTGCTCTGGGTTCCAGCTCTATCTTTCACAGCGGTAAATGGGACGTCGGAAGATCACAGATTACGATTCCGCTTTTCTCGCACGCTCCAGGTAAGACCCGCCATCTGGTCATCAACGAGGTGAAGGAGAGCAGGCTGGGAGGCCGTGTTATGGGCGGTGTGAGTCATGCCAGAACCATTGGCGGCTCATCTTAGGGCTGTGGTGTCGTGAGAGACACCTGCCTGCCGCCCTCCGCTCTGCAGGGACACAGAGCAGCCAGCACGGTGCATGTGGCAATGGATCACCACGACGTGATGAGGACGTGGCTCCTGGACCAGCAGGGGAAGAAGAGAAGGCAGAGACATCCTGAGAACCCCGCGGGGGCTGACAGCAAACGTGGATCGGCCTCCTGCCTCGCCATTGTTATACATCACCACACCTCCTATGGTTCCGTGGACTTGACAACCTTGTCACTCAGTTTTTGGACTAGACAAGGGTCCTGCCCTGCCTTACCCCTGCCACATGACCTAGGCTGACCTAGGTCATCATTGCAAGCCTGTTGGGGGCTTTCTGAAAGGGGAGGCAGGAGCCAGAGGGTAAGGAAGCCGCCCGTGTTCATGGCACAGGCGGGTGGGGTAGGAAGTGGGCACGGGATGGGCCTTAAAAGGCCCGGAAGGCTGAATATGTCCCCTGTGAACCGTGCGTGTGTCATGTATGTGCCAGGCGCCCGCCTTGGGCTGACAAGGAAAGAGGGCGGGAGTGAAGGCAGAGGAGAAGGGGTGGGAAATGGAGGGTGTGAAGGGAAATGTTCCCTGCGTGGAACAGTAGTGGCATCTTGCACAAAAGAACCAGGATTCATCCAGGCACAGTAGCACACACTTGTAAGCCAAGCACGCAGGGGGCTGAGGCATGAAGATCACAAGTGTGAGGCCAGCCTAGAAGATAGATAGATAGATACATACATACATACATACATAGATGCATAGATACATAGATACATAGATAGATGCATAGATATACATATATATCATGTTCCAAACCAGCCTGGGCAATATAGCAAGACCCTCTAAGTCAATAATTTAAATCAATAAGAACCTCCACAGGGGCTGAGAATATGGCCTAGTGGTAAGAGTGCTTGCCTCGTATACATGAGGCCCTGGGTTTGATTCCTCAGCACCACATATATAGAAAACGGCCCAAAGTGGCGCTGTGGCTCAAGTGGCAGAGTGCTAGCCTTGAGCAAAAAGAAGCCAGGGACAGTGCTCAGGCCCTGAGTTCAAGGCCCAGGACTGACAAAACAAAAGAAAACAAAAAACAAAAAACAAAACAAAACAAAAAAGAACCTCCACAATAGTGAGGACTGAAAATGGATCCTGCTGAAGGACACCGGAGGCTTTGAGGCTGAAGGCGCTGAATGGGTCAGCAGAGGCCGGCAGGGAACTTGGAGAGGGTACACCAGGGGTGGCTGGAACGGAGCAGGAGAGAGGAAACGAGGCATCGGGTAGACCGGCGAGGCCTCCACGCTGGGCCCGCTGTGGCGCTAGCGTCCTTGGAGCCAGCTGGTGAGGGGTGGGCAGCATAGGGGGCCCGGTTCTTGTCCCCACTGTCCCCACACCCGGCCCAGGCCCGGGCCAGGTGCATCCACAGGGCTCTGCTGTGCATGGAGGCATGGGGGTTTATTCCGGAGCGACCACGGCACAGCTCCACACACTTGAGTCGGAGCTCAAGTTAGAGAAGAGGAAACCAAGGCTGAGAGAGATAAGAACCTTGCCCCAGCTCCTGTGGTCAGAGTGGGGCTGCTGTCTAGCTCTGGGGTTGCTCTCGTGTCCTGGGGCCATTTGCTTCTGCAGCCGGCCGGTGTTGGCCCCTTCCCCTTGGCCAGCCTGAGCAAGGGCAAAGGGCAGCAAGCTCTGGGAACCCCAGGACAGGGTCCACTCCGGAGCCCTCAGAACTCTGCTGGCGGCCTTTGAGCAAGAGCCAAATGTGGCCAGTCTGACGGGTCACTTGAGACTATCACAGCGAAGGACTCAGGAACAAACCTTGTCCCTGATCCAGCGGCTAGCTTGCCCGTGAGTCCTTCCCTAAGACTGGTTTCCTGAGCGCCCAGGAGAGGCCCAGCCTTTGCTGGGGAGTGCTTGGTGTGTCCAGCTGCCCGGGCTCCCTGCGTGGGTCGGCCAGGTACAGGAAAGGAGAACCGGCTGCCCCAGGGGGGCACAGAACTGAGTTACAGGGAGGCCCCTGAGCCGCTGGCACCCTCGGGAGGTGGCAGCCACAAAATCCTCCCAGCACAGGGGCTGTGGGGGCCCGGATGCCTATGCGTCCCCGTCATGCTCTGTTCCGGGGACAGTCCTCAGTCCAGATGGAAACGCTGACCCTTGAACCAGGCAGGACTTGCAGCAGATGCTGGAAGTGTCTGGTGGCCATGATGAACACTGGGGGGTGGGGGGGGAGGAAGAGAAGACCAGGGCCAGGAGTGAGCAGGAGGGCCCGGCAGACAGTGGCCGGGCTGGGTGGGAAAGTAGAGGACACTGCCCCCCTCCCCGAGTTCTGTAATCAGGAAGTTCTGTGCGGCTCAGCTTCCTTTCCCTCCCTGAGCGCCTGAAACAGGAAGTCAGTCAGTTAAGCTGGTGGCAGCCGCTGAGAGGGACCGGGCAGCAGGCCTGGCGCGGGGCACGCAGTCGCCTTGGGCGGCGTGAGGGTCTCGAGGGTGGTGACCCACCAAGCCCCAGAGGCCCGCACCCACCATGGTCCCCGGCTGGAACCATGGCAACATCACCCGCGCCAAGGCCGAGGAGCTGCTCTCCAGGGCGGGCAAGGATGGGAGCTTCCTCGTGCGCGCCAGCGAGTCCATCCCCCGGGCCTATGCCCTCTGCGTGCTGTAAGTACACGGCTCCCCGCCCAGCCCCGGCCCCTGGCACTGCCACCGCGGCGGGGGGGGGGCGACCCTCAGGGAGGAGTAGCTGGCGGTTTGGCAAGGGGCCTAGCGCTGGGCTGGATTGTTCTCGAGTCTCAGGGTGACTGGCCTGACCTGTACACACCGCTCTGTGTGGTCGAGGGCCCAACAGAGCCCCACGGTGCCCGGCAGAGAGCCTTGTCACGCGTCTGCAGCAAGTGTAGAGCTCTCAGAGCCCCTCCAGGCCTGGCCCACACCCAGATCTCTATGAGCTGGGGTGCCAGGGGCTTCCTGGGCTCCGGAGGTAGGAGAGGGGAGATCGGGGCTCGGGGTTCTGAAGTGGATCGTTGTCTAAACAGAGGAACCAGACTTGGCTGAAGGCTCTTGTCTAACACCCCATTGTAGTGACATCAGAGAGAGGCCCTCATTCCTGCCGTCCTGTGTTCTAAGCCCATCCTGCTTCGGCCTTGGGCAGTGCCGGGGTGCAGCCAGAACGGGTGTGATCCTCCGAACGCCCCAGGTGGCATCCCCTGGCTGGCTGGCCGGGAGGGCCACTCTCCCGGGCAGGGGGGAAGTGGGTGGCTGGCCACAGCCCTGTTTCTGAGCCCTGACTCATGCTGGGGCATGCTAGGCTCAGCACAGTCTGGCCTGTTTGCACCCTCAAACCCACCTAGAGCACAGAGCCATCTAGCCCTGCAGACGAGGACACCGGAGTTTCAGGCAGTTAAAGCGGGTGCTGACAGTCAAAGCCAAGGTCATCCGTTCCCACAGGCCCTGTTATCCGCCCTCTCTTGGCCCTAGGCAAATGGGCTCTGGGACAGACAAGGAAGGGTACTTAACCCGGTACTAGAGACCTGCCCAAGCGTACAGATGGACCACGGCCCTGTGCCTCCCCGCCCCCACCACGAGGGAGACCAGAGTTGCAGGTGGCCAGGGCCTCCCCAAGGCAGCACCCCGTGGGGATCCACCCGGGGTGGGGGGGCCTTCAAGAGGGCAGGAAGCGTCTTCAGCATCTCAAGGCAGCCACAGACTTTCTCTTCTGGCCCAGTGGGATTTGAGCCAAGGGTGATTGTTGAGCTGGCTGAATGCCAACAGCCTCCAGGGCTCTGTGGCAGCCTGCTTCACGGGCGGCCCTCGCTCGGGGTGGCTGGTATGTCCTGGGGCTCAGATTCGGATGCGGGGGCCAGGGTCTCTCTGACTCCAGGCAGAGCCCTGCGAATGGCCCTGCTTCCAAAGCGAGGTAGGACTCCAGAGAGGCGCCACGACCCACCCGGCCGCTCTGGAAACATTCATGTGGAGAGGGAGCCCAGGCTGCTCAGCCCTCTGGGCCCCAAGGGGCTGGGGCCTCTGAACTTCCTCCCTGTGCCCTCTGGGGTGTGGGGGGGGCGTGGCCAGGGCCCCCCCACCCCCGCCGCCTGCTGAGCTACCTGCGTCTGGAGGTCGGGGACCGCGCGCAGGCCTTGTCAGGTGAGGCCTTCGTGTGGGGAGTGAGAACTGGATTTCTCTGGGGAGGAGGCCGGGAGACACCCGAGGACAAGGCTACCAGCCAGCGCCACCCACGTGACTGAAGAGCTGCCCCCGGGCCCCCACCCTGCCCTTCACTTCCTCCCGAGAGGTCAGCCCTGTCACCTGTCTGTGCTGTGAGCCGCCGGGAAGGTGGTGGCGATGGGGGGTGGCGGGTCACTCAGGCTGCGCGGGTCGTTCTGGAAGCACGTCCTCCCTGCAACAGCCTGGAGTGAGCCCGCTCGTAAGTAGGTCAGCTGGCTACCGTCCAGGAGGGAGCTGCCCATCGGGCTGGCTTCTCCCGCCGCGCCTCTCCCTACAGAGCCGGCCTCCTCCGGGGGACCGGGAGGTGTGTGTGTCGGCCTTGGCTCCGAAAGGAGGGAGGCCGGCCGGGGTCCACGCGTCGTGGACTTCCGCAGCCGTCCAGGCACTGTCCGGTCAAGTTCTCTCCCGGAGACCAAATGCCAGGCAACCCTAGGCCTGGAGGCCTTGTTTGCACAGCAGAAAAGAAAACTTAAAAAAAAAAAGGCACAGAAGGACATTTGTTGCCAACGTTCCCCTCAGAGGAGTCGTTCCGAGTGCTAGGAAGCGATCGGTGACAAGCTCTGGGAAGGAGCGCAGGCCCCGAGGCTGCTCTGCCAACACTGAAGGCACAGGCTCCCCTGACGCCATCCCTGGTCCTCACACGCAGTAACAACTCCCATAGGCCGGCGCCAGTGGCTCCCTCCTGTAGTCCTAGCCACTCAGAAGGCTGAGATCTGAGGATAGCTGTTGGAAGCCAGCCAGGACAGGAGAAACCGGTGAGACTCATCTCCAGTGAGCCGGCAAAAAAAAACCCAAAACAAACAGAAGTGGAGATGTGGCTGAAGGGGTAGAGTGCCAGCTTTGAGGATAAAAAGCTAAGGGTTGTTGCTTGCCCTGAGTCTAAGTTCCAGCACTGGCACATGCACACACGCGTGCACGCACGCACGCACACACACACACACACACACCCTTTAATTTATGTCCACGATGACCTTCAGAGGAGGTACTATCATCAGCACCTTGCAGACGGGGAAACTGAGACACAGATCCGTTATGGAACGTGCCAGATTTGCAGAATGAACAAGTGACGGGGCTGGCACTCGCGTGGTTCCTGGGAAGGAAGATACGGAGGTGGGCAAGATGGGTGGCGGCAGCTCCTGAGCAAGCGCTACAGAGAAGGCACTTGGTTTGGGTTTTGGTTTTGCTGGTCCTGGGGCTTGAACTCAGGGTCTGGGTTCAGTTCCTGAGCTTTGGCTCAGGAGCCATGGTTCCACATCTAGATTTTTGTGGTGGTTCATTGGAGAGAAGAGTCATGGACTTTCCTGCTGGCGCTGGCTTTGAACCGTGATCCTCAGAGCTCAGTCTCCTGAGTAGCTAGGAGTACTGGCCTTAGGCTCCAGGCTCTGCCAGAGGAGGCACTGGATAGACAGAAATGGCCGGCGGAGGTTGCAGCCAGGACTCGTGGAGTGAGTAGCCTGCTACCTTCTCTCCTCTTCCACCACCCTTTCCTCAAAGCTTCTGAACATTCACATGGCTCTTCATGCAAATGAAATGGCTCTTTTTGCAAGTGAAAAAAGGGGGTGTTTTCCACACTCAGCGTGGCCAGTGTGTGGAGAGGAGGCTCATGGGCTCCTGAAAGTGGCCGCACATAAGCACATGGCTTTGGTGCCTGTGTGATACTTAGCAAGAGACAGCCGCCATCTTCATTATGAGTGTATATTAGTTGGGGGGGGGAGAGGGCTCACTGACATTTCCACACGTGTATACAATGCAGCCCAATCAACTGCACTCCATCATGCTCCCCCTCTCCCTCCCCCTCCTGGAAAAAATAATTCAGCAGATTCTGTTGTAGAGCTGACTCCATCTTGATTAGGGAAACATGGTAGGAAATGTTGGGGGGGGGTGGGAATAGAGCTGACTCCGTCTTGATTATTAGGTCAGCCTGACCCCAAAATTCTGCTTCTGTAAATGGCTTGCTTAGCTTGTTTGTGGCTTGCTCTACCCCCTGCGTCAAACTCCTACATCTGCGCCACGCTTTTACCTTTATAAACCCCAATTTGAGGGCTGCTCGGGGTCACGGTGGCAGCTCCTGAGTCTGTACTGTGTCCCTGGCCGGTCAGCCTGCTTTTCACTGTCGCAGTTTCAGCTCCCGAGTCTGCGCTGCGTCCCTGGCCGGTCAGTTCGCTTTTTGCTTCCCCAATCAATCCATCTTTTTGCTTGAGGCTATCTCTGAGTGGTGGACTCTTGGGGGAACGGGGACTCCCCTCCCTCAAACCCTGTAACATTTCTTACCCCATATCAGATTTAATTGCTCTGTTTTCATATACTAAATAAACCCTAGGGATCAAGCACTTCCTTTTGGTAGTGCTGGAGGATTGTAGAGATTGGAGGAGGTAGTGCTGGACTTAGGGCCCTATGCTCGCTAAGCTGGCACGATACATTGAGCTGCCCCTCCAGCCTGGTTTCCCACTGATTGTTTTTAAGATAGGGTCTCACTTCCGGCCCAGGCCTGTGCCGGGGCTGCATTCTGGCTGCCTTCACTGAGATCACAGGCTTGAGAACCAATGGACCCAGCTTCTCCCTGGAGATGGAGTCTGTTGGACTTTTCTGTCTAAGCTGGCCTGGAACCATGATCCTTCCTCCCATGATCTCAGCCCCCCCTAGTTACGGAGATTGCAGGCGGGAGCCCGCAGTGTCCGGCTCGGCACATCTTCACTGAAGGATCCCATCTCCCTGGGACTTGAGGCCCTGCAGCCTCAGGTGAGGTCCTCCCACCAGAGCAATGGGGAGCCGGGGAGCCGCCTTGCCTCCCCCAGTTCACGCCATGCCACGAAACCCGGAGGGCCAAGGCCTGGGCTGGCTAGATCTGACCCGTGAGAGTTGGCAAAAAAAAAAAAAAAAAAAAGGAAAAGGAAAGCCAGCCTTCCTGACCACCCTGCATCCTGCCTGCTGAAAGAGCCCAGACTTTCCTGCCAGGGCTGCCTTTAAGCCTGGGAGCCTCGGCTCTCAGCCTCCTGAGGAGCTAAGACAACAGGCGTGAGCCACCGGCGCCCAGCGGTGGGTTATTATTTTTCAAACTGATGCGTGAGTCACGCCACGAAAGTCATCCTCCACATACGAGTCTACCATCCAGGGGCCTTTGGTACAATCACAGGGGAATATGGCGAACAGTCCTAGACCCTCCGAGCGCGGTCAGTTCCTCACCAAGATCCCCCGTGTCCTTTGGCGGCAGTCAATCCCCTGTCCCCTCCCCCAGGCCTAGAGACAGCCATTGTCCCTTCTCTAAGGATTTGCCTCTTCTGGGCACCACGCGTATGTGGGATCGTGTAGCGTGTGGTCTTTGGACTGGTTCACAAAGCGTGACGTGCGCAAGGTTGGTTTGTGGGGTCACCCGGATCGTCCTTTGTGGGGCTCACCCGTAGTTTATTGTGTGGCTCCCACGTGCGACGCAGCCGCTCAGCAGCAGCCCGGGGACATCGGGCTGTCCCCGCGCCCTGGCTGCTGTAATGAAGGCTGCTACAAGATTCGTGGCAAGTCTTGGCGGGGGCGTGTGCTGATTGATGCACGCCTAGGGGACATAGCTAGGAGTGGGTTTGCGGGGTGATAGGTTGTTTCGTGTCTAAAGGTCCCGGGGAACCGCTAGACTGTTGTCCCTGAGGGAGGAACACCCCTGTCCCTTCCCACAGCTCACCTCCCGGCCGACCCTTGTTGTCTGTCTTTCCCTTAGAGCCACAGCAGACATCTTGTTGGTTTTGTTGCCAGTCTTGGGGCTTGGGACTTAGGGCCTAGGCGCCATCCCTGAGCTTTTGTGCTCAAGGTAGCGCTCGACCACTTGAGCCACAGCTCCACTCCTGGGGGGGTTGTTTTTGGTGGTTACTTGGAAATGAGCTTCACAGACTTTCCTTGCACAGGCTGGCTTTGAACTGCAATCCTCAGATCTCAGCCTCCCGAGTAGCTGGGATGACAGGCTTGAGCCACCAGCACCACCTGGTGCTTGCTGTGGGTTGATTTGCATTCGTTCCCCCAGCACTGAAGCAGACTGAGTATCTTTTTTTACAAGCTCACTGGCCACTTTCTACCTGGTTGGGAGGAGAAACGTCTGCTCCGCGACTCTGCACAGGTGAAACCGTTGGATTGCTGGGCGGCTAGGTGTGGGGGAGGGGTAGCGTCGATAACGGAGGCTGGGCGTGTGCCCGGCGCCCACAAGATGCTTTGCGTAGATAAAAAATACCACTGCCCATTCGTTTTCATGAACTCAAAAAGCAAGCAAGCAAGCAGCAGCAGCAGCAGCATTCCAGGAGCACAGGAGGTGTAAAACTCATCTGGGTTAGAAAGTTCCAGACAGGAGAGAGGACAGCCCGGGCAGTGTCACCCCCCCCGCCCCCCCCAGACTTCCTGAAGGCCCCCGGCAGACACCGAGCTGTCGTGCGCGGCCTCCTCGGAGGAAGTGTTCAAAGAGAGCGAGGCAGGAAGAGGACTCGGATGACGCACCAGTGGCCGGTAGCTGCTGGGACCAGGGTCGAGCGCCCCAGAGCCTGGGGCAGGGCGGGGTGTGGGCACGCTGAAGACGGAACAGCCAATGGGACTGGGGAAAGTGAAGCGAGAAGAAAGGATCCTGAACACTCAGGGTTCTTGTTCCAAATTAAGAGGAAGATGCTGAGGAGGTGAAAGTGTTCCCACCCTGAAAAGGCTCAACAGGGCACAGAACGTCCCAGGAAGGGGTAGGGGCACTGTGTTCACAGCTGTAGCCGGCCCTGCCTCGTGGGAGAAGGTGGGGCATTGGGGAAGAGGGGGTGACGCACATAGGGACAGGTTTTCTGGGAACGGGTCCAGTTTCTCTTCTTGCATGGGCACACCTGTTGTCCCTACTCACGGGAAAACCGCTATGGTCCCAAGGGCTGGTGGCTCACGCCTGTAATTCTGCCTGTCCAGAAGGCCGAGATCTGAGGGTCAGCCTGGGCAGGAAAGTCCGTGAGACTCTTACCTAAAAGTTAACCATCAAAAAGCCAGGTGCCCAGCTGTAGCTCAAGTGGGAGAATGGTAGCCTGGAGTAGAAAATCAACAGCAACAAGCAAGAGCATGAGGCTGAGTTCAGAGAGAGGTAGGAAGGAAGAAAGGAAGGGAGGAAGAGAAAGAGAGAGGAAGGGAGGGAGGGAAGGAAGGAGGGAGGGAAGGAGGGAGGGAGGGAGGGAGGGAGAGTAGGCTCAGTTGTAAATTGAATACAATGGAAGGTCTGAGTCTCTAAGAATCAGCTGAGCCAATCAGAGGAGAGGTGCTCATGGGCAGGGCGGGAACTACAGCAAATAGTGACAATGTAGCTTCACTTGCTGATAGACAGTCTTCCCCATAGCGTTTAAGAAATGGTTTTAAGCCTAAAGTACAAAGTGCAAAGCAGCAAACTCATTGCACAATCCCTGAGAGCTGAACAGAAGCCTTGTTAACTTGCTGACTCAGCCTCTCTTTCTCTCCATCTCTGCATTTATCTTGTGTATGGAACCTCCATTTTATGTGTCCATATATGTACATGTACTATCGAGCCATTGTACTCTGCGGTTTCTAGAAGTAGAAGCATTTTTTGTTGAATTAGAATTCCTTCTTCAACATCACACTCAATGGGTGTACAGAATGGTATTACATGACATGCTGTGCTTTATAAAAATGATTCTGCTCTGGTCTGACATATAAGTTATCCACAACGGCTTAGTGCTGTAAATGTGACAGTGATGGAAGTCATTGGGCAGAATTGTCACACACACACACACACACACACACACACACACACACACACACACACACACACACACACACACTGGTTATTGATTCCCAGGAGTAAAATTACTAGATGAGCTGGGTGCTGGTGGCTCACGCCTGTAATCCTAGCTTTTTCAGGAGGCTGAGATCTGAGGATTGCCATTCAAAGCCAGCTTCTTATTTCCAGCGAACTACTCAGAAAAAGCTGGAAGTGGTTAGTGGTAGAGCACTAGCCTTGAACACAAAGAGGCTCAGGACAGGCCTTGATTTCCAGCCCCAGGACCGGCAAAACAAAACAAACAAACAAACAAACAAACACCAATTCGATCAAAGGACAGGAACATTTTTCAGGCACCTGACACAAAATGGAAAATTGCTTGCCAGAAATCTGTGCTCTGTACAAGAAAGTACCTGCCACATTCCACTACCCTATTCCGCATAGTGTGTGTGTGTGTGTGTGTGTGTGTGTGTGTGTGTGTGTGTGCATGCACTGGCGTACACACATACTCCTGCGTGCTGGCCCTAGGGCTTGAACGCACAGCCTATACACTGTCCCTGCTCAAGGGTAGCACTTTACTACTTGAGCCGCAGATCCACTTTTGGCTTGGGGTGGTTTCCTGGAGATAAGAGTCTCCCGGACTTTCCTGCGGGGCTGACACTGAACTGTGGATCCTCAGATCTCAGCCTCCTGAGTAGCTAAGGTTACAGGCGTGAGCCACCAACACCTGTCCCGTTTGTTTTGTTTGCCTTTTTTTGTTGTTGTTTTTAAATTCAAGCTGCAGACTTTCCATGATACTTGGATGAGTTGTTTATGCTTGTTGCAGATATTTCTGCTATAGTTTGCCTCTAACCTTCCTTTTAACTTACTTTGGCGGTACTAGGGTTTGATTGCAAGGCCCTGTGTGTGTAAGGATACTCCACCTCCCGAGTCATACCTCCAGCCATTATGCTGTAGTTATTTTTTCCAGTAAGGTTTCTTGCAGTTATGTCCAGCTTTCCTGGACTTTAATCTTCCTACTTATGATTTCCACATAGTTGAGACAACAGGCGTGCCACCGCACCCAGCATTTTTATTGGTTGAGGGGAGTCTCCTAAACTTTTATTATTTTTTTAACTTAAAAGAGGAAAGGTTTATTTTGGCTCACAGGATTTCTTCTGAACATTTTGCCCAAGCTCACCTTGATCCCACCGATCTATGCCTCCCAAGTAATTAGAATTACAGGTGTGACCCACAGTATCCAGCCTAAACTTTTTTTGCATGCAAAGTCTTACATTTTCATCAAGTCTATCTTTTTCTCCTGTGAGTTCTCCCTTTGCTTTTCGGGAGAAATAGGACAGGGCCTTTGTACCTAGTAAACTTGGATGAAGAGACACATCTTTAGTGGTTCGTTTAATTCCACAGGACCCTGGCTTCCTCGTCTGGAAACCATGCTGAGAATACCTGTATGGTAGAACTGTCGATGCGTTAAGTGAAAAGTGTGTATCCAGGGCTTAGCATTGCACTTAGCAAAAGCAATGGAGTGGTTGTGGTCTGTTGTTTCTACTTCTGTCTCTGTGTTTTACATTGAACACCTTTAATCTCACTGGAACTGAACAAATGGCACGTACTTAAGATTTGTATGCATTTTTCTGAAGTCACCATCTCTCTCAAAAACTGCTTTGCTTTTCCTCATTTTAATGACACGTTAGGTCTTTTTTGTGTGTATGCGCTGAAACTGGGACTTGAGCTCTTACATGGCTATTTCACTCAAGGTTGGCGCTGTACCACTTGAGCAACTTCTGGCATTGTTATTGAGTGTTGGCTTTGCTTTTGCTGGTTAATTAGAGATAAAATGCTAATAGATTTTTCTGTGGGCTGGCTTTGAGCTGTTTTCCTCAGCTCTCAGCCCCTGAGTAGTTAGGATTACAGGCGTGAGCCACCAGTGCCCACCACCTATTAAGTCTTATAGATGCCTTTCTTACCTGTATACCTGCTCATGAATACTTTTACCAACATCATTACCATTGTACTGTTACAACCTTATAAGATGTTATTTTCAGATTCTCCTATTACTTTTTAATGCTTTTTCTGAGCACACCAGATAATACGTTTGAGTAACTAGCTTCTTCCTAGTAGTGTGATAAATTGTGTCTGATTTCAGTTTTGTAACTCTTTTTTTTTATATAGATTTGGCATACGTCTTGTTCCGATCATTTCTGACCTTTGTTGCTGTTGTGAATGATACCTTTTCCCTCACAGTTACTGGTTCTTCCTGACCAGTAGCTTCTAGGGAATTTTATAAATTCCTCTTTCATTCTTCCACTTCACCCTGACTCCTTATTTCAAATTACTTTCTAGTTGCTTCTTACTGAATAATCTTACTTGTATCACCTGCAGATTATGATCATTTGTGGTCCTCCAATTACTTACAAATTATTCCAGTTTCATAATTAATTCCATTGGCCAGTAGTTCTAAACATGGTACAATGGGGACTATTGGGAAAAGCAAATGTTACCTTGAGAAGTCTCAGATTGGATGGCCCAATATTGGACACATAGGGAGAACTACATGAAAGTAAATCGTTGCTTTTAATAGGTCAAAGAATGGACCAATAGTCTCTTGTCTTATGAAAAATGTCCAAGAACTGAGTGATGATTTTCATCAAATGCTTCTTTAATGTCTCTTTTTTATTTATTGGCACAGTGGCTTTATTTTATCTTCAGTGCTAAGCCATTTGGTATGATTATAATAAACCATTCTTTATCTTTTTTTTTTTTTTTCTTGTCGGTCACAGGGCTTGTACTCTGGGCCTGGGCACTGTCTCTGTGCTCTTCAGCTCAAGGCTACTTGAGCCACAGTGCCACTTTCAGTTTTCTGGTGGCTAATTGGAGAGAAGAGTCTCATGGGCTTTCCTGCCTGAGCTGGCTTTGAACTGCAGTCCTCAGATCTCAGCCTCCTGAATAGCTGGGATTACAGGTGGGAGCTACTTGTGCTGGACTATCATCATTATTATTTACCAATAAGTGGTTATACAAATGGATTTCAATCCAACATGTCAGTGTGAGCCCAGTGTATCTTGGTCAGTGTCACCCCTTCATTGTAATTCCTCATTTCTCCCAACCCTACCCCTCCCATCAGTTTTCTGGGTTCTGTTTTCACATTATATGCATTGAATACTATAAGTGTATTTGCCAACCCTTTCTCTCTCCATTCCTCTGCCCCTCTTCTCCTTGACCTCTATACACACACACACACACACACACACACACACACACACACGTTTCAGCTTCCTGAGAAAACCAACTATCCTTGATTGTAATACATTTTTATCATACTCTAAATTTTATTTACAGTTGTGTGGTGTGTGTGTGTGTGTGTGTGTGTATTCTCACAAGTCAGATGGGTCATATTATGGATTAAGAGTTATATGAAGTTCATTAGAAAGTATCTTGGAGCTACTTAGGAAGCATGATAATTATCTGTTTTTAGAAACATTTAAAAAATGTTTCAACAAAGCCATCATTGATAAAAATGATTGTTTAGTATTGATTTCCATTTCAGGGATATTGGTTTAGTCTTTTCCATTTCTTCTCACGTCCCCTTTGATCAGTTATATGTAATTTTCAGACAGCAAGTCATCAGTGGAAGTTTTCAAGTTTTCTCACACACAGTTATGCATCGTTTTCTATCATGGCAAAAAAATATTTTTTTAAATCACTGCTGCTATATTTCTTTCTCCACTTCTAAGTGTGTGTGTGTGGCGGCCAGGATCCCAACAGGAAATAGGCAGCACATTCAAAAGAGGTGGTAAGGAGAAGAACCGAGAAGCGGCCAGGCCCGCCCCTGGGGAGGGAGGCTTGCCCCCCTCCAAGCCGGGCAGGGCTGCCGAGCTGCGCGTCCTGAGGAGGACCTCCACCCCTGCTGATCCCCATCTCTGCCTCCCCTCACTCTGTGGGTGTCGGGTCCCCTTTCACCCTCGCGCATATTCCACCCCGGCGGTAGAAAGCTGGAGTGCGGCCCAATGTGCAAACCTTGGGGGGTGCTTAGTCACGAGAACGCCCCTCCTCCCCTCGCCCACTTAAAGAACGACTCGGGACACGAGTGCGGGCATCTCAGAGTGAGCTTCAGGAACTCCCACCGGATTTACTCAGGGGAGGGGTTTATATAACAGTAGTGGCGGCAGGAAGGGGAGGGACTAACTGCATACTGGCGATAGGCTGATAAGCTGCCCATCATAGTGATGTCACAGAACTTCCTCTATGGGCGGTCATCACATCCCATAGGACCGCCCCTTGGGCCTGGCCCGGAGCCATTTTCACACACACGTGGCCAAGGCGGAAGGCGGGGCTGGTTTGCTACCTCTTCCGGTTCTGGACCCAGAAGGGGGTAAGAGTGGCTAACAGCCACACAGCCCCAGGGCGGGAGAAGAGGCAGGTCTCTCGGCACTGCCCCTTAAAGGTATAGCCAGAGCCCAACATATGGGGGCCTCCGGTTGGCCAACGCTGGGTGAGGTGGCCTCTGGAGCTCAGGGAAGGCAGGAAAGGGCAGCGGAATGGAGCTGGGGGGACCAGAGGAAGACTGTGCAGCTGACTGGGTATTCGTTTCCCTTCCTACTTACCAAAGGCCTTATCTATGTTTTCATATATATAAATACAATTTATTTTATTTTTGCCACTCTGAAGATCAAACCCAGGGCAAGTAACAGTGCCCCTGGGCTACATGCCTGACATTTATTTGATCTGTTCTTCAAGGTTATCTCTGCCTTTTCAAGAACCCCTGTTGCATGCTAGAAGGTTAAGATCTGTTTTTCTCTCCTTTTAAAAAACCTCTTCGTGCTTTTCCTTTTGCTCACTTTTCTCAGATTGGTCTTCCTCCTCCTTAGCTTTCTCCAGGATGTGAGTTTGGTCTTCTGCCTCCACCTTGGCTTCTGCTCCAAGCCTGGCAGTGTCCGACCCCCGGACTGAGCCACTCAGCAGTTCTCTTTCTCTCCCAACTGACTTCTGCACTTTCAGACCCACGGCGGTCTCTTCCATCTCACAGAGTTCTCAGGTCAGACTTCTCCGCAGTGCCCTTTTGAAACAATAATGCTCTTTAAGATGGAGGCCGTTCCTTTGAATTCTTAGAAAAATGGTGCCTCTTGGCAGGCCTGGCGGAACACACCTGTGATCCTCGAACTTGGGGGGGCCGAGGAAGGAAGATGACAAGCGTGAGGCCAGCCCGGGCTACGCCGGGAGACAACATTGCAAAGGAAAGAGAGAGAGAACAAATGCATGAATGGATAATGAAAGAAGAGAAGGGAGGGAGGGAGGGAGGGAGGGAGGGAGGGAGGGAGGGAGGAAGGAAGGAAGGAAGGAAGGAAGGAAGGAAGGAAGGAAGGAAGGAAGGAAGGAAGGAAGGAAATGGTGTCCTTTTTAGATGCATCTGGTGATTTTTTTTCCTTTGACAAAGATCTGTGGAAGAAAACCTCATCTCTTTTAGAGATGGGAGTGGGTTTCTCCCCAATCCTCTTACCAGATAGGATGACCATCAGAGATGGGGATGTGAGAACCACACCCGAGGTCCATCTGGCAGTTGGGCAAGTCATGAGGCGGTGGTTGGACAGATGGTGAGATCCCGGCTTGTCTAATTCTTCGGTCTTTGCTTCCTGCAGCTATAGGAGGAAGAGTGCCGGCTGGGTCTCTGGGCTGCTCTTGTAGGATGCTCTGCCTGCCTCACCCCTACCCCCCACCTGCTGACCTCCTGTCACATGTCTGTCTGTCTGTCTGTCTTTCTCCCTCTCTCTCTCTCTCGGTTGGTCCTTGGACTTGAACTCTGGGCTTGGGCACTGTCCCTGAGCTCTTCAGCTTAAGGCTAGCCCTCTCTACCCCTTGAACCACAGCACCATTTCCAGTTTTCTGGCGATTAATTGGAGATAAGAGTGTCATGGATTTTCCTGCCCGAGCTGGCTTTGAACCGTGATCCTCAGATCCCAGCCTCCTGAGTAGCTAGGATTACAGGTGTAAACCACCAGCGCCCAGCTCTGCTGTGTCTCTTCCTGGGGGCAGGGCTCAAGTTAGCAATTTACGGCCTCTGTTCATCCCTGGATTTTAGCACTCTCTCCTGGCAATTCTTCAGGCTCGGGGCCATGGTGGTGAATAAATAGCCTTTATTTTCTCTCATTTCCATGTCGGCCCCAGTGGCTTTTTGAAGGCAGACTCTCCAACCCACCTCATCGGGACTACCGCACACCCCATCCTGTCCAGAAGTATGCGACATTTAGCCATGACAAAGAGAAAACGCATACCCGCCACAGCAGAAATTAGAAACCATGGAGAGAGCAAGCTTCACCGAGGGTTGAACAGCAGTGAACAGATAGGCAGAGGGAGACAGAAACACTTAGGGGGTGCCGTGACTTCCACATGAGATTTCCCATCTGTCTGCGGGGTGCCGGGGTGGGTGGGGGAGGATGCTCCTGAATATGTGCAGGGCGGGGGGGGGGGGTTGCTCGTCGGGCTAGGAATAGTTGAACAGAAATGGCACTATTTATCTAAGAGAATCAATCCGGCCCCATCCGGCCTGTTTCCTCCTCCTCTCATTTGCCCTCTTCTCATCTTAGCATCAAGTGTCTAGCACCACATCAGGGCTGACCGGCAATGTCTCCCCCACAGAAAGGAAGCCTTTCTGACTCGTCTCCCTCGGCTCTGCACCCGTGAAGGGGCGTCACGCGGGCTGCCTGCTCTAAGCCCCTGCCCGCGAGGATGGACAATGCCATCCTACCGTAGCAAAACCAAGTTCTGTCATCCTGACCAGACACAATCACCCCGAAACACAGCCCCGCCTCGGAGGCCAAGCAGGGAGCGTGTAGCGTGCAAATGAGGACCAAATCACCCCCAGAGAGCTGGTGGGCCCCCCCCCCGCCCCGGGGCCACCGGAGAGCCAAGATTACCACGTAGGGCCCTAGCTGTCTCCCACAATTCTGATGGGAGTCTTGGCTTTAAGCATCTTCAGTGCTATGTATTTGTGGTTCCAGGGAAGCGGAACCCAGGGCCTTGTGCAGGCTAGGAAATGCACAGCCCCTGGGCTGGGAATATGGCCTAGTGGCAAGAGTGCTTGACTCGCATACAGGAAGTCATGGGTTCGATTCCCCAGCACCACATATATAGAAAACGGCCAGAAGTGGCGCTGTGGCTCAAGTGGCAGAGTGCTAGCCTTGAGCAAAAAGAAGCCAGGGACAGCGCTCTGCCCTTCCCCCACCTCGCCCCTGGGTCCTCCTTCCCTCCTAAGGGGAGACTTCTCTTCCCGTTGTACTAGCTACTCTCCTTTCTTTTCTTTTGTTGGCTGTGGGGCTTGAACTCAGAGCCTGGGCACTGTCCCTGAGCTCTTTTGCTTTACCACACTTGGAGCCACAGCTCCGGCTCCACTTCTGGTTTTCTGGTGGTTAATTGGAGATAAGCCTCTCACAGACTTTCCTGCCAGGGCTGGCTTCGAACTATGATCGTCCCGTCTCAGCCTCCTGAGTAGCTAGGAATATGGGTGGCAGCCACCAGCGCCCGGCTTGTACTAGCTTGTGATTCTGGGCTCTCTCAGTACTACTGTGGGACTGTTGGTTTCAGCGTCTCTAGGACATCTGGAAGCCAGGCTGGTCCGCTGCACTTGCTCTCACTAGCTCTGTGTGTGTGTGTATCATGGCTCCTTGCTCGTTCTTCCTGTCTGCAAGCCCACGGCTTCAGGACGCCTGAGTAGCTTCCCCCACCCTCCTCCCTTGCTGGTGTGTGGGAGGAAGGGCAGGAGCCCAGAGAGAGAGAGAGAGAGAGAGAGACTCACTGCAGGGGGGGGGGGGCGGTGCTCGCCTCTGGCCTTTATCTCAAGGTCTCCCCAAAAGAGGGTTGAAGTTGTGAGCCATGAAGTAGGGCAAAGGGGTTGGGGAGGGTGTCTCCCAGTCCCCCAGGAACCTCTCTGGAAGGAGAGGGGTCTGGGCCAGACCCCTGTCTTGGTGTAAGACAATTGTGTTGTTCCAGCTCTAGAGTTCCAACAGGGGATAGAGGGACAGAACTGGGGGGGCGGGGGAGGTGGCGGGGAAGTGGGTAGGGAGGTAAAAGGAGGTGACTCTCCCCAGACTTCCTTGCAGCCCCCATTGGTTTGAAGCCATGAAATGAAAGATTGTAAAACCAGGGGCATCAAAGTATAAAACTTGTATACCTCAAAAAAAAAAAAAACCCTAACAAATAACTCCAAAATGTAGCAGAGATCACAGTCTTATAAATAAGCAAAAGATCAGAGACAGAGAGAGAGAGAGAGAGAGATGAAAAGGAATTTAGAAGAAAAAGAAGTAACTACAGCTAAACAGGAGAACATGACGAGCCTTTCTCACAGGGAAAAAGCAAACTGAAGCAAGCAATCCTTTTTCTTCCACTTCTCAGATGGGCAAAGATGCAAACGTCTGATGCTAGCCAGCGGGCAGGGGAAGTAGGCTCTTTCATATCCGGCGACGGGGAGACGCATGACACGGCCTCCCTGAGTGGCGGCTGCGATGCCCTCCCGAGATGTCAAACGCTGGCATCTCTCAGCCTCTGCGTCCCAGGGGTCAGGCGAAGTTCGTGGGCCAGCAAGCCCAGGTCCTGTCCTGAAGGCTGTCCCTGCAGGCCTGTACTCCATCTGCACAGGGGCAGGGACGCAGTGCATCGCCGCCATCTCCCTTCTCCTGACAAGGAAGCTGACGCCATGCGTTCACCCAGGACACAATGATGAAGCAACAGAGATGGTCTGTTGGAAATAAAAGCTGTTTTCTCAGCTCACGTCTGGTCAAATATATGACCATTTATCCACAGGATGAGGATGGTAAATCAATCAATCAATCAGTCTCAGGCTGGGAATATGGCCTAGTGGTAGAGTGCTTGCCTAGCATGCGTGAAGCCTTTGGTTCGATTCCTCAGCACCACATACATAGAAAAAGCCGGAAGTGGCGCTGTGGCTCAAGTGGTAGAGTGCTAGCCTTGAGCAAAAAGAAGCCAGGGACAGTGCTCAGGCCCTGAGCTCAAGCCCCAGGACTGACAAAAAAAAAAAAAAAAATCTCTCTCAGTGGACATGAGATGACCTCTAAGATTGTTTTTTCTTTTTCATGGAAAAAAGCAAAGCTCAAGGGACTGAGTTCAAATCCCAGTACCACAAAAAACAGAGAGGAAATTTCAGAGCAGCATATTTAATATGACTTTAAATGCACTTTAAAATGTGCATGCTGGGTACAGGTGGCTCACGCCTGTCATCCTAGTTACTCTGGAGGCTGAGGTCTGAGGATCACAGTTCCAAGCCAGCCTGGGCAGGAAAGTCCGTGAGATTCTTATCTCCAATTAATGACCAGAAAACCAGAAGTGGAGCTGCGGCTCAAAATAGCAGAGCACTAGCCTTGAACAAAGAGCTCAGAGACCGCACCTAGGCCCTGAGTTCAAGCCCAAAACCACAAAAAAAAAGAAAGAAAAGAAAAGGCTAAGTATAGCTGGGCACCAGTGGCTCATGCCTCTAATCCTAGCTACTCAGAAGGCTGAAATCCGAGCATCCTGGTTCGAAGCCGGCCTGGACAGAAAAGTCTGTGAGACACATATGTCCAATTAACCACCAAAAAGGTGGTAGAGCACCACCAGCCTTGAATGAGAAAGCTATGTGAGAGTACATAGCCTTGAGTTCAGGCCCCAGTACCAGTACATACACATAAAAAAAAGATGTGTGTGTGTGTGTGTGTGTTTAATAAATTGGAGGGTTTGTTTGTTTATTTGCCAGTGCTGGGCCTTGGACTCAGGGCCTGAGCACTTTCCCTGGCTTCCTTTTGTTCTGCCACTTGAGCCACAGCGCCCCTTCTGGCTGTTTTCTATAGATGTGGTGCTGGGGAATCGAACCCAGGGCTTCATGTACACGAGGCAAACACTGTTGCCACTAGGCCATATTCCCAGCCCAAATTGGAGTATTTTAAAAACACGAGTTTGGGACTTACTGGAAAGGAAACCGATATTTTCCATTTTATATCTTTCTGTGTGATTTTAATCTTTTTTCAACGAATGTGTAATCTTTCGACTTTAGTTAATGTAGACACTTGATGGGATATCTGCCACACCAGAGGGGCTAAGTGACACTTCTAGAAGGAAGCATTATTGTGAGCTTGGTCCCTGCATGGAGGGCCAGGCCAGAGGTGGGGGGGGGGGGGGGGGCGGTTCAAGATTCATGAGAACCCCAGGTGGAGGTTCGTTGTGGGTCGGAGGACGGATACACAGCCTTCAGGAAGAGAATGGGGTCCAATGGCAGTGGGCTTGCCTACACTGCTCCCTGCCTGCTGGTCTCAGCCATGGGGTGACTGTGGGGGGGGGGTGGACTTCTCAGGGACCAGGGTGGCTGCCAGGCTCTGGGCAGGACTCGGACCGCCCACCAGTGTACCCCCTCTCACCAGATGCTCAGACTTAGCAACTCCTCCTTCCAGAGGTTCTGGGAAAGTAAAATGTACCTCATCCCCCTTCTCCCACGGCAGACACACTGAGCTTCTAGAAAGAGAAGGATGGGGTGCCTTGCTAAAAGCATCCTCAAGGGTAACCCACCAGCGGTGGGGACAATCGGAGTCTCCGAAAGGACAGGAGCCAGCCTCCGGGAGAAGGGGCGGGAGGGGGAACCGTCTGTGGGGTGAGGAGGAGGAAGAGGAGGACACTCGGTTGGAAGGAGGTCCTGGGGTGCCTGGCCTTGGCCAGTGTGGCCCCTCCAGGCTGGCCTGAGACCCTTTCCTCACGCCTGGGAGTCATCTGTCTTCTCCAACCCCCCCCCCCCCCCACGTCTGGCTCCATCCTCCGGGCCAATAGGGAAGCTACCAGGTTGAGGAAGCGAGTCCAGATGGCGGGCCTGTGTAGATCAGACGCCACGGCTGTGAGGCTCCGAAGTCAATCCCGTCCCTGGGCCGATGGCTGCCCTGGGCCGATGGCTGGTGCTCTTGGTGCCCACTCTCCAAGACTGCTGGACGTCAGGGCTCAGCTCTGGCTCCACGCTGTCCACTCTGACAGGTTCCAGTGATGTCTTCGTTCTGTTTCAGGCACCGGAACTGTGTTTACACGTACAGAATCCTGCCCAATGAAGATGAGAAGTTCACTGTTCAGGTAAGCCCTCCGTCCACCTGCACCCGACCTGACTTGTGACCTTGCATCTTAAAAGGACATAACGGCAAAAAGAAAAAGAGGCTGTCCAGAGATGTAAGGAAAACGTGCGGCTCGGGTTCGCGAACTCTTTTCTTTGTAAGCGACTCCGATGAGCGGGAAGGGAGTCTAACACGGCACCTTTCAACTTCAAGCGCTCTCTTTCGCCCAGCACCGGGGCTCATGGCGTCTGCTTTTAACCATACGAGGTCAACACGCGCAAAACTCAATGTGCAATCAAATGGCAAAAAAGAAAAGCCAGCCGCACCCAACTCAGTCTGCCCTAAGCGCGGGACTGTGTGTCATCACGCTGAATGACGCGGGCGCCAGGAAAGCTCTGTGGAGGTCAGAAGAAAGGAGGTGCCCATCTCCAGCTCCTGGGGGTCGGGGGTGGGGGTGGCTAAGGCCTCAGGGACCCTAGCAAAAGTCACAGCTAGAACCACTGTACACCCCCATCTGAGCAGAGCCGCGGGACAGACATGCCCCCAGGGACAGCGCGGCATGGAAGAACAAGGACCAAGTCTGCAAGGCTTGGTGGAGAAGAAACGGGACGTGGGTAGAGAGAGGCAGGGAGGGCGCTGCGGCCGCTTCTGAAGCTCAAAGGGAAGCAGTAAATACAGGCACTGGGCGGGGGGCGGGGGGGGGTCTGATGACGCGGAGGTCCCTGGGGAAAAGATCCCCAGATCTGCGCCCAGGGAGAGAGGCTAAGCCAGGCACCGGTGGCTCACACCTGCCATCTCAAGGACCGAGGAAGGCTGAGATCTGAGGATCCCAGTTCGATGCCAAGCCTAGGCAGAAAAGTCTGGGGAACTCCAATTCGCTAGCAAAAAGCTGGAAGTGGGCCTGTGGCTCAAGTGGTAGAGTTACCAGCCTGGAGTGAAAAAGCCAAGGAAGAGGGCAAGGCCTTGAGTTCAAGTCCCAGTTCTCACACACACACACACACACACACACACACACACACACGAGGGAGAAGATATGTTGAGTGGAATGTCTCATTATGGGAATCAGAAGAAATCGCCTCTTGGCCCAAAGGGTGAGCCCTAAAAGTCTTAACTCCCAGGGAGGGGGTGTAAATTCTCCTGCTCAGAGCAGCCCAAGGAGAGAGGCAAGGTTGGCTCTAGGCTTCTACATCCTTCCCACCTGCGCACCCACAGCGACAGCCAAAAAAGGATCCTCTAGAAGGCCGTGGCCTTGGCCTGCACTAGTCACCGGGACAGGTGTGAGCACACACCTGACAGTTGTCAGAATGCGTTCTCTGACGCGGGCCCCTCGCTCGTGAAGGGTGTCACTGGGCCAGGCAGCCAGCCTCGGGGGGTCTGTGTCATTGAGTCCAGTTCTAGAGTGCTGTGACTGTTCCCGGCTGGTGTCGTTTGCAGGTGGTTTTCTCAGGGGAGTCTCAACTCTCTTAAGTTAAAAGTTGGTCAGTGTCTTTGATCATTTTTTTCCCCCTTGTGGTTTCTTTTATTCCTTCAAAGTGAAGACAAAAATTAAGTATGACTGAGAAAGGGCATGACTTTGTGGCTTCTGTGAAGTCTTTGTGCCCCAGGCTTTCCGTCTGGAGTCTGTGCCCTTCAAGACTTCACACTCCTGTGGTGACTTCCTGTGACCCCAGACCTCGTCACCAGCTTCAGGGACATGCAAGGACAGAAACTCCCTCTGACTAACTCACAAAGCGGGCAGGGGCCTCCGTGGAGATGTGCGGAACAGAGACGGAATGGAAAGCTGCTCCGGAGAGAGCGGGCTCCCTCCCGCATGGCTGCCACCTCAGCTCCTGGGGCTTCCTCCTCCTGACAGGCCCCCTTCCCAGGCCACAGTCTGCAGACGAAGTCTGATTGGCCCAGCCTCCCGGGGCTGTCTCTGCCTGGATGTGGCCATGGGGAGAGAGTGCTAGCCCACCCAACACCGGAGTCTACCCTTAAAAGCCTAAGCCTAGACAGTGAGTGGGTAACTTCAAGAAAAAGACGTGGGCCTTCCGTACAGATCTGTTCCTGACCGTGTACTAGCCTGTAGCTCAAGAACGGGAGCCATGAGCCTGGGTGGTCTGAGGAAGTTGCCCCCCTGCAGGTACCTATATACTTCCTATATAAATATACCTCCCAAATTAAATGACAGCAGACATTCGCCTGGGAGCCAACATAAGGCCCTGCATCATGAAGACAAGTCAGGGTCTTCTGAGGAAGTTCGGCAGTTATTGATCACTACTTATTTCAACTCAAGTTCCTCTTTTCACATTAAGAGAAAACCTCACACTTCCCTGAACTTAGCCATGGTTTCGGAATAACTCATTTCTTACACCTGAACCTCTTTGTGCTGACAGAATATGAGATTCCCCTAAAGCGGCAGCTGGCCTGAAACATTGCCAGATGAAGCAGCGAGAGGTTCGGTTGCTCTACCTCCTCAAGGTGCACCGGGGCAACTTGTTCAAACCAAAGACCGCCCCCCCCCCTCCGCTATGTTCTTTCCCCGGAAGCCACATAGATAGCTGATAGATAGCTCACTATCTGTGATGGCGCCGTTGGGCAAGGGGAGTCATGACCCCGACACCCAGAGTCTGTTCTGTCACTCCCGACTTCACGGTCAGAGATGGGACTAGAACCCGATCCAGCACCTCTGTTTTCTGTGTGAATGTGGCCCAGAGCTGCAGACCTTGGGTCTCATAGCCAGGACTCCGGCCCCTGCCCACACCTGGCTGAGCACTGGAACCCCTTGGGCAAGGTCAAGACTGCCGGGGAGGAGGAGGAGGCAGGGCACTGGCCCTTCCTTCCGTTGGAGATGGTATTTGAATGCAAATGGAACTTGGCCGTTTACTGTGGGCAGGGTTCTGTAAGACAGTGGAGGTAGAATCTCCCCACCCACCCACGTGCCCACTGGCAGAAGGGGGCTGCCTGCCCCGGGGCCAGGGTGCGGCCTTACCGTTCCCATTCCTGGTAAGGATAGAAGAGACACGAAACATAGCTGCCATCTCCACTGGAGAGCATAATTCAATTCCAACCAATATGGGGTGGGGTCGGGGAGGTGGAAGAAAATGAAAGAGCAAGAGCACGGCGAGGTGGTGAAAGAGGCAAGAAGGGAGGAGACCTGACAGGGGGAAAGGGAAAGCTAAAGGAGGAAGCAAAAGTCAGAGAAAGAAGAAGGCTCTGAGTTGGGTGGCGGCGGCAGTTGTGAGAGAAGAAGAGAGATACAGCCGAGTAAGGAGATAGCAGAGAAAAGCAGTGGAAGAGGAGGAAGACAAGATGTTCCAGAAGATTCTAGGGAGGGGTGCTGGGGAGGGAGTGAACCTCTGCAGAGATCAACCCCCACCCCCCTTAGCTCCGTTCTCTGGGCTGTGGATTTCATGTCAGCAATGCCCCCCTGGTGACATGGGAAAGCAGTTATAAAGGGGTTCCTCGGGCCTAGGGGAACCTTCTAGACGGGAGCCTGCCTTCCTATCCTCCAAGTTTGGAGAGCTGTGAGGCCAGACTAAATGAGGACACTCACTGCCCCCCCTCCCCAGGCCGCGGGTTCCCACACCCAGCCCGGGGTTTCTTGTAAGGCTCCCTTCCTGCCTGGAAAGGGAAGTGACTCTCCCCTCTCTGCTGCTGACTGCCCTGTGAGCTGTTCAGTGGCGGCCTGGTGAAGAGGCTCTGCTCCCGGAGAACCACAGGCTGCTCCGAGGGGGGCCGAGGGGTCCTGCCGGAGCCCTGCACCTCGGGAAGAAAAGGCAGCAAAGAAACCAAGGGGCCCGAGCCCTCTGTGAGCTCCGGAGAGGAGACGCGCGACTCAAGCTCCCGGGCCCCGTCAGTGGCTGCTGGGCTGTTCTGGGCAGTGTGGCTTCTAGAGAGAGAAATGAATACAACCACCTTCCAGAAGTGGCTCGAACACACACTTCCTGACCTTGCGCAGGGAGGCGCACTGAACAGCTCAGGCCGCCGGAGCCACTCGCTCCGCGGAGACCCCCAGCTACCCAAGGACAAGGGCTCCCGGGGGGAGTGCACAGGCCTGACCAGGCCCTTTTAGGGTACGACTTGCTCCTTTCCAGGACCTTCCCTTCTGCTCTTCTAAAGGTTGTGACCAGGTCTGTTCTCTAAGCCGCTGAATATTTCCAAACATCTTACAGTTGTTCTTATGCTGGAAGCAGAATTTGAGAGCTTGTGCACGTGGCCCATGACTATCTATAATCCTAGCTACTCGGGATGGTGAAAATTGGGAATCTCGTTTCAAAGCCAGACCAAGCAGAAAGTCCAAGAGACGTTTATCTCCAATTAATCCGCCAAAAACCAGAAGTGGAGCTGTGGCTCAAGTGGTAGAACACCATCTTGAGAGAGAAAAAAAACAAACAACAACAATGAAGGGACAGTGCCTGGGCCCCAAGTTCAAGCTCTTAATACCAGCACCAAGAGAGAAAGAGAGAGACATATGGACAGAGAGAGAGAGAGGAAAGAAGGGAGGGAGGGAGGGAGGGAGGAAGGAAGGAAGGAAGGAAGGAAGGAAGGAAGGAAGGAAGGAAGGAAGGAAGGAAGGAAGGAAGGGGGAGGGAGGGAGGGAGGGAGGGAGGGAGGGAGGGAGGGAGGGAGAAGGGAGGGAAGGGAATTTGAGGACTCTAAAATTCTTGGGTTTTTCCCCCCAAGATTCTACAGCAGTATTGTTCCACCACCTTTGGGAATTCAGAATTACAGAGTCCCAGCCAGAAATCCAGGCCTGCCTCGCACTGGTTCCCACAGAGGAAGCGCATTTTGTCTTTTTTTCTGCTAGAAACGGGTGGGGTTTCTTTTCTTTTCCATCCGTGTCATTCTTCCTCCGTCGGTAATGTCTTGACTGTGTTCCGCTGGTTCACTTTGCAATCTGCTGATCTTCTGTTGACTCAAAAGGCATTTTGTTCCACCTCATCTGATATCTATGCTGACACCCCGAGAAAGCCAAGTCTCCCCTCATTTTCTAGCCATGCGGGGCACCCCCCAGCCCCCCCATGCTCTTGGGAACAAGCAAGCATTCCCCTACCCCACCCTTTTTCTCTTGTGAGACTGAAGGAGAATTCTTTCATGGGTTTCCTGGAAAAAAACCCGGAAAGAGTATTCGTGCTGGTTGTTATCTCTAGCTCCATCTTCTCTGCCTCCCCCGCAGCCATCTTGTTCCTGCGTCCCCACGTTCCAGAATCTTCTGGCCCATCTTGCTCTAGATAGTAGGCCCATTTCCTTTCTTTGTTGAACCAAGTAATACAAGGTGGCTGTAAACTTGCATTGTGGGGTTGGGAATAGGGTGCAACTATCACGAGATGTGGCATGGCCTTCTAGCCACACCTTTGTCGTAGACATCACTGCGCAGAAGAAAAATGGCTCCTTTTCACCTCTGGAAGTTGTCATAGGCTGTGATAGCCGGAGCTGCTGCCACCGTCTTGTAATCATGAGTATCTGGAGGGTGAGGTCAAGGTACAGATGACAGAACAGATAGAAAGGTGAAGTTGGGTCCTAGAAGATCCCACTGAATTAACCCAGCCCGAGAGGCCACCTGCCTCTTCACTTCCTATTCGATGAGAGAATCAATTCCTTTTTACTTCGCATAGTTGAGTTAGGGTTTTCTGTTCACGACAGCTGGAAAGTGCCCTTGCGTACTAATGTTTGGGCCCTCCTGGGGGAATTTCAAAGCAGGAGTTGTGTGTTTTACATTGAACACCAAGTTTTATTGCACCAATAGTCAACAAGCCAAGGTCAGACAGGAATGTCCCCCTCAGCTGTGCCCTTCCCTGGGCTGGAGCCACGCTGCCTGGAGCTGCCTCCTCTCCTCCCATGCCTCCGACGTGTCTCATTCCTGTGACAAGCACCCTTGGGCTCAGTATTCTTCTCTCCAACCCGAACCAGAAAAAGCACAAACCCCAATCAATACAGCAGCCATCTCCGTGACCAGAGTGGCCTCTTGAGTCCAGGCTTTTTACAGAATGATTTCCTTTCTCATCTCAGCTACATCCTCAGAGATCAGGAGCCCCTTAAAACTGTACCAGCTAGAACTAGAGTTGCCCTGGAAGAAAACCTCTTCTCCTGAGGACTCTGGCCCGATCACTCCGTAGAAAAATGCCTCCGCCTCTCTTTCGGGGAGCCCTCACTGACTCTCTTTTATTTTCTTTGGCATCCTTGTGGCTGCCCAACTTGGTATCATTTATCACTGATGTCTTTATCATCTATTCTTGAGCTTCCTCTTATTTAATGAGGGGCCCATAAATATTGAAAGAGGAGATTCAAGCTGCTGACTAAAGAATGTAGAAACATTGGGTGTTGGTGGCTCAGGCCTGTAATCCTACCTACACAGGAGGCTGGGATCTGAGGATCAGGGTTCAAAGCCAGCCTAGCCAGGGAAGTCAGTGAGACACTTATCTCCATCCAATTATAATCACTCATGCGCACGCACACACACACACACACACACACACACACACACACACGGGTTTTTGTTTATTTTTTTTAGACAGATCTCTGCTACATTGCCCAGTCTTGAACTCATGATAGCAGGTCCACGTGTGTTGAAGTCGAGGCATTCCAGGAAACTCCCACAGCCAAGCAGCTCCCTTCCCATGGGAGGAGATGAAGGGCCCCGAAGCCCCTGTGAAAGGACCCGGGCCGGGCTGGGGCTCCCTGGCCTGCGTCTGTCCTCTCATGGATCACCCACCACCACCATCTCGAGAACTCCCCCGGAGCCAAGGCTCGCCCGTCTCACTCCATTGTATCTGCAGCTCCAGAAGAAGCACCCAGCGCCTAGGACGCTCCTGGGAGACATTTGCTAAGGATCGAGTGATTTGGGGGGAGTTGGTGACATGAACAAACTCTTGGCCTTGAGCTCTACATGGCTCTTCGCTAGTGGTACTGACCACACTTCTGATGTGGGGGTGTTGGGACACCCCTCCACCCCACTGCAGGGCTATCAGAGGGCCCCAGGCACTGCTGGGACCCAGGCCCGGATGTTTGGGGGCCCCAGGCCTCAGGGCCTTGCCTCTGCAGGCTGTTCCCAGGGGCCCCATCTGCCAGCTGCCGCCGCCCCCCCAGGCTCCAGGAGAGGGAAAGCGGCAGGCTGGAGGGAGAAGCGTGGGGACGGGTCGTGAAGGATGAAAACACACGGTGCCATGGGCTCCTAGCCGCGAGCAAACAGAGGCTTCTCAGCCCATTGGAACACTGAAAACTTTGGAAGTAGAACCATTCGTGCAGGTGTTTGGTATTGGGCAGCCTGTAGAATTATAAACATCATCTACCTGAGCAGAGACGAAAGGAGGGTGGGGAAATCCTTCAAGGGGAGTGGTTCGAACCAAGCTGTATTCTTTTTTTTTTCCAGCGGTGTGAGGAATGAAACCCAGGGCCTTGCGCATGCTAAGCAAGTGTTTTACCACAGAGCTAATCCAATCCCCACCCAGACTCCCTCCAGGTGCATCTTAAAGATGAGCTTTGCTTGGACGGAGGGAAAGGAGAAATGGAGAGAACAAAAGAGATGAGCTTCCCTAATTGCATGTAGCAGAGGGAAAGAGCCATTTTAGCCAGGCACCAGTGGCTCATGCAGCTACTCAGGAGGCTGAGATCTGAGGATTGCGGTTGGAAGTCAGCTGGAGCAGGAAGATCGGAGAGGCTCCATCTCCAATTAACCAGCAAAAAGCCATACTAGGTGGAGGTCTGGTACAAGTGGTAGAGCACCAACTGTGAACATGCAAGCAGAACAAGTTTGAGGCCCTGAATTCAAGCCATAGTAGCAGCACAAAAATTTAACGATAGTATTAATAAATAGTATTATTAATAGTATTAATAAATGTAGAGGGTTGGAGGTGTAGCTTAGTCATAGAGCACTTCCTTCCTTACCTAGTATGCCCAAGGCCCTGGATTCAATTTCCAGCATCACTTGTCACTGACATTGATAGATAGATAGATAGAGATATATAGATATATTATATAATAATATAGCTTGTTGGTTAGACCCAAGTCTAAACATAAAATTCGCTGTGTTTCATGTCTGCCTTGTCACCTAGCTTGAGATGATGTCATCTGCTGTTTTCAGTGTGCCTGTGTTGGATGGTGACCCAATACCCCAGATCAGGTGTGGAATCGCCCACTGGTGGTGTTATATAGGGACTCCGAAAGGCTTGGATTTTGGAGCGCTTCAGGTTTGGAGTTTTCAGATTAGAGATGCTCCTGCCATGGGTGCCAACGGCTCACACCTGTAATCCCAGCTGCTCAGGAGGCTGAGATCTGAGGATGGCAGTTCAAAGCCAACCCCAGGCAGAAAGGCTTGTGAGGCTCTTGTCTCCACTAAACTACCAAAAAAGCCAGAAGTGACACTGTGGCTCAAGTGATAGAGTGCTAGCCTTGGGCAAAAAGGTCAGGGGCAGCAACCAGGATGGAATCCAAGCTCCAGGACTGGCACACAACAAAACAAACCAAACGATGGCAGGTACTACTTGACCTGGCCCCTTTTCCGGCTCCCCGGCTGCTGCGCTGGGCCTAGCTTTAGGCTGCGCCTTCTTAGAGGAAGAACTTCTCTTCTTGGTGGCCCCTGACGGGCCCCCAGGCTGACAGCGTGCTCGGACTCTCATCCTTCCCTCAGAAAGTATGTGTGTGCTGAATTCAAACCCGAGTCACCACGGGGAAGGAGGCTTTCTTTTTCTATATGAATATTTGTGTGTATGTGTGTGGTTTTTTGGCAGTACTGGGTTTGAACTAAGGAACTTGTGCTTGTGAGGCGGGTTCAGTACTGCTGAGACATGCTTTATGCTTCCTCCCTGGGTATTTTTAGGCTAGGGACTTGATGCCCTCCCAGGCACGGAGAGGGACCCATGATCTGCCTGCTTTTGTGAGATGCCGTGGTTTGAACTCAGGGCTTCGCACCCGTGCCCTGCCATAACCCTTTTCTCTGTAGGTTATTTTTTAGGTTGGGTCTTGCCATTTATGTTTTCTGCTACTGGGAGGACTTGAACTTAGGGTTTCTAGCTCTCACAGCTAGTGCTCTACCCCTTGAGCCATGCCTCCAAACGAATGAAAAACAAAAGCCAGGGCAGAAATCTGCCTTGTAGGCTGTTCCCCCCCCCCGCCCCCCGCAACCCCAGAACCCCAGTCTGCCACCTGGAAGACCACAGTTTGAAGATCAGGCTCTGCCAGGCCAACCCTTCCTAGGTACTTCAGCCATTCCTCACGCTCCCTCCCCGTTGAGATGGCTCCCATGATGCACTCTGCCTGGTGTCTCCACCTGAGCGCACCCCAGCATCCCCAGCTGCAGGGGAATGACCCCTCCCACCAGGCGGTGGAGGAGGAGGGGGGAGGGGGAGGGGAGGGGAAGGAGGGAGGGGAAAAAGGAGGAGGGGAGGAGAGGGAGGGCAGTCTGAGCTACACTAGGCTTCCAGGGGGCCGTGCTGGGTGTGGCTCACGTCATATTTGCCACTAAAACTCTAGTTCTAGCGTGAGCTCCCTCAGTGCCAGATTGCTTCGTTCCCTAAACGGCCCCTTGCTAGGCCCAGTCCATTCCTGCGGAGGGGTGAGCATGGCTTCCGCCCGGTTCTGTTGCCCAGAAAGTTGGAGATGCCTCAGAGCTAGGTGATAGCCTGACCCTGGCACCCCACCTCCTGGGTCGGAAGCCAAACCCCTGAGGTCAGACAAGCCCAACAGCACGAAGAACCTGAGCCCAGGCTGACCTGGGAGTGCCCCAACTCGGCCCAGACTTCTCCAGGTACTTCTGTTTTTTTTTTTTTTTCTTTTTTTACTGGTCCTGGGGCTTGAACTCAGGGCCTGAGCGCTGTCCCTGGCTTTTTTTGCTCAAGGCTAGCACTCTACCACTTGAGCCACAGCTCTACTTCCAGCTGGTTAATTGGAGACAAGAGTCTTACAGACTTTCTTGACTGGGATGGCTTTGATCCTTGATCCTCAGGTCTCAGCCTCCTGAGTAGCTAGGATTACAGGCGTGAGTCACTGGCACCTGGCTCCAGGTTCTTTTTTTTTTTCTTTTTGGTCTAAGACTGGGATTCGAACTTGGTACCTGATGCTTTCACTCATTGGCTAACGCTCTACAGAGCAACAACCCCCCCCCCAACTCTACGCTCCAGGGACTTCTTAATTACTCAGAAATTAATGTCACAAAATGCTTTGTCAAAATCCGCATGTATTAAATTAACCATCACAAATGTGCGGTACCTATGTTGGATTTAGTGCCCTGTTTACCTCAGACATTCTTTTTTTTTTTTTTTTTTTGGCCAGTCCTGGGCCTTGGACTCAGGGCCTGAGCACTGTCCCTGGCTTCTTCCCGCTCAAGGCTAGCACTCTGCCACCTGAGCCACAGCGCCACTTCTGGCCGTTTTCTGTATATGTGGTGCTGGGGAATCGAACCTAGGGCCTCGTGTATCCGAGGCAGGCACTCTTGCCACTAGGCTATATCCCCAGCCCACCTCAGACATTCTTGTCATGTGTGCCAGTAATGTTTCTTGAACTCAGGGCCTAGGCAGTGTCTCTTAGCGTTTCTGCGTGAGGCTGGTGCTCTTCCGCTTGAGCTACAGCTCTACTTCTAGCTTTACGGTAGTTAATCAGCCGTAAGAGTCTTATAGACTTCCCTGCTCAAGTTGGTTTTGAATTGTGATCCTCAGATCTCAGACTTCTGAGTAGCTAGAATTATAAAGGTGAGCGAGTGGTACCTGGCTTAAAGAATTTTTTTTTTAAATCCGGGGAGTTTTGCATCATAATCTAGAATTTTCACCTTCCCTAGACAAATGAGATGCTTCAATCTCCTTAGACCTGCCTCGCTCCAGGGTGATATAAGTGGAGCTGAGAACCTTCTTCAGTTATGGGGGACATTTCTCTTAGATGTGGGGCAGTTTCCCCCCGCCTCCCGCCCCAGTGCGTTACCCCCCGCCCCGGCTTCTTCCACTCACTTACATCACCAGCCCGCCCTCCCAAGGCGTCTGAGCTCTGATCGCCATGATGTGCAAGCAATAATGTCATTTGCGAGGCAAAAGGTGGCTCTCTTCTACTATGTAAATACAACATAAAAAGCAGGTTTAGGCAGGTGTGTGTGTGTGTGTGTGTGTGTGTGTGTGTGTGTGTGTGTGTGATGGTACTGTGGTTTGCACTCGGGGCCTGGGCACTGTCCTCTAGCTTCTTCACTCAAGGCCGGCACTCTACCACCAAAGCCACAGCTCCACCTCAGGCATTTTGCGGGTTAGTTGGTGATAAAGAGCGTCGTGGACGCTTCCTGCCCTGGCTGGTTTTGAACCCCGTCCCTCAGATTTCAGCCCCCTGAGTAGCTAGGATTACGGGTGTGAGCCACCGGTGCCCACCTAGCAGATTGATCTCTTGCCCAGCCTTCTCTTCCTGCGATCTCAGCCCCCCTTCCCTGCCTGGGTTCAGAGGCGTGTCTGTTTCTGGAAACAGTAGGGACTTTCGGTTCCCCCTGGGGGCTGGTGCTTAGCCAAGCTGCCTGTCTTCTGTCCCCTAAACAGAGCCGCTTCCCCAGAGGCCTGGGCTCACCCCTCTGCAAAGCCACAGGCCCCACGTCGGTGGGCTGGGCGACCCAGCATTCAACTTGCCAACCAGAACACTTTGTTCTGTCCCTTTCTGGAGGCTCTGGGCGCTAATACTCACCACACCTGTAATCCTAGCTGTTCAGGAGGCTGAGATCTGACGATTGCAGTTCAAAGTCAGCCTGGGGCAGAAAAAAGTCTGTGCGACACTTTTCTCTAATAACCCCCCTCTCCTCTCCCTCCCCCCCAAAAAAAGCCAGAAGTAGAGCTGTGGCTGGATTGGTAGAATGCTAGCCTTGAGGAAAGAAAACAAAAACAAGTGAGAGTGAAAGTGAGAGCACAAGGCCTAGAAGTTCAAGCCCCCCCACACACCACACACACCTCATACAACACTGTGCATTGGTGTTTTTGCTGTTAATATCCGCTGTGCTTGGACCAACCTTGCAAGGACCTCCTGCTGGCCCAGGCTGGCTGCCAGTCTTGGTGGTCGCGTGGTGGGGCTGTCCCTCATCCCTTCTTGGCCCCGGCGGAAGGACGGGGGCTTCGGGGGGCTTCTTCCCTCGTGGCAGAGCTCAGGTGGCCTCTTGGGAAACCACCGAACCGCTCCCGCCGGTCGTTGGCGCAGATCTAATGGCCAGCAGCGACGCTGGTGACCCCGTCCATACCCCAGGGGGACAGCACTGCCATCCTCAGGCCCCTTGCTCCTTTCAGTGACACCATCCGAGGCCTCAGAGGTCACCTTAGCACCAACTGGGGAGGGCAGGGCCCCGCCGTCCAGCCTGCCCATCCCTGGGGAGGAGGGGGCTGGAGGAGGACCTGGAGCGCTCTGGCTGGCAGGAGCCTGCCAGAGAGAGAGCCTGAGGGGAGGGGATTTCGTGGAGTGAGAAGCAAGTCCAGGGACGCCAGGAGGCAGGGCAGAGCCCCTGCCAAATCAGCCCAGGAAGTCTTCCCAGAAGCAGGCACAAGAAAAGCTGAAGAGCTCGGCACCCGAAGCAGATCCGTTACGGGGAAGACCTGGAAGATGGCTTCCTCTGTCCCCTGTGCCAGGAGCACCCAGGTCCCTACGCCAGCCCAGGGCTCTGCTGCCCGCTGCCAAAGCCACCCGTCCGCAGGCCTGCCCCACACAACCGCCCAGGGCGCCTGGGGCTCCAGCTCTGGCCTGGCGTCTGCACGGACCAAGCGGGTGAGAGGAGAGCCCTGTGCTCCTCCGCCGCCCTCTCCCCCGGCCTGCCTGGTCCCACTCGCTCCCTGGGCGTCTCTTTTCTGTCGGTGGTGCGTTGTCTTATTCTCTCAGCACCTTAGAGATTGCCAAGGGACCTGCAGGTTTTATACAAAAGCCTGTAGGAGGACATAGATCTAAAATGGTCTTATATGATTAGAAAAATAATAACACTTTTAGATAGGCTCCCTTTCCAACTCCTCGCCCCGGTGTGCGGGCACGTGCGCAATAGCATGTGTTCATGTGCGTTTGTAGGGGGTGTGTGTGTGCATTTGTGTGCATACGCAACTGTGTGCGCACTTGCCTGCGTGTTTACAGGTGTGTTCACGCGGGCATGTTTGTATGTGTGTTTGCATTGGTGTGCACTTGTGTAGGTTTGTATATTCCGGTGCACGTGAATTAACGAAGGGAGCTAAGTTACGCAAGCTGGTTCTAAGAAACCTTTTCATTATGCTGCCTAGCTCAGAACAGTGTGCATCCTACACCACTCAGATTAAGAAATAAGTTGTTTCCCAGCCCGGTGGTCCTGTTGTGTTGTGATTTATTTTTATTTTAAAATAATTTGAGTTAGAAACGTTTCAAGTGTAGTAGGAAGAGGCCCTCTGCCCTTGCTCATTTTCCTCCCTGAGAACTTCAGCATCTGGTAAGTTTCTTGCTCTGTTACAGCACCACTATTGTTTCTCAGAGTTATTGGAGAGTAAGTTCCTGACGACGCCCCATTTCAGTGTTTCTTTCCTACGTGGTAAGGACTCTCCCCCAAAACACATTCAGCCATCAAAATCAGGAAGTTAGCCTTGGTTCATCCTATCCTTAGGCTCCATTCAAATTTCTTTGGCAATCTTGATAGGCAGATCTACATATATTTCTTATATATCATGAAAATGACATACGATTTCCCTCCTGGCGACCAACATTCCACACAGAATCTCAGGTTACATAGAACTGTTACCTCTCTTCATTGTTGTGGAGCTGGGCACAGTTCCGGGTCTTTCCTGACCTTGGCATCTTTGGGGAACAGGCTGACCGTCTTGTCTTGGAGAGTATGGAGGTTTCCACCTTGAATGGCCCAGGACCTGTACTTTCTGCAGGACTGACCAGAAACCCTGCTGTGTTCCTTGTGCTCATGTCAGGAGATGCACGATGCAATAAAGCTAACTTTGAGCATGCTCAATTGCCCTCAGCGGCTCAAAATCACTTTGGGGGGGGGAAGGGGTCAGTCATGGGGCTTGAATTCAGGACCTGGGCGCTGTCCCTGACCTTCTTTTGCTCAAGGCTAGTGCTTTACCACTTTGAGCCACAGCGCCACTTCTCATTTTATGGTGGTTGATTGGAGCTAAAAGTCTCACAGACCTTCTTACCCAGGCTGGATTTGAACTGTGATTTTTAGATCTCAACCTCCTGAGTAGCTAGGATTACAGGCCTGAGCCACCAAGTAGCTGGCAAAATCACTCTTAAAGATCCAACCTCTTGGGGCTGGGAATATGGCCCAGTGGTAGAGTGCTTGCCTTGCATACATAAAGCCCTGGGTTCGATTCCTCAGCACCACATATATAGAAAAAGCCAGAAGCGGCGCTGTGGCTCAAGTGGCAGAGTGCTAGCCTTGAGCAAAAAAGAAGCCAGGGACAGTGCTCTCAGGCCCTGAGTTCAAGCCCCAGGACTGGCAACACGCGCACACACACACACACACACACACACACACACACACACACACACACACACACCCCAGATCCAACCTCTTCCAAATCTCCAAAGGCCCAAGTCTCTCCCTCTGCTTTCTTCCCCCACTGGGGTCCATGACTCTTAGAGAAAGGTTTGAAGGCAGGAGGTAGCTACAGCTTGAGACAGTCCTCAGGGCAGAGGGGAAAGAAAACCTTGGAGGGGCTGGCAGAGACAGGCAAGGGCAGAGGCCGAGGCCCAGACAGGTGCGGGTCCAGCCCACCGTGAGGGCGAGGATGGCAGTGTCCAGCCTGGGCCTCTGCGGCGCAGCTTAAGGTGGAGCAGGCCACGCTGGGCGGGTGGGAGGAGGGGAGCTTCCAGATCCCAGAGGCTCGGTGCCGCCCACGGGGCGCCCCACTCCCAGGTGAAGCTGGCGCTTGCTGGATCTAGCCCCAGCTCCAGAGGAGCTTCACCTTCAACAACCGCCCAGCCTCCCCTGACCCGGGCAGCCTCCCCGAGGAGCAGACACAGAAGGAGCAGCCTCGGTCACCCACAACCTTTCAGGGCTGCCAAGAATGTATTTCTACTTTGTTTTTCTTATTTCTTCTTCTTATTGTGTGTGTGTGTGCCTGTCTTGGGGCTTGAACTCAGGGCCCGGGTGCTATCTCTGAGCTACTCTTGCTCAAAGCTAGTGCTCTACCACTTGCGCCACAGCTCTGCTTCCAGCTTTTAAAATTGGAGATAAGAATCTCCCAGACTTCCTTCCTTCCCCGGGCTGGTTTCGAACTGTGATCCTCGGATCTCAGCCTCCCGAGTAGCTAGGATGACGGGCGTGAACTTTCTTCTTAATACTTTGCCATCATGTGTAACATTTTCATAATGATTAGAGAGGCTGGGTGTGTGCACACATGCACACACGTGGAGCAACGTAGCCATTCTCAGGGTGCACAGTCCTGAGCTGCCCGGGGTTTGGACACCAGCTGTCCTCTGTCTTACAGACCCTGGCCCCTGGGGCTGGGGCTTGAGGGCTGGGGGTTACTCCTTGCAAGATCCAGCTTGAGCAGGGCACGGGTGCCTCCTGTCTGCCATCCTAGCTCCTCTGGAGGCTGAGATCTGAGGATGGCAAGTCAAAGCCAGCCCGAGCCAGAAGGTCTGTGAGACTCATATCTCTAACTACCAAAGAAGCTAGAACTGGAGCCGTGGCTCACATGATAGAGCACTAGCCTTGAGAAGAAAAAAGCTCAAGGACAGCACCCAGGTCCTGAATGCAAGCCCCAGGACCAGCACACACACACACACACACACACACACACACACACACACACACACACACACACACACACACAGATCCAGCTTGACAATGCACATCTCATCTGTAAGGTCTATTTTGCGCAGTGTGCGTCTCTCAGCCTTGCTTGTTTCTGACCGGCCTCCTCTGTGGGAGAGCCGGGGGCCCGCACGGCCGGGCCTAACGCTGTCCCTTTACTCCGTGGACCTGGGAGTCTGTGGGGGAGATGGGCACAGGTGGGAGGCCCTGAGGCAGGACCAGAGCTGTTGAGTCTAAGCCGAGCCACTGCCCTGCCAAGGCCTGGTAGAAATGACTTTCAGGAAATGGCAGGGAACTTTCCATAGACCCAGAGATGTCAACAGGAGGCTGTAGAAGAGATGGTGTTTTGTTTCATAGTCAGAAGTATATCCTATCTCATTTTCTTCTGGGATGTTGAGTTCTGAGAAGTGTGTGTGTGTGTGTGTGTGTGTGTGTGTGTGCGCGCGTGTGTGTGGGGGGGGCACGCACACGCACACATACACACCAGTCCTCAGGCTTGATCTCAGGGCCTGGACACTGTCCCTGACCTATTGTACTCAAGGCGATCACTCTGCCACTTGAACCACAGTGGCATTTGTGGCTTTTTGGTAGCTACGTGGAATCTCACAGACTTTCCTGCCCAAATTGGATTCAAACCTTGATTCTCAGACCTCAGCCTCCTGAGACACTAGGATTGCAGGCATGTGGGACCAGTACCCATCTCTGATCATAAATGAGTTATCCAGCCTATAGGCCTACCTGCAAAAAAAAAGTCTGCTCTCCCCGCGGGACGTCCTATGCTACCAAATGTATTTGAAGTAGGGAATCCTGCCGCTTGGCTCTTTTGTTCTGGTTTTCGCAACTAGGCCGCCGTTGATCTCCTCACCCTGGAGTAGCCACTGCCCTCTGCCACGCTCAGGAAGGCGTTTGTCCCTGATCATCGGGAGAGTCCCTGCCTAGTGAAACACCTATCACCCGGCCGTGGTCATTACCACCCCGCCCCCCCCCCCCCCCCCCCCCGCCCAGGAGCGTCAGGAACAGCTCACCTGGGGATCAGGCTAGCAGCACCCCACTCATGCCAGCCTTCAGGGGCTCCTTCTCTGTTTCTAAATGACCTGGCGTGTCTTTTGGGGAAGCCTGTCATTTCAGAACAGGGAACCACGTCTGGCGGGCTGGACCGAGAAAGCATCCATGCCCGCCCCCGCCCGGTGGGAAGTGCGGCAGACGCCACCCCCGATCTGAGCCCCACCGCTCTGGCTCCGCGGAGGGCTCCGCGTGTGCCCCGTGCCTCTCCAGTTCTGGTCCTCGCCTGTGGGCCCCCCCCCCCCCCGGCGTGAGGCGGCTGCTCCCCTCTGCCCAGCTCACCCGTGCCTCAGTCCACTCTCTCCACTCCGTTCTCCCGGGACCCTCGAGTTTCCTGCGTCCTGCTGCGTCCTGCTGGGCTCTCCCAGACGTGCATGACAACCTTCCCGTCCACGTGTCGCCACTGTTTACAATATTTGAGAAAAGTCAGGAGGCTGAGGTCCGAGCACCAGGGTTTGAAGCCAGCCTGGATAGGAAAATCCATGAGGCTTTTATCTCCCTCCCACCCCCCCAAAGGCAGATGTGGTGCTGTGGCTCAAGTGGTAGAACAGTAGCCTTGAGCAAAAAGCTCAGGGACAGCGTCCAAACCCCGGGACCGGCAAAAATAAAAGAAGCCCTTCTGGTGGATCACATAGAGGGAAGGGCTACCCACCCCCCATCTCCCCACTGTTCCTCGGCATCCACAGCCCCAGACCCATAGAAGAGCCGCGCGGGCTCTGCCTCGCAGGAATCCCCTTCCCACTCCTAGCCCGGGTGAGGTTTGTGAGGCAGAACCCAGACATGGCTGCCCTGGCCTGCTGGGCACACTGCCCTGCATCCAGTGCTTTGCAGGCCCAGGTGAAGGGCGACAGGCAGGGTGTGGACTGCCCTTTCTTGTCCCGCCCAGATCAAGGCTCTCACGCCCGGGTCGAGAGCTGGCTCCTCGCCCTGCCCCGGTGCGGGCAGCTCCACAGCTTCCGCAATTTCTGCCTTGCACCCTGGCCCTTTCTCCCTCCTCAACTTCCCCTAGAGTGCACTGGTTCTCCAGGGAGAATCTCTGTGAAAGTTAACCTGATGCCAGTCCTGGGGCTTGAACTCAGAGCCTAGGCACACTGTCCCTGAGCTTTTGTGCTCAAAGCTGGCGCTCGACCCCTTGAGCCACATCTCCACTTCCAGCTTTTTGTGGTTAACTGGAGATAAGAGTCTCATGGACTTGCCTGCCTGGGCTGGCTTCAAGCCCTGTTCCAGTGGCTCACGCCTGTAACCCTAGCCACTCAGGAAGCTGAGATCCGAGCACTGAGGTTAAAAGCCAGCTTGGCAGGAAAGTCCGTGAGACTCTTATCTCCTGTTGGCCACCAGAAAGCTGGAAGTGGAGCTGTGGCCAACTGGCATAGCACTAGCCTTGAGTAAAAGAGTTCAGGGACAGTACCCCAGGAACGGTGTCACACACACAAAAAGGACCCCACCCTACATGCTATTAAATTTGAATGAAGTAATTACGTTTCTTTCTTTTTTGTGCCAGCCCCGGGTCTTAAAGTCAGAACCTGGGCGCTGTCCCTGAGTTCCTTTTTCCTTGAGGCTAGCACTCTACCAGAGTCACTTCTGGCTTTTTCTGTGTATGTGGTACTGAGGACTCAGTGACTCACTTTGGTTAGAACGGGCCCAGGGTTTTTCTGCCCCCTGGGAGTAGTCCTAACTGCAAGCAGAGCAGTAATTCCTCCCAGGAGGTACTAGGGGAGAGTCTGGACTCGGTCCTCTCCTAGCCAGAGCAGGCCAGGGGGTCTTTCCGGCGCTCTGAGGCTGAGCTTCCTTCTCTGGCCTCGTTCACGGCGCTGGTCAATTGCAAGTCATTCGTCTTTTCGTAGTTCACAACTTTGAAACCAAACATCCTAGACCGTTAGTGTCGCGTAGCTTAGGTTTCTGACAGCGAGCCGTCCATTAGCTGGAGACGCTTTGGTGTGGGGACATTTACTCGGCGCTGCTTTGACTGATTCCAGCTCGCAGGTCTTGTACCGTGTCAGACTTGTTTTCTGGTTCTGCTTGTGTTCACTGTTGAACGTATTGACGTTCCATTTCAGAAAACTTGGCTGTTGCCTACACATTTCTAATTAACCAGGCTTGAGATTGCTTAGGGTGTGAAAACAAGGGAAATTATCAAAAAGAATACACAAGACCTTTTGTTAATCTCTCTGTAAATTCACTGAATCGCTTAGCCATCGATGCAAACACAGACATACCATACACATACAGGTACAAAGACACACATGCGCAGTGCACTTGGAGGGACAGAGAGACGGGCTGACAGATGAAGACAGCGGCAGAGAGTCCCCTTAGCCTTCTTTCCCACAGTCGGTGGCTCCTCTTCCCTTCAGCAGGAAAGAGAGAAGTCAGCTGCCTGACCTCCGAATTCAAAGTTAGACATGACAATCATTGTTAAGATGACTGGGGTGTGGCAGGATGCTGAGATCTGAGGATCCAGGTTCAAAGCCAGCGGGAGCAGGCCAGTCCCAGAGACTCTTATCTCCAATGAACTAGGGAAAAAGCCAGAAGTGGAGCTGTGGCACCAGCTTTGAGCCACAAGGCTAAGGGACAGCATCCTGGCCCTGAGTTTAAGCCCCGATATCAGCAGGTATGGAGGTGGCCCTCGGTGCTCGGTAGCCAGGGGCGTGGCCGTCATGCAATGTCAGGGGAGACCCGCCCCAAGCAGACGTGGCCTGGCTCCCGTTCCAGTCCTTACACACGGCTTGGTCTCTTCCCCTGGCCTGCTGCCCTTGGAGGACCAAGCCTAAGCGAGGGTGGCGTCTGCTTGGGCTAGGGGGCTGCTGAAAGACCTTGGATTTCCTGCTGGAGCCCCAGGATGGGTGCGGGGTAGGGGGGAGGGGAGAACCTGGCCACGCGGCATTAGAACAGCCAAGAACGATTCCCTCACAAACAGCAGAGAGAGAAACAAAAGAAGGTTTCTAGGCAGCTTGAGCCATTTTCTGGAATTTGATTAAAAAAAAAATCTTAGCTACTCAGGAGACTGAGATCCGAGGATCACAGTTCAAAGCCAGCCCAGGAAGACAACTCCAGAAGACTCTTATCTCCCATGAACCAGAAAAAAAGCTGGAAGCAGAAATGTGACCCAAGTAATAGGTCTCCAGCCATAGGCAGAAAAAGCCAGAGAAGAGCACAAGTTCCTGAGTTTAAACCCCACTAACACCCCTCACCACCACCACTACACACACACACACACATGGCCCAGAAAGTAGCTCAGGAGTAGAGTATTTTGCCCATACTTAGCATGGGCAAAGCCCAGGTTCCGTCTCCAGAACATAAACGAACAAATTAATGAAAAGATAAATAAGAAAGATTTGGACTGGCTTTGCAGGCCCCCGGCTCAATCCTTAGCGCCAAAAAGAAAATAATAAATTTTAGATCTGGTCTTTATGGCAAGGAAGAAACAAAAATAACTTTCCCCACCAAACACACATTTGTACACACACATACCCAAGGAAAACATTTCTACAATATTGAAAATAAATCTCTCGAGATTGTGAGATTACAAGTGATTTCTTTGCGTTAAAAAAAAAAATCTTAATCTCTAACTTTTGCCGTCATGAAAAACAAAATGTTTTGGGTTTTTTTTTTTTTTTTGCCAGTCCTGGGCCTTGAACTCAGGGCCTGAGCACTGTCCCTGGCTTCTTTTTTGCTCAAGGCTAGCACTCTGCCACTTGAGCCACAGCGCCCCTTCTGGCTTTTTCTATATATGTGGTGCTGAGGAATCGAACCCAAGGCTTCATGTATGCTAGGCAAGCTCTCTACCACTAGGCCATGTTCCCAGCCCTGAGCACATTTCTTTCTGGATGATGTCGCCCTTTCCCCTTGCTGTACAACCCTGTCTTTGGAACAACCCTCTTGCAGGATGCGGGGTATGGGTGGGAGCCCCAGGCTTTGTCTGGACTGCGACCGTCCCCAGCCTCCCCGTCTCTGGGTGCCCTTGGTGGTTGGGTGACATGCTAAGTCAGCGGAAAGCTGAAGTCTGTCTTGTCCTGTCCTCAGGCCTCGGAGGGCGTCCCCATGAGGCTCTTCGCGAAGCTGGACCAGCTCATCGAGTTTTACAAGAAGGAAAACATGGGGCTGGTGACCCACCTACAGTACCCGGTGCCGCTGGAGGAGGAGGACGCAGCCGAAGACCCTGAGGAAGACATGGGTAGGAAGGGCTGGGGCGGGGGGGGGGGGTGCCTCTGGAGTCCAGCCCAGCCGTCTTGAGTTCCACATTGTAGACTTCTAGAGAGCTCGGGACCCTCCGGAGAGAGGGCAGGACGGTGACTGACGAAAGGAATCCCTGCCTGTCTTAATGGCTTTGTGACTTTGGGTAAATTACACGCCCTCTCTGAACCACAGTCTCCTTCTACAGAGGGGCTCCAGTGACTCTCGGGGTATCACAAGATGCTAGCCTTGGGGGGGTGGGGGTGGGGACTATGCCCACGTCCTGAGTTCAAGCACGTAAAAGGAAGGGAGGCCTATGAATGTGGCACCCCAGGGTCTGGTATGCAGCCACTGCCATTCTTGTTATCCTTCCACTGTGTGCAATGAAGGAGAAGATCCTCAACGGAAGTAGAAGGACGAGGGGACAAAGCTGGGCGTGGTGACTCTCATCTCAGCAGTATGGGAGGCTGAGGCAGGAGAATCTCAAGTTCTAGGCCAGCTTGGGTGACATAGCAAGATCTGTCCCTGCCCCCCCCCTAAAAAAAAAGCATGGGGACAGAGTTTAAGCCACAGCTCCCCCTCTGGCTTTTTAGTGGTTCATTGGAGATAAGAATCTCATGGATTACTTTCCTGCCCGGGCTGGCTTTGAACCATGATCTTCAGATCTTAGCCTCCTGAGTGGCTAGGATCAGCCACAGAACCTGGGGCAAAGGTCAATCCTCCAGTGGGAACCCTCAGGATTCTCCCTTGAACCCCTCAGCTGCCCAGGGCTCTTCCATAAGGCTGGCCTGCTCCCTGCCTGTCCTTGGTGGGCCATGGCTGGGCATGTGCAGGGCTCTCTCCCCCCACACACACAATGGGCTGGTTGGGGAGGGGAATTCACCCCCTCCCTGCCTTCTCTGTGGCTGCCCAGCTCATCAGCTGCCTATTAGAAGACAGACTGGAGAACCCACCCTCCCCGCCAACCCACAGGACCCAGGGAGGCCATGCCCTTTCCTGCCAACCGGATCTGAGTGAGGGGAGTCCTCGGGGTTTGAGTCAGCAAGCGCTCACGCATGCCCCAGCTGTGCCCTGCCACCTAGAGCCACCAGGTGCCTTGGCCTTGGCCTTGGCCCAGACCACGAGACTCACATCACCTTTCTCAATCCCCCAACCCCCCAGACACCTCCCCAGCTGGCCACGCCCCTGGGATGCTGTCTGGAAGTCCTGACACACTTCCTGTTCCAACTGGAAAGGAAAGCCCAGTTGCATGATTGCCAGCTTCACTTCCCCAAATGTGAGCCCCGTTTGTCAACAGGACCCAGAGCAAAGGGACATCTGCTCCTCCCCACCCCACCCCCACCCAGTCCAAGGTGTCTTCTCAAGAGGCTGTACTTTCTGGGGTTCAAAACAGACTCAGAAGTATCTTTAAAACCCTAGAAGGAGCTAGGAGTCGGTGGTTCACAGCTGTCATCCTAGCTACTCCGGAGGCTGAGACCTGAGGATCACGATTCAAAGCCAGTGGGAGCAGAAAAGTCTGTGAGACTCTTACCTCCAACAGACCACCAGAAAACTAGAACTGGGGCTGTGGCTCGAGTGGTAAAGGACTAGCCTTGAGCTCAGGGACAGCATCCAGGCCCAGAGTTCAAGCCCCACAACCATCTAAAAAATAAACATGGACAACCCTAGAGGGAGAGAAGGAAAATGTCAGTCCATCGAAAAGAAAGTTCCAGGCTGCAAATACGGCTTAGCGGTAGAGAGCTTGCCTAACATGCACGAAGCCTTGGGTTTGATTCTGCGGCACCACATAAGCAGAAAAAGCTGGACGTAATACGGTGGCTCAAGTGCCAGCTTTGAGCAAAAGGAGCTCAAGAACAGTGCCCAGGCCCTGAGTTCAAGCCCCAGGACCAGCTTAAAAAGAGTCCCCAGAGAGAGCTGTGGCTGAGGACTGGGAGGGGCCCGCAGGTATGGGAAGGGACAGGGAAGGGACCCAGTCTAGGGCATCCCAGACTTGAGGACTGGGCAGCCTTTTCCTGCTTGTGACATATGAAGGAAAGGAAACCACAAAGGATGAGCAAAGGGCTAGAGGCCTGGCTGGGCGGTAGAATGCGCACCCGAAAGGAAAGGGCAAGGGTCCCATCCTTCAAAGAAAGCCCAAGTTGATTGCTTCACGGTCAAGCTGAATGCTGGTGGCTCGTGCCTGTCATCCTAGCTACTCAGGAAGCTGAGATCTGAGGATCATGGTTCAAAGACAGCCCAGGCTGAAAGGTGCATGGAACTCTTATCTGCAATTGACTAGCCAAAAGCAAGAAGCAGAAGTGTGGTTCAAGTGGCAGAGCACCAGCCTGGAGTGAAAGAGCCGAGCAAGAACGCAAGTCTCTGAGTTCAAGTAGCCATGGGAGCGTGCACGCGTGTGCGCGCGCGCACACACACACACACACACACACTTCCAGTGTCTGAGTAAGGGGATCCTCTCACGTCTTAAATTTCTCTCTGAGGGTGTGAGGGGAGAGAGACTGGAGGTCAGACATGAGAGGAAAGGTGCAGAGCGAGCGGGCCTGGTCTCACATGAGGTACTTTCCACGGTCCCCGAGAGCCAGCCGGGCCTGTCCTGCAGCTCAGGACGGGAGAGACCGACTGACCAAGGCAAGAGCGGCTGGAACTCGGCAGTGAGGCAGACATCGCAGGAGGCCCCCGGCTAAGGATCAGGAAACCAAGTCCACCGCAAGGAGCTCCTGTCTAGCCGGGGAGTCTGGGAGGAAGTGAGGAGGGGAGGGCCGCGGAGTGCGGATGGGGTCCGGGAAGTGGGGGGCCTGGAGCCCAGAGCACGGTGGTGGCGTTCGGGGGCAGGGCGATGCAGACACCTCCTCACCCCGGGCATCTGCCGTTGTCTCGGGCAGAGAGCGCCGTGTCCCCGCCGGAGCTGCCACCCAGAAACATCCCTCCGCCCGCCGGTCCCTGCGACGCCAAGGAGCCCCCTCCCCCTCCAGCCGAGGGCCCCCGAGGGAGCGAGGGCAGCCGGCCCGGCCTCGCCGAGACCCTGCTTCAGCGGCTGCAGAGCACGGACACCAGTGGGTGAGTCCCCACCTGGGGGGCGGGGGGAGGCGAGAGTATAACCCAGCCCCCAGCACCCAGGTCCACGCTCCAGGGTACTGACTTACACCATGTGGGCGAGGACTTCATTCCTGCACCTGACGTCCAGGTCTACCTCTGCTTAGTTCACTAAGAGCAAGGTTGAAAATGGTTTCCAGCGAGTCAGCCCAAATCACCTCCCTTTTAAGTCATTTTTGTCCTCTGACTATTTTCCTATCAGCATCCTAATGTTTTTCTTACTAAGTTTTTGTGTGTTTTTGTTTTTGGGTTTTTTGCTGTTGTTGTTGTTGTTGTTTTGTCAGTGGTGAGGCTTGAACTCAGGGCCTGGGCGCTGTCTCTGAGCTCTTTTGCTCAAGGCTAGTGTTCTCTACCACTCTGAGCCACAGCCCCACTTCTGGTTTTTGAGTGGTTAATCGGAGATGAGAGTCTCACGGGCACTTTTCTGCCTGGGCTGGCTTTGAACCTTGATCCACAGATCTCAGCCTCCTGAGTAGCTAAGATTACAAGTGTAAGCCAGTGGCACCTGGATCTTACTATATTTTATTATTATTATTATTATTATTATTATTATTATTATTATTATTTGGCCAGTCCTGGGCCTTGAACTCAGGGCCTGAGCACTGTCCCTGGCTTCTTTTTGCTCAAGGCTAGCACTCTACCACTTGAGCCACAGCACCACTTCTGGCCACTTTCTATATATGTGGTGCTAGGGAATTGAACCAGGGCTTCATGTATACGAGGCAAGCACTCTTGCCACTAGGTCATATTCCCATGCCTCTTACTATATTTTATGATCTCCTTATATATTAACCATTGGTCCATCATCTTTGGCGGGGAGGAGAACCCTATCTTCTTTTTTTTTTTTTTTGGCCAGTCCTGGGGCTTGGACTCAGGGCCTGAGCGCTGTCCCTAGCTTCTTCTTGCTCAAGGCTAGCACTCTGCCACTTGAGCCACAGCGCCCCCTCTGGCCGTTTTCCATATATGTGGTGCTGGGGAATCGAACTGAGAGCTTCATGTGTAGGAAGCAAGTACTCTTGCCACTAGGCCATACTCCCAGCCCCCTATCTTCTTATAATCATGCTTGTAATGCTAATATTTAGGAGGACGAGGCAGGAGGATCACAAGTTTGAGGCCATCCTGGGCTATATTGTGAGACAAACAAATGAATGAATGAACCACCCCTAGCTCCTTGCTTAAAATTTGGGAATGCTTCCCCATTCATAACGTTTTGTCTTTCAGTCATTCCCTTTGTCTGTGCAAAACCACTTTTATGCTTAGAGGGTGACTGTCATTTTTGCGGCTGGCACTGGCCACCGATGACCACCGGTGCTCCGACAGTATTTCCTCAGTGCCAACCACCCCGGAAGGCTGGGCCTGCTTTTTCCTGTGCTCTCACTACAGTCCGAGGCAGGAGGGCTGTTCCTTCAAAGTCACACCCAGAATGTCAGGCAGGGTGGATCCAGGCGCAGGAAATCCAGAGTGCCCATCCTCTTCCCATGCCCAGCTTCAAGTCAGGCAAGGCACTGAGTACTAAGAGGCAGAGTGGAGAGTGCATGGCGGGGGGGCGGGGGTGGGCACAAAGGGGCAGTGTCTGTGTCAGGGTGTGTCTGTGTGTATCTGTGTCGGGGCCAGGGGACTCAAGCTGATACAAATGGGGCCCTAGGGCTGGAAGTACCCAGGTACCAATACGCTAATCCTTGGGTATTATGCACTGTGTCCGGGCGTGATGGGGATGATGCGTTCTGCATAGCATAGACTCGATCCTGTGGGGCAGAAGGCTGGAAGTGAAACCATTCCAGTGCCTCTTAGGTTTTGTTGGTTGGTTTGTTTGCTTGCTTTCCAGGCCTGGGCTTGAACTCAGGGCCTAGGCACCACCCCTGAACCTCTTTGCGCTCAAGGCTAGCGCTCTCTCACTTGAGCCACAGCGTCACTTCTGTGTTTTTTTTCTGCATAAGATATTGGAAATAAGAGTCCTGCCCCGGCTGGCTTTGAACTGTGATCCTCAGAGCTCAGCCTCCTGAGTAGCTGGGATTACAGGTGTGAGCCACCAGTGCCCAGCTCCCTGTTAAGTTTTACTCCAGGGGTTGATCTGTTGTTCCAGAGTGTGGGTCCACTGGGGCTCCGCCTGCTCCTCCTGTTCATGCTGGCCGGGCCCTGCGGCTTCTCCTGTGGGGGCCCCGAGCTCCCCTGGCCAGATGGCCTGATACCTCCTGAGAGGGGCCTTCATTGTCTTACAATCCCCAGAGCCCAGCACACTGCTTAGCATAGAGCCATCACTTGCTAGAATGTGCTAGACAAATTAATAATTGAGGACACAGCCACTTCTATGAGTTAATAATTAAAGAGCAATTTCGGGGTTCTGTGTGAGAAAAGCTTCTCTGCCTCCAAGTCCCCAGTGGCAAAGGTGGCACTGCATTCCCAACTTGAAAGACGAAGTTGAGGTGCCAGGGCTGCTATTCTGCCCTTGGATGTGCCAAACACAACGGAAGCACCAAAGGACACTCATAAGCCACTAGTGGCCACAATAGCTAGTGTTGCCTCTTGCATCTGGACATCCCACTGGCTCTCATCTGGGTTCCCAGGGTATAGTCCCTGTGTACCATTAGCTGCTAAGTTTGGTTTTTGTTACATTGTACCATTCTAGGGCTTGAACTCAGGGCCTGGGTGCTGCCCCCAGGCTTTTTTGCTCAAGGCTAGCAATCTGCCACTTGAGCCACTTAGCTGATGTTTTTAATTGTTTGGTACAGTATCATGATGAAGTATCCAATGCTAATTTGTGTATTTCCTGACACCTGTTGTCTCAGCCCTCAAGAGGCGGAGGCAGGAGAATCTTGCACATCAGGCCAGACTGGGCTACCTAGTGAGTGAGAACTTGTCTCAAAATAACAACAGAAAGCCAAGCACCTGTAGCTCCTACCTGTAATCCTGGCTACTCAGGAGGCTGAGATTTGAGGGTTGCAATTTGAAGCCAATCTAGGCAGGAAAGGCCGTGAGATTCTTATTTTTAAATAACCAGTAAAAAGCCGGAAATGGAGCTAAGGCTCTTGCGTGAAAAAAAGCTAAGGGACAGTGCCCAGCCCTGAGTTCAAGTCTAGGATGAGCACAAAACAAAACAAAAACACCCTAATACCTACCTCATTAAACTGGTCTGAGGATTAAAGAAGAAAATGAGAATAAGTATCTGGAATGCTATATGCTGTATATATGAAACACTCGTATCACTATAAAAAGTAAGACTAAAAATTTACCCCGAGCAAACTCTGCCAGGAGATTGGATGGAGAGGGCTTAGCAGACTTTGAGTGACAGTCATGGCCTGGTCTGGACCGGACTGTGCCTCTGGCCAAGCCAGTGTCCGCAGAGGACAAGTCCTGCCCTTGGCCTCCTTCCTTCGGTGAATTAAAGGCAGGACCAGGGAGGGTAAAGTCAGCCCCACCGCCCCAGCAGTCACTGAGCACACAGACCTCCCCGCAGAGCCCGGCCACGCCGAACCCTCTGCAGGGCGCTCCGGGAAGCCTGGAGCTGGAAGTTGGGAGTTGGCTTGTGAACCTACACACCATCTGTTACCTCGGGCGACGTCCCGTGTCCTCCCCCAGACTCCAGCTATACGTCCTGGAGATAGGGAAAGAATCCGACAACACCTTCCTCAGCGTTTTTGGTGAGGTGGTGTGTGTGTGTGTGTGTGTGTGTGTGTGCGCGCGCGCACCTGTACTGGGTTGTTTTGTTTTTAATTTTTTTTTTATTGTCAGAGTGATGTACAGAGGGGTTACAGTTTCATACATAAGGCAGTGAGTCCATTTCTTGTTCAACTTGTTACCTCCTCCCTCATCTTTCTCCCACCTTTCCCCTGTACTGGGGTTTGAACTCCGGGCCACAGGCCCTCGGTCAGCTTTTCCCCTTCTGGCTGACAGTCCGCCACTTGAGCCGCGCCTCCGCTTGCAGCTTTTTGCTGGCTAGTTGGAGACGAGGTTCTCAAATTGGTCTGCTTTGGCCGGCTTTGAACCTCGATCCACGACTCTCAGCTTCCTCAGTAGCTAGGGCTGCAGGCGTGAGCCACCAGCTTGTCCCCCCGTTTAAAGGACCAGCTCCCAAACGGTATCACCTCCTCCAGCCGCACTCGGGGCGCCTGTCCAATACAGACGATCGCCACCCCCCCCCCACCCCCCGCAACCCCTTCACCTCGCCTGACCTGCTCCTCGGCGCCTGCAGCGCAACCGAGGAGACTCACACACGTGTGCAAGCGTCCTCGTGAGGCACCGCGCCCCGGCCCGAGCCACCTCTTCAAACGTGGCATCACTGGTAACCAAAAGGCACAGACAGGGCAGCCAGCTTCTATTTCCTTCCGATCCCCCAGGCTCCCCGAAGAGCACCTGAAAGCCATCCAGGAGTACCTGAGCACGCAGCTCGCCCTGGACTCGGACTTGGTGAAGACGGGCTCCAGCAGCCTCCCTCACCTGAAGAAACTCACCTCACTGCTGTGCAAGGAGCTGCATGGGTAACGACGGGGGCCCCTCCCTGTGGAGAGCCGTGTGTGTGTGTGTGTGTGTGTGTGTGTGTGTGTGTGTGTGTGTGTGTGTGTGTGTGTGTGAGACAGGGCCTCAGGGCCATGCACCTGCTAAGTACCCTAACACTGAACTGCACCCCTCCACCTTGATGTTTAGCCACAGTTCACTGAAAGCATTTGCCCTGGGAAGGTGGGGCAGGAGGGCACTGCCAGCCCTTTCTCCTCGCTCAGGCCTCGGTCCTTTAGTCGAATGCTGCCATCTTCCTTCTGGCTGCAGCCCCACATCCAAACAGCACCTAGGGGCACCAGGAGGAAATAAACTAAAGGCGACCTTTTCACTTAAGGCTAGTGCTCCACCACTTGACCCCCCCCCCCCCGAGGTCCACTTCCTGGGGTTTGTCTCGGGGACTTCCTTTCCTATTATAAGGGCTGGCCTTGATCCTCAACCCTCAGACCCCAGCCTCCTCAGCCAGCGTTAGAGGCCTGAGCCACCAGGTGCCTAACAACAGCATGCCCACCCCCAGCCCCCACCTTTTCCCGCCAGTGCTTTGTTAAGTGAGCTGACTCACCCAAACTGAAGTTTTCCATTATTGAATCCAAGTAATGACGGTCCAATTGAAAAAAAAAAAATCTGATTAGACGTTATTTTGATTCTACACCCTTCGTTTCTGTTACCTCAAAAATGAATTTAAGCTGGGTGCTGGTGGCTTACACCTGTAATCCTAGCTACTCAGTCCTTTAAGACCTGAGGATCGCTGTTTGAAGCCACCCCAAACAGGAAAGTCCTGAGATTCTTTTTTTTTTTTTTTTTTTTTTGACAGTCTTGGGCCTTGGACTCAGGGCCTGAGCACTGTCCCTGGCTTCTTTTTGCTCAAGGCTAGCACTCTGCCACTTGAGCCACAGCGCCCCTTCTGGCCATTTTCTATATATGTGGTGCTGAGGAATCGAACCCAGGGCTTCATATTCCCAGCCCCATGAGATTCTTATCTACAATTAATCACAGAAAAACCAGGAAGTGGAGCTGTGGCTCAAGTGATAGAGCGCTAGCCTTGAGCAGAAGAGCTTAAAGACCATGCCCAGGCCCAGAGTTCAAGACCCAAAATAAAAAACAACAAAAAAAAGAACTTAAGTACATTGTAATGGTTAGAAGTGCAAAAGTAAGAGGATACACCAGCAGAGGAATTAGCAAAGGGTATTTTGAGTACTTAAAAACCTGGGGATTGGGAGAAAAATAGCATCCCAAAGTGTCTGACCGAAGTCCCAGGGAGGCAAAGCAAACCCATCACGAAGGAAGCGTCCACAGTTTGGTTGAGAAAAGAGCGGCACTGCGTGCATGGGCGAGATTTTTCCAACCTGGGTTGGTTTGTATTTCAATAACTCTCAGCAGTTCTTAAAAGTCTCTTGTCAATTTTTCTGCTCTATCCATCAATCTTAACTTAGTTAATATGCAGAAAAGAAACTTTCCTCATCTGTAATCAAATTCCACTTTCCCCTTAAAGGCTCTTAAAAGCAGCGCATTTGGTACGTTTGATGAAAAGTGTTGACAAACTGAGTGGTTATCTTTGGCGGGACAGGCTTAATGCCGGTGAACTGGCTTTCAATGAGTGCTCTTTTATAGCCAATTGGATATGGGTCGTCATTTTTATAGGTCTCCATGGCAAACTTAGTTCCCTTCGATGCTGCTGTTATAAAGCCTTTATTACCGAGGGGGAACACCTACAAACAACCCTTTGGGACACCATTCATTTCCTCATTGCTGATAACTAGCTTTTGTTTCCGCTTGCACAGACATGTCCTGATGCTGGCCAAGCTCTTGTTGAGGAGGATGTATGTTTTCAAGTCTGTCCTCTGGGCTTTGTCCAGATAGCTGCTTCCCTAAGGCCTCGCTTCACGCTGGCTGTGTTTCCAGGACCACATTGCTACCTGGACATTCCCAGGACCCCAGCATCTCCTCACTATGGTGACAGCTGCTTCCCCTGCGGGCTGACTCCTCAGCTGCCTCCTGTCTGTGCAGAAAACATCTTCAGCTTCTACCAGCTTCCTGTCTGGGTTCGCTGAACAGCTAACATCACGTTGAGATTAGAGGCACGGCGGATGATCTAAATTGCTCCTGCAACTGATAGCCGGGCGTGGAAACTTGGTTCACTGAAAGGTGAAATTTCAGGAGATCCCAGTTAGGCCTGTAATCCTAGCTTACACTCAGGAGGCTGAGATCTGAGGATTGCGGTTTGAAACCAGCCCAGTCAGGAAAGTCTGTGAGTCTCCTACCTCCAATTAATAGCCAAAAACCTGGAAGTGGATGGGAAGGTAAAAAGTCCTGTCCTTCACGTGCAGGGAATGTCAGTAGAGAAAACTCAGAATGGTGAGGCTAGCCTCCTGGGATTTATCCCGGGACTCCAACTTGAATTTCTCTCTACACACTTGATCAGGTCACCTAGTAACAAACACTTCATTGCTTCACTAAGCAACCAAGTGTTGAGAAAACAGGTTTAAGATGGCTAAGATGTGTGTGTGTGTGTGTGTGTGTGTGTGCGCGCACGCGCATGCCATTACTGGGGCTTGAACTCAGGGCCTGAGCATTCTCCTTTAACTTTTTCACTTAACATTAGCACTCTATACCGCTTGAGCCACAACTCTGAAAGGATTTGTCCCAGCCATCCCAGGGGACCATGCAGAGACAGTCATGGACAGGAGAAGAAGGTTCCTAAGGAGGTTTATTCATGGGGCCGTATCTCCCACGGGAGAGGGAACTACATGGTGTCTGCACCTTTTCCAGGTGGCAGCTTCTCTCTGGGGCTAAAGGGAAAGTAGGTAGGTCTTAATAGTGAGTAGGAGTGGCTTGTTAGGTATGGGTGGATCTGGGGGCTAGTGGGAGGCGCTGAGGACCTGAGGCAGGGGAAATGCTAACAAACTCCACTGCCAGTTTTTTGATGGCTCATTGGAGGCAGGAGTCTCACTGACTTTTCTGCCCAGGCTGGTTTCAAACTACAATCTTCAAGCTAAGGGACAGAGCCCAGGGCCCTGAGTTCAAGTCCCAGGACCAGCACACACACACACACACACACACACACACACACACACACACACACACACACTACAAATGCAGGTACATTCAAGGCCTCTGATGTGTTGTAGTCATCACTATTAATGTTCAGTGTTATTCACATTGAACAAGAAGAAAGCCAGGTGCCAGTGGCTCACCACGCCGATAATCCTAGCTACTCAGGAGGCTGAAATAGAAGGATCACAGTCCAAAGTCAGCTGGGCAAGAAAGTCCCACGCACAAAACTACTCAGAAAAAGCCAGAAAAGTAGTGCTATGGTTCAAGTGGTAGAGCAGTATAGCCTTGAGCACAAAGAGACTCAGGGACAGTGCCCAGGCCCTGAGTTCAAGCCCCAGGATGAATCCAAAAAGAAAAGAAGAGAGCCAGGCACCAGTGGCTCATGCCTGTAATCCTAGCTACCCAGGAAGCTGACATGTAGAGGATGGAGGACAGGTAGTAAGCGGCCAATCCAGGCAGAAATGTCCATGAGATGCCATCTCCAAAATAACCAGAAAGAAGCTGGCCAGGAGAGTGACTCAAGTCATAGCGCAGCAACCATGAGCAAACAAGCCAAGGACGCAGGAGTCCATGCGCTCAAACCATGATACGGACACACCCACCCCCTCCAGAGAGAGAGAGGAGAGAGAGAGGAGAAAATACTTTAAAAAAATGCAGGTAATGGACTGGGAATATGGCCTAGTGGTAGAGGGCTTGTCTCGTATACATGAAGTCCTGGGTTCAATTCCTCAGTACCACATATATAGAAAAAGCCAGAAGTGGCGCTGTGGTTCAAGTGGTAGAGTGCTAGCCTTGAGCAAAAGGAAGCCAGGGACAGTGCTCAGGCCCTGGACTGGCAAACATAAATAAATAAATAAGTAAAAATGCAGGCCCGACATCAGCTCTGTGTGTCTAGCTCTGCGTGTCTGAACAGTCCTGGTGTGCCTGCCGTTGGTACATTGAAGGCAGTTTTATTTATTTATTTATTTTTTTATATTAGCCAGTCCTGGGCCTTGGACTCAGGGCCTGAGCACTGTCCCTGGCTTCTTCCCGCTCAAGGCTAGCACTCTGCCACCTGAGCCACAGCGCCCCTGCTGGCCGTTTTCCATATATGTGGTGCTGGGGAATCGAACCGAGAGCTTCATGTGTAGGAGGCAAGTGCTCTTGCCACTGGGCCATATTCCCAGCCCTGAAAGCAGTTTTAGACCCCAGACCCAAACTCCAGGATTCCACATCAGGTGCACACTCCCGCCCCTCTATGCTAAGTAAAGACACATGATAGAGATCTGAGGATTTGTTACACATCGCCAGCAGCCATGAGAAGAGCTCTTCAGCTCATCTTCAGCCCTCTTCCGGGTATAGGCAGGAGGCTTGAACTCAGGACCTGGGCTCTATTTCTCAGTTGCTGTTTTTGCTCAAGGCTAGTGATCTACCACTTGAGCCATAGCTCTACTTCGGAGGGGTTTTATTTTTTGTTTTTTGGGGTTTTTTTTGGTGTTTAATTGAAGATAAAAGTCTCGTGGACTTTCTGCCAGGGCTGGTTTTAACCTATCCTCTTCCGATCTCAGCCTCCTGAGCAGCTGGGATTACAAGCACGAATGAGCCACTGGTGCCCGCCTTTTCCTGTCTCCCACTTTAGACACAGCTCCTCTGCGATCTTCTGGTGGTTAATTGGCTAAGAGTCACATGGGCTTTTGTACGACCCTCAGTCCTCCGATCTCAGCCTCCTGAGTAGCTGGGATTACAGGAGTGACCGAGCTCCGGGCATCTAGCCGTGAGCAATTTTGATGAACTCAGTGGACAACTGAACTCCAAATTACCCACCATACTTAAGAGATGAGAGCAAAGATGGGAGAGGACGGTGGAAGAGGGAGACGTTGATCGGGATGCCAGGTGCTCATCACCTGACTTGGGGAACTTGTACAGCTACTTCATCACTCTTTATTTTAAAGAGATATGAGAAAGGACTAAGAATCCAAGCCCTAGTATTGACACGTCAATGGAAAACCCTCCCTAGCCCTGCCCCCCCCCCAATGTGCTAAGAAAGGATTTGCATCGGAATTCCAGGAGCCCTCCAGTCCCAGAAAGCCTTTTATTTAAAATGCAGATTCCGCAGGACCGGCTGGAGTCCAGAAATTTGCATTCTGTGTGTGTGTGTGTGTGTGTGTGTGTGTGTGTCTGTCTGTCTGTCTGTCCGTCCATCTGTGTCCTATAAACACCAAAGGTTGGGACCCCTGGATTCCTAACTGATTTCCAAGTTTTGTGCTTATATTTTTTAATTTTCTATAGGCAAGAGTGGTGGGTCTAAGCCAAGCCTGGCAAACCGAGCTATGGCCGTCACCGCTGTAGTTTGATAGGGCCGGGGCGGGAGGGGGGTAGGGGTGGGGGGTGGGGGGTGAGGGTGGGGGGTGGTCTGGGGGTGGGCCTCGGTGCAGAGCAGATTGATCTTTGCCCGGGCTTGTCCTGCGGGAGGCGGGATCACCGGCGTGCCAGGTGGGGTGTGGCCCGGTCTCCCGGTGGAGCCTGAGCAGCCTTGGACCCCTGCTGTCACCGTCACTGTCTCGGTCACCGCCGCGGATCGCCCCCCTCGGTCCGTCCGTGCTAATCCTCGGCTCGCCCGGCCCCCTCACCTGCAGGGAAGTCCTCCGGACTCTGCCTTCCCTGGAGTCGCTGCAGAGGCTGTTTGACCAGCAGCTGTCCCCGGGTCTCCGCGCCTCGCGTCCTCAGGTAAAGGGTCTTGGGGTTGGAAAGGTGACATTCATAACCGTGAGTGGGGGATGAGGGAGGGCATACCGCCCACCTCATGTTTGCGGGGGGGAGACAGTGGGAAGTGGGGAGAGGGGAACCCCGGAACCCTTCTCGTCTGGGAAAGGCATTTCCCACTGCCCGGCTTTAGATTTGAGAAGTGGGTTTTTCAGATGATGCACCTGCCAATCAAAGTCCCCAGGGTTGAATGAGAAGAGTGCAGGGTCCGGTCCCAGAAATGTTGGGACCCTCTGAAAGAAAACTACAAGAAGTCTAGATTCAAGCTGCTACTCCTAACCTCCTAACCCCTACCCGAAGGGCAGAGGGGAGGATGGTGCAGGTATCCCTCCCTCATGCCTACTCCCAATGGGGCTCCTGGCAAAGGTCAAGTTATTTGTTAAGAATAGATTTTTTTTTTTGTCTGTCCTAGGGCTTGAACTCTGGGCCTGGGCGCTGTCCCTGAGCTCTTCAGCTCAAGGCTAGCACACTACCACTTTGAACCATAGCGCCACTTCCAGTTTTCTGGTGGTTAATTGGAGATGAGAGTCTCACGGACTTTCCTGGCCGGGCCGGCTTTGACCTGCGATCCTCAGATCTCAGCCTCCTCCTGAGTAGCGAGGATGACAGGCAGGAGCCACTGGCGCCTGGCTAAGAATAGATTTTTGAGACCATGCATGGGCTGGTGGCTCACGCCTGTCATCCTCGCTACTCAGGAGGCTGAGATCTTAGGTCCTTGGCTCAAAGCCAGCCTGGAAAGTCTGTGGGACTCTTGTCTGCAATTAACCACCAAAAGGCTGAAAGTGGAGTTGTGGCTCAAGTGGTAAAGTGCCAGCCTTTGTCAGAAAAGCTATAGCTAAGAGGGCTGGGAATATGGCCTAGTGGCAAGAGAGCTTGCCTCCTACACATGAAGCTCTCAGTTCCATTCCCCAGCACCACATATATGGAAAACGGCCAGAAGGGGCGCTGTGGCTCAGGTGGCAGAGTGCTAGCCTTGAGCAGGAAGAAGCCAGGGAAGGTGCTCAAGCCCTGAGCCCAAGGCCCTGGACTGGCCAAAAAAAGAAAAGCTATAGCTAAGGGATAGGGCAGGTGCCCACATGCGCGCGCGCACACACACTATTTCATTCTCTCTGGTTGGCCACCAAAAAGGGACATTCAAATCTAGGAGATCTCCACTTGCTTATCAGATATTTGATTGTTAAAGGTGACTTAGGTCAGACACTCCCCCCCACCCCCACCCCCACACTGCAGGGCGGGGTAGCAAGAATGCCTACGGTGTCCCCTCCTACTAGTGAAGTTGGTGGAGTAGGAGTGCGGCTCCTGAAAACAGGTTGACTGTTGTCATGAGAACGTTAACTGCATACACCCAGTAAGTTGTTCCCCGGGTGGCTAGCTGTCTTCAGGTAGCCTGGGCGCTCAGGGGAGACCAAACCATAGGCATTAAAGAAAGAAAAAAAAAACACCTTTATGCATTGTCTTTATTTGTTTTGTTTTGTTTTTTGGGACCTGAGCACTGTCCCTGGCTTTTTGCTCAAGGCTAGCACTCTAACACTTGAGTCACAGCGCCACTTCTGGCTTTTTCTATCTATGTGGTGCTGAGGAATTGAACCCAGGGCTTCATTTATGTGAGGCAAGGACTCTACCTCTAGGCCATATTCCCAGCCCTATGCATTGTCTTTAAAAGAGGCCAGGTGCCTTTTGCTGGGTACGAGTGGCTACTCAGGAGGTTGAGATCTAAGGACCCTGGTTTGAAACCAGCCTGAACAGGCAAATCAAAGAGAGTCTTAGCTCCAGTTAAATACCAAAAAACGCTGCAAGTGGTACTCAGGGATAGCACTCAAACCCTGAACTCGAGCCCCAGGACTGGCACGCGCGCGCGCGCACACACACACAAACGCCAGGTGACTTTCCAGGCATACTTGTTGAGTACAAAGAGCAAATGCTACAACGACATGGAAACTAACACAAGGCTGTGTGTGTGTGTGTGTGTGTGTGTGTGTGTGTGTGCAGTACTGGGGCTTGGAACTCAGGACCTTGAGCTTTTGCATAGTTTCTCCTCTTAAAGCTGGCACTCTTACCGCTCGCTTGAGCCATACCTCCACATCTAAGATAGGAGAATTTAAACCTAGTGAAGCAGTGTGGGATTGGGGAGACGAGAACTGGCTTAACGGGACTTTAGGTTTGCCCACTGGGTTTGCTTGAGTTATAGGGAAGTTAAACCTCCTTCCTTCCTTCCTTCCTTCCTTCCTTTCTTTCTTCCTTCCTTCCTTCCTTCCTTCCTTCCTTCCTTCCTTCCTTCCTTCCTTCCTTCCTTCTTTCTTACACTCGGGACCTAGGAACTGTTCCTGAACTACTCTGTGCTCAAGGCTTGTGCTTTTTCTGAGTAGTTTATGGGAGATAAAGAGTCTCGCGGACTTTGCTGCCCTTGCCTGGCTTCAAACAGCAATCCTAAAATCTCAGCCTCCTGCATGGCTAGAATTATAGGCATGAGCCACTGGCACCTAGAAAATCTCTTCCTTCACTCTCTATAGGTTCCACACCTTAAACCTCTGGAACAAACAGTAGCTAGATAACAGGAGAAAGGACATCCACATTTAGTATATGCTTACATACACCTTGAGAGACTCCCAAATTGTGGGGCTCAAAAAGCCCCATACTGAAGTTTTTGTACCATCTCAAGGTGAAAGAAAGAGACGGGGGCCTCTTCATGGCGGTACCTACTTGCCAGTTATGTAGGGTGAGGAGGAAGTGCCCTGGGAGGAAAGCTGATCTTACTCAGGTCTGTCAGGTAGCAACCTCCTGAAGAACAAGCGAGCCAGCGGGGAAGGTGGCTTAGCAGGAGAGGGCCCGCCTAGCATGCGTGGAAGCCCAGGGTTCGATTCCTCAGCACCACATACACAGAAAAAGCCGGAAGTGGCGCTGTGGCTCAAGTGGCAGAGTGCTAGCCTTGAGCAAAAAGAAGCTCAAAAACAGTGCCCAGGCCCTGAGTTCAAGCCCCAGGATTGGCAAAAAGAAAAGAAAAAAAAAAAAGAATAAGCTAGCCAAGTGATGTGGTCTATGCACGTCGTCCCGGTTATTCAAGAGGCTTAGGCAGGAGGATTAGTGAGCCCAGAAGCCAAGCGAGGCCATGCTAAAGCCTGTCCTGCAAGGAGTCTTGTCCATGCGACCTTTCCTAGCTCACAGAAAGGCAGGCGAGGGGGCGGCCGAGAGCTTCTCCCGCGCGGATTCCGATTCTCCCGGTGGAGACGGCCACAGATTTCTTAAACAAAAGGACAGCTTTTCAGAGCTGTTCGCAGGACTGCCGTTCCTCTGAATAGCCATCCCGAAATGTGCCAACGAATATTCTGAGACAGCCTATTTTAGTCTTCTGCAGAGGTTTAATTTATTTTTTTTCCTCAGGAAAAAAAAATATATATTTGTGTTTTATTTATATAACTGAAAAAATGCATGAAGAAAAATGTTTCATTTTGCTTTCTTTGAAATGAACGATGGGTTAATTTCTAAGAAAGTAAAAGTGAATCTAAACAAAACAAGGGCCCTGGCAGACACCAGAATTTAATTAGCTTGAGTAAAAACACCCCCCCACACCCCAAATCTCTGAAGTCGACTAAGGGAGGGGGCCTCCAGAGATGAGCCTACAGCTGCCAGGGAAATGGGGAGCACCCCCCCCCCCCCCGCCCCGCGAGGACAAAGTGTCTGCCTTTAGAGGGGGCACTGCATTTGAAACCCTGAGTCTCGAGAGGAAGCAGAATTTGGGGAGGGTGTTTTGTTTTGTGTTACTTTGGGTTCTGGCACTTGAACTCAGGGCCTCCCACTTTCACTTGGCTTTTATCACTTGAGCCACACCTCCACTTCCTCTTAACTGGCTAATTGGAGATCAAAGTATCCAGGATCCAAACGGTGATCCTCACATATCAGCCTCTTGAGTAGCTAGAGTTACCGGCCTCAGCTGTAAATACTCTGCTGAGAACCTCAGTCACTCTGTTTCCCTCCCTCCCCCCCCCCCTTTTTTTTTTTGGCCACACCTCCCCAAAGTCATACAGCCAAAGAGGGGGAGACGTGATTTCAGGTGTCCCTGCCTCAAAACAGCCCCCTCTACTGGCCAACAGGCAGCATTTCTGCTCGCCTCTGCCTGTCTTGGTCCATTGGGGGCCATTCCTGCAGGTTCCTTCCCTGATTAATAACAGCTGATTTTGCTCTGATTGAGCCTTTCCCCTAGTCATGGTTTTGTTTCTGCACATTCACATTGCCAATTCCTAGTCCTTTGCATTTACCTATACATTTGTGACACCGTTTTTCCGCCTGACTTTATGCACAAAGAAAATGTGTTGGAATTAAAATAGAAACTGCAGACAGATTGTGGACATCAATAGCTGGGTGTGGTGGGCAAGCCAGTTACCGCAGCTCTGCAGGAAGCACAAGTAAGGCGATCTCTGTGCGAAGCAGCCCTGGGCATAAACCCCAAGCCTTGTTAGAAAATAATTAAGGGAGAAAGGCCTGGCAGTGTGGCTCAAGGTAGACCCCGTGTTCAAACCTAGTACTGCCAAAACAATAAATAAATAACACCACAAAACAGGCATAGCCTGGCTGGGTTGGTGGTGATTCTGCCTTCTGCTTGGTGCTTCATGCAGGCATGTCTGATTCGCTCATCTCCTCCCGGCCAGCAGGGACAGGGTCTTGTGGACAACTTCTGCCATCGAGTAGATATTCTGCAGTTTTCTTGTACCGTGTTTGTTTGTTGTGCCGTTGGTGGAACTTGGTAGGCATGCTAGGTAACCACTCCACTACTGAGCCCCATCCCCAGCCTGGCAGATATTTCTTCCATAAACAAATGCGTGAGCACATAGACCCACCACCAGGCAGATGGATACGAGGCCTGAGCCCTCTTGGCTGCGGCATCCACCGAACAAGCCTACTAAGCCGCTTCACTGGCCCCTGTTCCCAGCACCGGATGGCGGTGCTGTGCACAGAGCTCTGGGCCTCAACCCTGGTGTAGCCTGAGTTCTAGCCAAGGAAGCACACAGTCAACTCACAAATGAAGGCCGTGACTCCGGTGGCGGCGACAGAGCAGGGCGGTTTGATCGAGACGGGACTTTGCCTTGGAGTGGTCAGGGCTGAAGTCTTGGTGGGTCTGAGACCTGAGCGACCGGGAAGCGTCCACGCTGGGTGAAATCCCAGTGTCGGTGTGTAGCTCACAGTGGGTCTGAAATGAGGCCGACTGGGACTCCGGGTGGGGCTGTCAGCGCGTGGGGCCATGTAGGGGTGATGTAGGGTATAGTTGTGGAAGCAGAGAAAGAACACTAATTCCGGGGAGACCAGAGGAGGGAGAGGAAGGAGAGCTGACCAGCAAGGCAGCCAGGGACCGGTGGCTCACGCCTGTAACCCTAGCTACTCAGGAGGCTGAGAATCACGGTTCAAAGCCCCACTGGGCAGAAAAGCCTATGAGACTCTATCTCCACTGAAGCACGTGACGTTGTTTTCTTTTTCTTTTTTTTCTTCTGGTCCTGGGGCTTGATCTCGGGGCTTGGGCACTGTTCCCCAGCTTTTGTGCTCGAGGCTAGCACTTACTTTGAGCCACAGCTCCACTTCCAGCTTTCTGGTGGCTAATTGGAGATGAGAGTCTCACGGGGCCCCGGGCTGGGATCTCAGCCTCCTGAGCAGCTGAGAGTACAGGCGGGAGCCACCGCAGCCCAGCCCGGCAGGAGGTGTTAAGTGGTGGAGGGAGGGGGAGAAGCCCTGTGGCTGGATTTCGGCGGAAGAAGCGACGATCTATGAAGATGTTGGGGTGCCGGGGTCCTCATCTGCAGGGGGAGATGGTAACGGTTCCCGTGGAGTGGCCGGGAGGACGGGATGAGAAGCCTGGGCGGGGGGGGGGGGGGGGGGCGCCTGCGGCCACACCTCCCTGTAGCTCCCACTCAGCCGAGACGCCATCTTCATCTCCCAGGTGCCAGGCGAGGCCAATCCCATCACCATGGTGGCCAAGCTCAGCCAACTGATGGGGCTGCTGTCCTCCATTGAAGATAAGGTACCTGCTGGGGGAGCGGGGGTGGGGGTGGGGAAGGGAGGCTCCGCAGCCCCTCTCGACTTTCTGGGGTTCCCTCTGCGTGGAGCATGCCAGGCCCCGGGCTCTGCGCCCTTTCACCCCCTCCCTGCCACCCGCAGGTCAAGGCCTTACTGCACGAGGGCTCGGAGTCTCCGCATCGGCGTTCCCTCATCCCTCCAGTCACCTTTGAGGTAAGCGGGGTGGGGCGGCGGCGCCTGGCGGGGGCTCCACCGCGCTCCCCGTGGAAGAAGGGGTTTTTGAACCCCAGTGGTGGAGGGTGGCAGTGGGCAGGAGCCCTTGGCTGGGAAGGCGCGGTTGCGCGGGCGAATCGAGGCACCTGCAAGTCCCCTTCCTGAGCAGGCTGCCGGGGGAGAGCGCCTTCTTGGGGCCAGGCGATATAAATGAGGTTCCCCCTGGGCGCTGGCGGCCCCGTGCCTGTAACCCCAGCTACTCAAGAAGGCGGAGCTCTGACCCTCGCAGCCTGAGGGAAGTCTAACCACCCCAAAGCTCAAAGTGGAGCTCAAGCGGAGAGCTAGCCTTGAGCAAACAAGCAGAGGGACAGCTCCCAGGACCTGAGCTCAAGCCCTAGTACTGGTACTGGGACATGGGGACACACACACACACACACACACACACACACACACACACACACACACACACACGGGCCTCCCAAGCTGGCTGCAAGGTGGTAGTGATTGGGGAGGGGGTGGGGCCGGGGGCCTTGGATGTGTCAGAAAAAGCGGCAATTCCTTTATTTTCTGAGAGTGATTGGATTAGAATCTGCACAGTTGGATCAAGCAATGTGTTTTCTTTCTTTTCCCTTCCTTTCTCCCTCCCTCCTTTCTCCCATCTTTTCTCTGTTTCTTTTCTTTTCTTTCTTTCTTTTTTTTTGTGCCAATCCTAGGGCCTGAACTCAGGGCCTAGATGCTGTTCTTGAGCTTTTTTGCTTAAGGCTAGCACTTCTACCACTTGAGCCACAGCTCCACTTCTGACTTTCTGGGTGCTTAGTTGGAAATTAAGAGTTTCACGGACTTTCCTCACATTCGGCTTTTAACTGCGATCCTCAGCTCTCAGCCTCCTGAGTAGCTACGATTATAGGCGTGAACCACCAGTGCCCAGCCCTCCCTCCCTCCCTCCCTCCCTCCCTCCCTCCTTCCCTTCTTTCCTTCCCCTCTCTCTCTACTGGGGATTAACTTCACAATCCTCCCATGTCCTTGGCACTGGGATTACAGACTTGCCCACCACCTCCCACTCGTTGGCTGAGGTGGGGGCTTTGCTAACCACTTTGCTCAAGCCAGCCTCAGGCTCCAGTCCTCTGCGTGCCCCGCACATGGCATGGCAATGTGTTTCTCTTAGTAATCCCCAGAAATTCTGGTGTATCCAGCCAGCCTGACCCACCTTCAGAAACACAGCATGAGACACCCCAACTCGCCACCCCCAAGTTTCCTCTAGTCCCGAAAATAATTCCCCAAAAGACACATTTCCATTTTCCGAGTATGCAAGTATATTTTTTTCCATTATTATTCATAAATATTTAATTAGTGGTTGTAACAAGGCCCAAATTCTTTCGGGAAGAAGATGACACATCCGATGAGCGCACTGTCAAAGGACTCAGTGAATGCGCTGTTTCTCAGCAGTTCATCTGTTGCCTCTACCTGTTGGTAAAAAATCTGGGGTTCATAGTGGGTGCCCACCCATCACCCATTCTTCTCTCTCTCTCTTTCTTTATTTCATTCTTTCTTCTCTCTCTCGTGTGTGGACACTAAGTTGAACTCAGATCCTTGTACTCTTGCTTGGCTTTTTATGGGGGGGGCGGGGGGAGGGCTGGGGTTGAACTCAGGGCCTTGGCACCATCAAGAGTCCCACAGACTTCTTGTCTGAGATAGCTTTGAACCTTGATCTTCAGATCTCAGCCTCCTGAGTAGCTAGGATTACAGGCCTGAGCCTCTAGAGCCGGGCTTCCATTCGTGGGGACACTGGACTGTGCATGTTCGGGGCCGTGGGGTGAGTGAGAGGCCGGGGGACCGCAGCTCAATGGCCCCTGGGCTACTGGTCCAGGGTCGCCCAGCCAGATGCTAAGGGGCTCATAGGCTGGTATGGCAAACTCCCAGCCAGAAAGTTACTGAGCTGCCTCTCGGTGTCTGAAGGTGAAGTCAGAGTCGCTGGGAATTCCTCAGAAGATACACCTCAAAGTGGACGTGGAGTCCGGGAAACTGATTGTGAAGAAGTCCAAGGATGGGTCTGAAGACAAATTCTACAGCCACAAGAAAAGTAAGGCCCTGTGCCCTGGTTCCGCAGGGCACGTAGACTAAGCAGCCCGGGGCAGACTCCAGCCAGCCTCCGGCTCGGTGGGCCACCCCAACTCACCTGCCCTGCCCTAGGGGCTTCCCTGAATTCTCTATGCCCTGCCCAACCCCCTGGAAATGATTACACACGTCCCTCATCACGGTGGCAGGCATGCCCCGTCCCGTTCCCCCCACCCAGCAAGAAGGCAAGGGCTGGGTGAGGTCAGCGCTAGACATAAGCTTCATTTTTCTTTAGTCCTACAACTCATCAAATCACAGAAGTTTCCCAACAAGCTGGTGATTATGGTGGAGACAGAAAAGGAGAAGATCTTACGGAAGGAATATGTCTTTGCTGATTCCAAAGTAAGTGCTAACCAGCCCTTTTTTGGGGCGGGGAGGGAGTAGTATTGGTAAAGATGAACCCTTGTTGGGCGCCAATGATGCATGCCTATAATCTTCAGTGATTCAGCAGGCTGAAGTATGAGAATGCTGGTTCAAAGACAGCCTGTGAGACTCTTGCCTCTAAGTAAAACTAGAAAACTAGAAGTGGAACTGTGGCTCAATGTGGTAGAGCACTACCCTTGAGCACAAAAACTTAGGGGACAGCACCCAGGCCTTGAGTTCAAGCCCCACAACTGACAACAACAAAAAAACTAAGGGGCTGGGAATATGGCCTAGTGGTAAAGTGCTTGCCTTGCATACATGAAGCCCTGGGTTCGATTCCTCAACACCACGTATATAGAAAAAGCCAGAAGTGGCGCTGTGGCTCAAGTGGTAGAGTGCTAGCCTTGAGCAAAAAGAAGCCAGGGACAGTGCTCAGGCCCTGAGTTCGAGCCCCATGACTGGCAAAAAAAAAAAAAAGTGACACCCCCCCCCTTACGGGGGGAAAAATGAGGTAGGAGGTAACAAGTTGAACAAGAAATGTACTCACTGCCTTACATATGAAACTGTAACCCCTCTGTAATTCACTTCGACAATAAGGGGAAAAAAAACTGAACTCAGGTCCTCATATTCACTAGGTTTTTTTGGAGTAGGGGGTTAGGTTGGTAGTGGTGCTTGAATTTAGCGCCTGGGTGTTGGTCCCTTAGCTTGGTCCCGGGACGCTCGCACTTGAGCTGTAGCTCCATTTCCTGCTTTATTTTAAAAATGCTTTGGCATTTGTTCGTGGACGGTCCACGAGGAGACATCAAGAAGACATGAAGATGGCTGGAGCTCTCCTCCACCGGCAGGTGTGCCGCCAGGGGTGGGTTTCGGTGCAGGTTCTGATTTCCGCCAAGTCTCGTCCCTGCGGTGGCCTGGCAGGTCTGGGGGGGGACTCCTCGCTCCCGGCTTCAGGCCCACGTCGCCAGCCGCGCGCCTGCGTGTCCGCCCTGGCTGCCAGCCCCTCGGTGCTGGTGCTTTGAAGCGGGCGAGGCCTTTGCAGGTAGGTGGGGGGGCGGGGGCTTCCTCAGCCCCTGTGTCCTTCTGTCTCCAGAAGAGAGAAGGTTTCTGCCAGCTCCTGCAGCAGATGAAGAACAAGCACTCGGAGCAGACAGAGCCGGACATGATCACCATCTTCATCGGCACCTGGAACATGGGTGGGTCCTGTGCCCCTCCCTTCCCCTCCCTTCCCCTCCCTTGCCCCTCCCCTCCCGGCCCCAGCCAGCCTCCAGACCGTCCACTCAGCCGCCTTTCCAGGGAATGCCACCCTGCTCCTGAGAGGATGACGAGAGAAACGAGCTCTGGACCCTAAACGTAGCTGCCTGTCAGGCTGGGAGGTTTTAGGGGGGAGGCGGGGGGAATCTGAATGTTGTAGGTGATGAGGTCAGATGTACCCTGTCTTTTCTGGGGAGAGGGGCGGGGGGGGGAGAGTTTGTCAGATAGATAGGATGCAAATTAAATTGAATTTCCTACAAACAAGGTAATTTTTACTGTAGGTATTTAGCTAGAAACAAATACTAAATCATATATAATGCCAAGTATACATTATATTGTGATCCATTCTATATACTAAATATTTAAATACAATATACTACTTTAAGTACTTTTTTGCCAATCCTGGGGCTTGGGACTCAGGGCCTGAGCACTGTCCCTGGCTTCCTTTTGCTCAAGGCTAGCACTCTGCCACTTGAGCCACAGCGCCACTTCTGGCTTTTTCTGTTTACGGGGTGCTGAGGAATCAAACCCAGGGCTTCATGTATACTAGGCAAGCACTCTACTGCTAAGCCACATTCCCAGCCTACTTAACTAGAAATGTACAGTGGAATATATATATATATATATAATACATATTATATACATATATACACGTGTGTATATATATCATGTATTTATATACTAGTATATGTTAATATGCTGCATATGTATATTGTGCTGACTTTGTCATGCTAAACAAAATTTGCATAAACATGCAACTAGATATAGATAATAAGGTAGAGATGTCATTAATCCGAATCTTGGATGCCGGCTGTGGGGCTTATTTATTCTAAGACTTACCTGTGGATTAAGTACAGGTGGCTCGCACCTGTAACCCTAACTACACACAAGGCTGAGATCTGAGGATTAGAGGTTTGAAGCTAGCCTGGACAGGAAAGTCTGCGGGACTTATCTCTAATGAAGCAGCAAAAAAAAAAAAAAAACCCAGAAGTGGAGCTGTAACTCAAATGGTAGAGTGCCAGCCTTGAGCAGAAAAGCTCAGGGACGACATCCAGGCCCTGAGTTCAAGCCCCAGTACTGGAACACACAAAAAGACTTGCTCGTGGATCTCAAATTCAACCTAACTGTTGTGTGGAGAGTCGTGCTGTCCGTTTCCGCCCAGCATGTAGTCCAGAGGGGACCGGAAGAAGGCTGGGCAGCCTTTCCCAGGGACACAGAGAGGAAAGGGCAGTGGCTAGGGGGGGGGAATCCAGGCTTCCAGGAGGAGGTGGGGGACGGGGGGGGGGGGACACGGGGTCTCCTGCCCCCCCCATGGCCGTCAGCCTTCACTTCACCTCCTGCCCCACCCCCACTCGCCATGGATGACCACATGCTTTAGGGGTCACCGCGACACTGGACTCGAGTCTGAGCCTGTGTCCTGGGGGGTCCTGTGTCCTCTTCTGGCCCTTTCGGTCCCACCCGGTCCCCAGACTCTGCCAGGATCCGCGATCGCGGCCCAGGGAGCGTTCTGCTTCGCCTCTTGTCAGCGGAGATCTTTGGTTAGAGATGGCCGGGCCGGCCTGTGGCACGAGGGCAAGGGGCTCCCACCCCTCGTCACCCCAGACTGTGTAACCGCCACCCCACCCCCGTCCCCCGCACCCCGTGTTGAATCCCCGGCTGCTGCTGACCTGATGCGCCTTTGACTCATTCGGTGTTGGGTTTTGCCGTTGAAGGTAACGCCCCCCCTCCCAAGAAGATCACGTCCTGGTTTCTCTCCAAGGGGCAGGGGAAGACGCGGGACGACTCGGCGGACTACATCCCCCACGACATCTACGTCATAGGCACCCAGGAGGACCCCCTGGGGGAGAAGGAGTGGCTGGAGACCCTCAGACACTCCCTTCAGGAGATCACCAGCATCACGTTCAAAATGGTGAGCCCAGGGCAGCAGCGGGGGCGGGAGCCACACCGGTGGGCTCTGCTGCTGGGTCAGGAACGTTCCAGACGCCCGGCAGGCCTGGCCTGTCCCCTCTCTACCTCGTGGGGCTGGCTGGACACTGGTGGCTTACTCTTACTTCTCCTAGCTACTCAGGAGGCTGAGATCTGAGAATTGAGGTTCAAAGCCAGCTCGAACTGTGAGACCCTTATCGCCAATTAACCGCCCAAAGGCCACAGGTAGAGCTGTGGCTCAAGTGGTAGAGTGCCTTGAGCGAAAACAGCCAAGTAAGAGGACAAGGCACCGAGTTCTAGGCCAGTAAAAAAAAATAAATAAATAGGGGGCTGGGAATGTGGCCTAGTGGTAGAGTGCTTGCCTAGCATGCATGAAACCCGGGTTCAGTTCCTCAGTACCACAGACACAGAAAAGGTCAGGAGTGTCACTGTGGCTCAAAGTGGTAGAGTGCTAGCCTTGAGCATAGAGAGGCTCAGGGACAGCGCCCAGGTTCTGAGTTCAAGCCCCAGGACTAGCAAAAAAAAATTATTTATTTATTTATTATTGGCCAGTCCTGGGGCTTGGACTCAGGGCCTGAGCACTGTCCCTGGCTTCCTTATTGCTCAAGGCTAGCACTCTGCCACTTGAGCCACAGCACCACCTCTGGCCATTTTCTAGATATGTGGTGCTGGAGAATCGAACCCAGGGCTTCATGTATACGAGGCAAGCTCTCTTGCCACTAGGCCATATTCCCAGCCCCGCAAAAAAAAAATTTTAAAAGACACTTGTGATCCTCAACTTCAAGACCCAGAAAGATGCACCTGTTTGAGAGCTGTTGCCCCAAATCCCCCACCCCACCCCCCAACTCCAGCTTGTTGGAGATAATCGTGGAATCAGCAGCAGCCCAGGTCTCTCCGCTGAGATGCGTTGTCTCTTGTCTGGGCATCATTAGAAACCCCTCGAAGGCCAGGGACGGCAGGCGGGGCAGGGGCTGTGCGCTGGCATCAAGCTCTGCACCTCAGCCGAGTGTTACAACCCGGTCCTCCCCGCCAGGTGGCCATCCACACGCTCTGGAACATCCGTATCGTGGTGCTCGCCAAGCCGGAGCATGAGAACCGCATCAGCCACATCTACACAGACAACGTGAAAACGGGCATCGCCAACACCCTGGGTGAGTGGGAGGGAGCAGGCTCTCCCAGCATGCTCTGCCTCGCCTTTCTCCTGCGCACCCCGGGGGTGTCCACATTACATCCTGAGCTCCTGGGATCCCGTCAGCCCTGGGCAAAGCCAGATGGTTCTGACTCAGTAAATCTCACTCAGGTGGAGCCCGAGACGCCTGGTCCCACAAGCTCCCAGGAGACGGCACTGCCGCTGGCCAGTCTGGGATCCCACCTTGAGTAGCCAGAACCGAGGACAGGAGTCAGATGCTGGGTGGGTGTAGACCACATTGGAAATGTTGGTTACAGTTCTGACTCAGTGGCTCAAGTTGAGCGGCTTCAGAGAACTGAGATAGGGATAGGTGACCTGAGCTGGGTGCCGATGGCTCACGCCTGTCATCCTAGCTGCTCAGGAGGCTGAGACCTGAGGATCAAGATTTGAAGCCAGTCGGGGCAGGAAAGTCTGAAACACTCACCTCCAATTAACCACTGCAAGTGGTGCTATGCTCAAGTGGTATAAGAAACCCAGGGACAGTGCCCAGGCCCTAAGTTCAAGGCCCAGGATCAGCACAAACAAACAAACAAGAATGAGTAGACTAGTTAGTGTGGGGTTGGCTGTGAATTGGGGGGAGAGGAGGAGCCAGCTTAGGTTTCCGTGTATTAGTACAATCTGCAGGGGAAATTACCCAGGCTTATGTGTTTTCTTTTGAAGCACAAATGTGTGCGATTTTGGTTAAATTCACATTAACCTTACGTTTAGTAGTTGTTCGAGTTTGGTTTAGGTTTTTTTTTTTGCTTTGGGTTTGGTTTGGTTTTGGTTGCTTTAAAAAAAAAATTATCTCTTAAGTAGTTGCACAAAGGGGTTTCGATCCAACGTGTCAGTGTGTGAGCACAATGCCACCCCTTCCATCGTTTTCCCCATCTCTCCCTACCTCACCCCCCCTCCAGTCACCCAGGCCCATCTTCACATATGCGCCTTGAGTACTATGACTCCATTTACCCACCCTTCCTCTCCATTTGTCTGTCCCCCTCCTCTTGACCCCCTTCCCCTGTGAGTGTGTAAGTCGGCGTGAGCCTGCCTCGTGTGTGTGTGTGTGTGTGTGTGTGTGTGTGTGCGCGCGCGCGCATAGGAGGGACTGCACATGTGTGGAGCATTGTGGGTGGAGTCTCAGCCGGGCCAGTGTTTCTGGTCATTCGTGCTGAGCAGGGTCCTGGAGCCCGCAGGAAGCCGGGTTACCGCCACGGAGTCTCACGGGCTCCCCACTCTTCTGCTGACAAACTTCAAAGGCGGTGTCCACACCCGCTCCACTCCTCCCTTCCTGTGGCAGTGGACCGGTGGGGCTGGCGTGGCCTGCTTTGAGCCCAGAACTTGCCCTCCTGTGCATTTGATCCCTCCCCACCACCCCGGGCTTCCTGCCCCTCCCGCAGCCCCTGCCCCGCTGCGCACACTGACGCGATCCTTCCATCGCAAACGTCTGCTTCACCTCCTGAGCCAGGCCTGGCCTCCACCTGCTTCCCCAGTTCCCACTCCAGGGAGCGGAGCCCGGCCCCTAACTCACCCGAGGCCCCGGGGATGAGTGGGGGACCCCCGCTTCAGGCCCAGGTTATGCAGTCCCAGAGCCGCCCTGCAAGAAGGAGGAACGGCAAGGCAAGGGAAGGGGGAGGGCTGGAAGTGCACCCGGCGCGGCCCCGGGCCGCCATTGCTGATGTACTGCCCAGGGCTCCATTCCTCCTGGGGTCACACTGACGTTAACAACAGGCTGGCTCAGAACCACGCTCCTCAGATCTCAGCCTCCCCAGTAACCGGGGTGACGGGTGTGCGGCACCAGCACCCACCTTCTCCTGGCTTTTTGTCCTGTGTGTGTTGTGTAGTCTAGCTCAGCTCATTTCAGACCAGCCTCAGCGTGAGGACTGGAGAGTCACACGGGGCTTGTGGCCGTCCCGTGGGGCGGCCTGGGTTAGGATCATCTAGAGCAGTGCTGTGAAAGCCCCTTAGCCCAGGCAGGCTCTGCCGCAACTCCGCGATTCTGTCATGGCCTGAGAAGAGCAGCGTAACACGAAAGTCTGGATAGAGTGTGTGTGTGTGTGTGTGTGTGTGTGTGTGTGTGTGTGCCATTCCTTGAGCTTGAACTCAGGCCCTAGGCACTGTCCCTGAGCCGTTTTGCTCAAAGATAACACTCTATCACTTGATCCACAGCCCCACTTCTTAGCTTTTTTAATGTATGTTGAGTCAGTTACTGGAGATCAGAGTTTCATGGACTTTCCTGCCCTGGCTGGTTTCAGACCATGATCCTCAGGTCTCAGCCTCCTGAGCAGCTAGAATTTTGTATTTTATTACGTTATGAAAGACTGCTTTTCTTTTGATTTTTTTTCTCCAACAGTTTAAAAATGTAATAGCCCGCCCAACACCAGTGGCTCACTCTTGTAATCCTATCTATTCTGGAGACTGAGATCGGAGGATCCTGGTTCAAAGGCAGCCTGTGCAAACAAATCCAAAAGACTCTTATCCCCAAATAAGCAGCAAAAGGCCAGATGTGGAGGCCTGCCTCAGCCTTGAATGAAAAATATCTATGGAGAGGGGCTAGGAACGTGGCTTAGTGGTAGAGTGCTTGCCTCGCATACATGAAGCCCTGGGTTCAATTCCTAGGCACCACATATATAGAAAAGGCCACAGGTGGTGTTGTGGCACAAGTGGTAGAGTGCTAGCCTTGAGCAAAAAGAAGCCAGGGACTGAGTTCAAGCCCCAGGACTGGCAAAAAAGGAACGAAAACAAACAAAGAAAGATCTAAGGACCACACCCAGGTGCCCAAGTGGCACACACACAGAAAAAAAATCCAGGCAGAGGACTGTATTTGCCCACCCCTGCCTTAGTGGGTTTGCCAAGCACCTACTCTTGGCTCTAGACCGTCGGACTTGGTAGTCTGGTATTTGCCTTTCCAGCAAGTTCCATGGAGCTGCTGAGAACCACTGGTCTGGAATACTGCGCGCTAACTGGGAAGAAGGGGTATGATGGCAACCCAGGTCTTCAGTGGTCTCTCTGGGGACTCCGGATTGGCCGGCTGGGGAGGCGGTCCGGCCATCTAGGCCGCCCTCCTTCTTCATCCTCCTTGATGCCCTCTGTCCCCTGTCTGCTTGGCACAGTGGCCACTGGCCCCTCCCCTTCCCTCCTCTTGTGGGAGGGGGCCGGAGTGGGTGGCAGCAGCTTCCTTCCCGTGCCCTGTGGAGGAGTCCAAGGCTGATGGCCATCTGCCGGTCACCCACCCCACGCGACATCTGCTTTCCTCTCCCCTTCTCTGCCTGCCTCTTTCCTTTTTTAAAAAAATTATTTTTGTTTATTTTTGGCCAGTCCTGGGGCTTAGACTCAGGGCCTGAGCACTGTCCCTGGCTTCTTTTTGCTCAAGGCTAGCACTCTGCCACTTGAGCCACGACGCCACTTCTGGTCTTTTCTATATATGTGATGCTGAGGAATCGAACCCAGGGCTTCATGTATACGAGGCGAGCACTCTACCATAATCCCAGCCCTCTCCTTACTCTTTATTAATACCATGATTACATTTCACCTTACCTTGCTTTTACTGCTCTGTCATAATGGAGACAGCCTTCCTAGGGAGTCCAGACAGGCTTTGAACTCAAGATCCCCTGGCTTCTCCAGTTCTTAGATTACAGGCATGTGCTACCATGCCATGCTGGGTTTGCCTGGTTGTTTTTGTTGTTGTTTGTTTTTAATTCTTCTTTCTCTTCCCTTCCTTAGGGAACAAGGGAGCTGTGGGCGTGTCGTTCATGTTCAATGGCACCTCCTTGGGGTTTGTTAACAGCCACTTGACTTCTGGAAGTGAAAAGAAACTCAGGTAACAGAGCTCATTCCTTCCAGAGCCTGTGTGGGTGTTAGTTTGCCTAGGTAACCTTTCATACCTCTCTCCCCACCCACCCCGATGCCTTCAGCCCGGGCCTGGACCTCCCTACTCTCAACACAGGCAATTGCAGCAAAAAAGAACCCAATTACCAACAGAGATTGCTCAGTTCCTAGGGGGAAGTCTTACAGCTCAAAGACCTTGCCCCTGCCACTGGAGGGCGGGCACTTCCGTTTCCTGCTGGGCCACTCCTGCTCGGGTCCTGGCTCTCTGGCCCTTGGCCTCACCTCCCTGCCCTCTGGCATATTCAAGTGGTCACTACCGCAGGGCCAGGGCTCCCAGTTTCCTCTCCCCCCGCCCCCCCACCCTCCCTTTGACTTCCTGGCATGGTGGGCTGGGTGCCAGCAACCCGTTGCTGTTCCCTTGGATTAGGCGAAACCAGAACTATATGAACATCCTGCGGTTCCTGGCCCTGGGAGACAAGAAGTTGAGTCCGTTCAATATCACTCACCGCTTCACCCACCTCTTCTGGCTCGGGGACCTCAATTACCGCGTGGATCTGCCCACCTGGGTAAGGGGCGTCGCCTGCGGCGGCAGTGGTCAGGGACTGGGACCTGCTGGCCAGCTCTCTGGGGCTCCAGGCTGCTTCCTCTTGGGGTTCCCCCAGACACTGCTGCTGGGTCGGGTAGCTAAGCCAGCCCACGGGGGCCCCCGGGACCAGGCCAGGGGTAGGAAGGGAGCGGTGTAGTCACCAGTGAGTCAAAAACACCTTGAGCTGGATGCCCACGCGTGGGTCCTGACAGTGAGGTGGGCAGGCGTGACCACAGGGCGCACCTGAAACCCACACGCTGGCTGCTTCCCCGAGAAAACGACTGGTACTGACGGACGGCCTCACCCCTCCCGGGGTGGGCAGCTCTCTCGTATTTTCCCATTGCAGTTCTGTGAGAGGGAAGAGAACTGGGGTGCCGGGGCGGGGGGGGGGGGGCGCTAAGGAGATTGCTGCAGTCAATGGATCACATGACGCTGACTGTCGGGACTGAGCCCAGTCACCCCCACTCATACCACCCCCGACATCGCAGCCGTCTCCCCACCTCACCCGCGCCCCCGGCCACCTCTGTGCCTCTCTGTGGCTGTCATCACCATCCGGGGGCTGAGCAGCCATGTCCGTGGCCAGCTCTGACTGATGCCCAATGGTGCCCTCTTCCCAAGACGGGTGGGAAGGGCTCTTCTGACTCCCCAGGGAACGGCCAGCACCTCACCAGGTCACACAGGTGGCAGGAGAGATGATTCCTAAGGCTACGACATCCCAGTAGTGCTAACCTGACTAGGCAGGAGAGCCAGGATGAAGAGCCCAACACCAGGAGGAGTGGGGACCTGGGGCCCCCCTCCAGTGTAGACGCACAGGCAGCCAAGCCCGTTCTCACAGAGCTCATAAAATATTAAAAAATAATAATAATAACAGCCGGGTGCAGGTGGCTCATGCTTATAATCCTAGCTACTCGGGAGGCTGAGGGCTGAGGATCATGGTTCAAAGCCAGCCCAGGCTATAAGTCCATGAGACTCATATCCAATTAACCACCCCAAAACCGGAAGTGGAGCTGTGGCTCAAAGTGGCAGGGCACTGACCTTGAGCAAAAGAGCTCAGGGACAGCATCCAGGCCAAATTCAAGCTGCATGACTGGCCATATATATATATATATATATATATATATATATATATGGGCTGGGAATGTGCCCTAGTGGTAGAGTGCTTGCCTCATATACATGAAGCCCTGGGTTCGGTTCCTCAGTACCACATATGTAGAAAAGGCGTGAAGTGGCGCTGTGGCTCAAGTGGCAGAGGACTTGAGCAAAAAGAAGCCAGGGACAGAGCTCAGGCCCTGAGTTCAAGCCCCAGGACCGACCAATAAATAAATAAATAGATAGATAGATTAAAATCCATGCTAAAGCAAGTACGAAAAAATAACTGGTCCACATGTAAATTTGGACCAACCCCAAGCTTAGTTATTGAGGTGATAATTGTGGTGCTCTCTGGAGATTGTGAGTGTGTGTGTGTGTATGTGTGTGTGTATACGTGCATGTTTGTGTGTATGCACCTGCCATACTGGAGCTTGAACAGGCCTTGCTTTTATGCCTGGCTTTTTCCCTTAAGGCCGGTGCTCTGCCACTTGAGCCACAGCTCCGCTTCTGGCTTCTCCCTGTTGAATTGGAGATAAAGGGTCTCATGGACCTTCCTGCTCCTGGTTTGGAGCTGGGGTTACAGATGTAAGCCACCAGTGCCCAGCTCTCCTGAATTGTTTCGAAGTGTTTGAGCACCAGGAAGCAGTCCTGGGTGGGACCAGGACTGAGCTGGGGCAGCCCTGGGGTAGGCAGGCAGGAGCGGGGAGGAAGGGCCCACTGTGCCTGTCCTTCCAGGAGGCAGAAGCCATCATCCAGAAGATCAAGCAGCAGCAGTTTGCAGATCTGCTGGCCCACGACCAGCTGCTCACGGAGAGGAGGGAGCAGAAGGTTTTCCTGCACTTTGGTGAGTACACCGCCTCTCCTTAAGCCCTTTCCGGCCATCTTGCTGCCTCCCAGGTGTCTTTCTGGGGCAAAGATGGTCTTAAGGAGAGGGTGGGTATCTGGGAATCAAAACTGGAACCCAGGTGTGTCTTTTTCAGAAGAGGAAGAGATCACCTTTGCACCCACCTACCGATTTGAAAGGCTCACTCGGGACAAATATGCCTACACCAAGCAGAAAGCCACGGGGGTGAGTCCCAGAGCCAGCTCTCCCGCCCCACCCTGGCCCTCACGTCCTTTGCCCATCTCACCCCGTCGAGGGCTGTTCAAAGGGGAAAGCATCCTCCGCCACCGGACAACAACAAAACAGCAAGGACAGCACTCAGGAGTCACAAGTGGAAGCCAGGACCGTGGCTCACGCCTGTAATACTTGTTATTAGAGGGGCTGAGATCTGCAGTTCGAAGCCAACCTGAACAGAAGATCCTATGTCTGTGATAACCAGCAAAAAGTCAGGCTGGAGACATAGCTCAAGTGGTAGTGTGCTAGCCCCTGCAAAACACACACACACACACACACACACACACACACTATTTTCTTTTCACTGCCTCTATTTTTGGATTCTCTCTCTTTTTTTTTTCCAGTCCTGAGGGCTTGAACTCAGGGCCTGAGCACTGTCCCTGGCTTCTTTTTGCTCAAGGCTAGCACTCTGCCACTTGAGCCACAGCGCCCCTTATGGCTTTTTCTATATATGTGGTGCCGAGGAACTGAACCCAGGGCTTCATGTATATGAGGCGAGCACTCTACCACTAGGCCATATTTCTATTTAGTTTGGTGTGTGCTGGTACTGGGGCTTGGACTCAAGTCCTTGCACTCTTACTTAGCTTTTCTTTTCCCGCTCAGGGCTGTCACTCTATCATTTGAGCCATACCTCCGCTTCTGGCTTTTTAGCTGGTTAGCGATAAGTCTCTTGGACGTGTCTGCATAGGCTGATTTTGAACCGTGATCCTCAGATCTCAGCTTCCTGAGTAGCTAAGATTACATACGTGAACCACTGGTGCTTGGCTTTCGAATGGTTTCTCCAGTTTTTGTGTGTGCTAGCCAGGACCATGGTTCTACTTATGCTTCTCATGTAGATGTGATAACAGGCATGGGCCATCATGCCTACCTTTCATTGGTTGAGATGGACCTGAGTTCGAGCCCCAATACTGGTGCATACATACACACACACACACACACACACACACACACACACACACACACACACAATGTGTGGGAGGGGAGAGGAGAGGAAAAGACGGGAAAAGAGAAAAGAGAAGAGTTGGTCCCTGGTGGCTCACACCTATAACTACTGAGAAAGCTGAGATCTAAGGATCTAAGGAGTGGAGTTTGAAGCCAGCCTGAGCAGGAAAGTCCCTGAGACTCCTTCTCTAATTAACCACCTCAAAGCCTGAAGTGGAGCTGTGATTCAAGTGGTACCGCGCTAGCCTTGAGAAGAAAAGATCAGGGACAGCACCCAGGCTCTGAGTTCAAGTCCCAGTACTGGCACAAAGGAAAAAAAGAAGAGTCAGAGAAGATAGATAGGTGAGACACTGAAGCTGTAGGGAAGCCAAGTGCAGAATACAGCAAGGTGAATTGATGTGTGTGTGTGTGTGTGTGTGTGCATGGTGCCAGTCCTGGGGCTTGAACTTGGACCCTGGGCACTGTCCCTGAGCTCTTTTGCTCAAGGTTAGCTACGTGAGCCACAGCTCCACTTCTGGCTTTTTGGTAGTTAATTTGATAAGAGTCTCACAGGCTTTTCCAGCCCTGGCTGGCTGCTAATTGCAATCCTCAGATCTCAGCCTCCTGAGTAGCTAAGGTTTCAGGCGTGATCCACCAGTGCCTGACTATTTGTGTATTTGCTCTCTGTTCTCTCTCTCTCTCTGTCTCTCTCTGTCTCTCTCTCTCTCTCTCTCCCTCTCATCTAAGTAGCAGGCACTGTAGAAAGCCATGACTTTTCTTTGCAGATGAAGTACAACCTGCCTTCCTGGTGTGACCGTGTGCTCTGGAAGTCCTACCCACTGGTGCACGTACTGTGTCAATCCTACGGTGAGTGGCCCGGGGCACAGCGGGGTCGGGACGGCTCCGTCCGCTGGTCTGCAGGGTGTGAGGCCTGCAGCATTGATCTTAGGACTGAGAGAGGTACTCCACCCCCCTCGACCTTGAGCCACAGTGGGGATGGGAAGCCCTGTGTGGGGAGATCATTTATGGAGCACTTAAAAACAATGCGGTCCTTGCTGGCACTGGTGGCTCATGCCTGTCATTCTAGCTATTCAGGAGGGGGGGTCTGAGGATCATGGTTCAAAGCCAGCCTGGGTAGGAGAGTCTATGAGAGTTGTTGGGTTTTTTTGTTTTTTTGTTTTTGCCAGTCCTGGGCTTTGGACTCAAGGCCTGAGCACTGTCCCTGGCTTCTTCTTGCTCAAGGCTAGCATTCTGCCACCTGAGCCACAGCGCCACTTCTGGCCATTTTCTGTATATGTGGTGCTGGGGAATTGAACCGAGGGCTTCATGTATACGAGGCAAGCGCTCTTGTCACTAGGCCATATCCCCAGCCCCTATGAGAGTCTTATCTCCAATTAACCATCAAAAAGCCAGAAATTATGCTATGGCTCAAAGTGAGAGCATTAGCCTTGAGCACGGAAGCTCAGGGACAGTACCCACCCAGGCCCTGAGTTCAAGCACCAGGACTCCCAAGAAAAGGTGGCATATTATTTCTTTTGAGAAGAACGATATTAAGTTGGGCTTTCAAAGGTTGGGAATGGGCTGGGAATGTGGCTTAGCGGTAAAGTGCTCAGGCCCTGAGTTCAAGCCCCAGGACTGGCAAAAAAAAAAAGGTTGGGAACATTCGGCAGCTGAGAAATCTTGTCCTCGTTGAACTGGAGAAGGTTTAGCGTCAAGCTGAGTTAAATTGATGAGAAGGGCATTCCATAGTAAATGAATAACTGTCGTATAAGTTCTCAAGGTAATTAAGAAATCATTGTTGACTCTTTGGGCTCTAGGGGTGCTGGAGTTTTTAATGGCCTTTGTGTTTATTCGTTTTTCTTTTTTGCTAGTCCTCGGGCTTGAACTCAGGGCCTGGGCGCTGGCCCTGAACCTCTATGTGCTCAGGGGTGGCACTCTACTACTGAGCCACAGTGCCACTTGTAGGCTTTTCTGTGTATGTGGTGCTGAGGAATCGAACCCAGGGCTTCATGCATGCGAGGCAAGCACCCTACCGCTAAGCCACATTCCCAGCCCTGTGTGTTTATTCTAAAAAACCTTCTAGCACACGTTCTCAGTTCTTGCGGAGTAAGATCTTAACTATTCCAAGTGAAATTACTTTTATTGAGAAAAACGCTTCTACTGAGAATCACAGTGTGTATTTAAAACATTGCAAATTCCCAGACATTAACATCTGAAGGAAAGGCCACTCTGCTCCCATAATGCACCACCTAGGAGCTCTGCTCCCATAATGCACCACCTAGGGGCAACACCCACCTCCCACCCGTGAGGCTGAGGTGCCTCCCGTTGGAGGCCCAGGCTCAGGACGTGACGAGAAGGCCACAGAGACAGCACAGTTTGCAAGGCAGACGTTTTATAACTTTGGGATGGAGGGAACCAAGAAGATGGGAAAGAAAAGAGAGTCTAGAACTCAGGAAACGAGGCCGTCCCGGGTGTGGGGCTCAGGGCTGCTGACCCCGATGTCCGTTGTTACCTCATAGTCGGCTTGGCAACCTAGCGTCTCCAAACAGCCCATCCTGTGTGCTGGGCCAACTTTGTACCAGTTAGTTGGAGCCGGTCAGATGTGGGGTTGCCACAGTTGTGGGGTGCCAACTCGTGACCCAGCAGGCTAGCTCAGGCACCTTTGCATGCTGGTCTCAGCAAGCCTGCCCCTGGCCCTCGGTTTGCCATCTGGGCCTTGACCAGAAGAGCTTCTCCGTCCCTACCCAGAATGCCTTTCATCCCCTGCAGGCTGCACCAGTGACATCATGACCAGCGATCACAGCCCTGTATTTGCCACGTTTGAGGCAGGCGTCACCTCCCAGTTTGTCTCCAAGAACGGTAAGCAGTGAGAAGGCAAGAGACCTTGAACTCTTGGCTCTGGTTGTAGCGATCGGATGTCTACTTTAGGGAAGGCCCACCATTCTGGGAAGTCCACAGTGTATCAACCGATCAGCTTACATCATGTCCACGTGCCACCTCCATTTCAGTGCAGAGAATTCTTTGTTGTTGCTTGTGTATGTGCCAGTACTGGGGCGTGAACTGCAGGCCTGTTCACATTCCCTTAGCTGTGTTCTGTCACCTGAGTACATCTCTCTGTATATTTTTGGGTAGTTAATTGGGGCTGAGTCTCATGGACTTAGCTGCCTGGGCTGGCTTTAAGCGGTAATCAAGCTGTAATCCACAGATCTCAGCCTCCTGAGTAGCTAGGATTAGCTACTAGGATTAGCTGGATGAGCCACTGGGGCCCAGCTTGATTGAACAGAATCCAGCCCAGGTGCTACTGTGGTATTTGGAAGGAGAAAGGAGAGAAGAAAGAATGGGAGGGAGGGAAGCAGGGAGGAAGGAAACTTTTCTTCTCACTCTTGGGTGGCTTAGAATTTATTCAGAAGGACAGAACACTTGTTTAAAGCCAGCTTGAGGATGCCTATCTCCTAAATCAACTCAGTTAGGAGCAAGTTAGCCACATGCCAGTGGGTTTCTGGAGCCCAGTGAGGACTGGTTAAGACCATGCCTAAGGAAGAAAGACCAGCCAGGTGCTGGTGTTTCACACCTGCAATCCTAGCAATTTAGGAGACCGAGGTCTGTGGATTACGGTTTGAAACCAGCCCAGACAGGAAACTCTGTGAGACTTATTTACAACTAACCACCCCCGAACTAGAAGTAGAGCTGTGGCACAAAGTGGTAGAGTGCTAGCCTTGAGCAAAAAGAGCTTAGGGACAGCACCCTGGCCATGAGCTCAAGCCCCACGGCTGGACAGAGTTGAACATCTGAGCCATTGTACATACCCTCCAAGAGGGGAGACAGTGAAAAGAGTGGGGAGACCACTGAGGAAGTCACGTGGCTTCAGTGGCGAAGCTGAGGTCTGGTCTTGGCTCCGTGGACTCCACCCTTTCGCCCGGCTCCCCACACAACCAGCCTGTGGCTGATGAGAGGCTGTAACAATGATGGGGTGCACTCCACGTGAATGGGGGGCAGGTAGCTTTACCTCAAGGAAAACCCCTCCCACCTGGAGATTCTCCTTCCTCAGACCCCCAGAGCAGCACAGCAAGGGGAGTGAGCTCCAAGAGGAGCGGCCGGAAGCTGCTGCGTCCTCCCTAGGCAGGCCGCGCCCCTGAGCTCCTCTCCGCCCCCCCCCCCCCCCCCCCGTTCCAGGGCCGGGCACCACGGACAGCCAGGGGCAGATCGAGTTCATCTCGTGCTGTGCCACGCTGAAGACCAAGTCCCAGACCAAGTTCTACCTGGAGTTCCACTCGAGCTGCTTGGAGAGTAAGCTGCCCTTGAACTGCCCTTTGGGTAGGGCAGGCCACGGTTCTTGGGGATGGTGTCTCCCCCCATTTCTCGTCTCTGGGAAGGACTCGGAGGTGGGCCTCCACGGAACTGGGCTGCGGGCTGGGCGCCGGTGGCTCACGCGTGTAATCCTAGCCACTCGGGAGGTTGAGACCCATCAAGAAAGTGTGTGGGACTCTTATCTCCAACTGAGTACCAAAAGTGGACTTGGGTGGCTCAAGTGAACAGAAAGAGTTCAAGCTCCGGGGCCAGCACAAAAAGAATTGGGTTGCAGGTAGACAGGCCAAGAGGACACCCCACCCCCTTTGACACGCCAGTCCCTTCCTCGGGTGACCTGCGGTGTTCGGGGCTGGACAGCGTCTTCTCAGCCAGCACCCTAGGCACCGTGCCTCAGTCCCGGTGGCTCCCGGTTCTCACTGGGACAGTGGGGACAGTGACGGGAAGAAGCCACCACCACAGACAGGAGGCACGGAGGGGAGCAAAGCTTCCAGAAAGCAGGAGCTTTGACCCTGAGCTGTGACCCTGCACCCCTTCCTTTTCGGACTCCGTTGGGCTCCGTTCTGGGATTTGAACAACCTTTACCATGAAGACCTTCATCCCTAAGACCAACAAGCAGGGTCAGAGCAGTTCCCAAAAGGATGAAGGTTTTTGTGCGGGTGTTTTTAATAAACGACGGAGGCATTTGCATACATTTCTATGGAAACCGCACATTAGGAAGCTTAAATTAGAATTTCCAGAGGCTGCTATCTTGAGTGGAGTAGGACAAGCTGTCAAGCTTCCCAATCTTGCCTGCGAAGTGATGACTTCTTTATGGCCTGGTTTATTGCAAAGAGGAGCCGAAAAGTAGGAGGCATTTCTTTGACTTTCCTAAAAATAATTAGACTGTGTTGGCAAATGACCGTCCCCTGCACAAAAACAGAACCCCCCAACAAGCCTGACTCCTACATGGCACTGAGATGCCCCCAAACATTTTTTTTTCTTGGTACCAGTCTTTGGGCTTGAACTCAGGACCTGGGCACCATCCTAGAGCTGTTTTGGTTCAATGCTAGTACTCTACCACTTGAGCCACAGCCCTACTTCTGGCTTTTTTGATTGTTACTTGGAGATAAGAGTCTCATGAACTTTCCTGCCCTGGCTGGCTTCAAGCCATGATCCTCAGAGCTTAGCCTTCTGAGTAGCTGGGATTCTTTAGGCTGTAAGCCAGTGCCACCCTTCCCCTCCCCCAAGATTTAGCAGGAGGGGAGACATCTTGCTTTGTCCAGGGAGGAGGACCCTTGGGAGTCTTTTCTGGGTTGGTCCTTGTTCTGTTTTCTGCAAACCATTCTTCTTGTCCTCCCACAGGTTTTGTCAAGAGTCAGGAGGGAGAGAATGAAGAGGGACATGAAGGCGAGCTGGTGGTGAGGTTTGACGAGACCCTTCCCAAGGTAATTCACTGCTGAGGCTGGCCCAGAACAGAGGGAGGCACGTCGAACGGGCCCAAGGCCCAGGCCCAGGCTCACAGCAAGCCCCCAAGGTGATTTGTTGCATGCTTTTCAACAGGGACCTAAGAGACCCTGCTATTCCTCAAGTCTGTTAATGCAGGGATGGGGAACCTTTCAGATGGCATGGGCATTTGAATATTTGCAACAGTATTTATTGGCCTATGTTTATTGACTTTTGCTTGGGGGAAAAAAAAATAACCTCCTAGTAAACTGGGTGCCCGTAGCTCATGCCTATAATCCTAGCTACTCAAGAAGCTGAGATCTGAGAATTGAGTTTTGCAGTCAACCCAGGCAGACATATCCAAGACTTTTATCTTCAGTAACAATCCAGATGTGAAGGTGTGGTTCAAGTGGTAGAGTGCCAGCCTTGAGCAATAGAGTCAAGCAAGGATGCAAGGCTCTAAGCTCCAGTCTTGTGCCAACTAAGGAAGGGAGGGAGGAGAGGAGCTTTTAGATTTATTAAATTTCAAGTGCTGTCAGTGGTTGTCTTGACAAGACTTTAAGGTCTTTTGTTTTGTTTTGTTTTGTGGGTGAGGCCTAGACATTCCCAAGCCCTACCCTAATGGACCATGGAAAGATCTAGCACTCACCTCATCTAATTACATTCTTTTGCAAAGAAGGAAACTGGGGACTGGGTGCTGATGGCTCACACCTGTAATCCTAGCTACTCAGGAGGCTGAGCTGAGATCTGAGGATCGCAGTTCCAAGCCAACTCAGGCAGGAAAGTCCAAGAGACTATTACCTCCAATTAACACCGCCTGCCCCCCCGCAAGAAAAGAAAAAAAAGCCAGAAGTGGAGCTGTGGCCCAAGTGGTAGTGCTCAGGCACTGAGCACAAAACTCAGGGACAGCACCTAGGCCCTGAGCTCAACCCTCAAAACCAATACACACACGGGAAAGAAAAGTTGGAAACTGATGTACAACATGGAGAGAGTCAATTTTGCTCATGTGCGTCTAGTGACCGACCAAGTCTCGGCCTCAGAACACCTCATTCCCCTCTCAGCGCCCATGCGCTGAAGGGGTACAAGGAAGTGGGGGGACTCTCCTGGCACGTTCACTCACAGGTAACACCCAGAATGGAATGGGCCTTTCTTGTTTGTTTTTGGTGTTGGTTCTGGCGCTTGATCTCAGAGCCTGGTCACTGCCCCTTCTCTTTTTTTGCTCACTCTACAATGTGAGCTACAGCTCCACTTTGACTTTTTGTTGGGTTAATTGGAGATAAGAGTCTCATGGAGGGGCTGGGGATATGGCCTAGTGGCAAGAGTGCCTGCCTCGTATACATGAGGCCTTGGGTTCAATTCCCCAGCACCACATATACAGAAAATGGCCAGAAGTGGCGCTGTGGCTCAAGTGGCAGAGTGCTAGCCTTGAGCGGGAAGAAGCCAGGGACAGTGCTCAGGCCCTGAGTCCAAGCCCCAGGACTGGCCAAAAAAAAAAAAGAGTCTCATGGACTTTCCTGTCAGGCTAGCTTTGGACCAAGTTCTCAGATCTCAGCCTCCTGAGTAGCTAAGATTACAGGTGTGAGCCACCAGTTTCCAGCTCCCTAGGTGAATTCTTTTCTTTCTTTTTTTTGCCAGTCCTGGGGCTTGAATTCGGGCTGGGCACTGTCCCTGAACCCAGGGTTTCATGTATGCTAGGCAAGCACTCTACTACCACTAAGCCACATTCCCAGCCCCCCTAAGCAAATTTTAACAGATGACCTTAAAGCTAGATGTAAAGCTTGGCACTGGGGAGCCTGTGGCAGGAGAAAGCCAGCCTGGGGCTGGGAATGTGGCTTAGCAGTAGAGTGCTTGCCTTGCATGCACGAAGCCCAGGGTTCGATTCCTCAGCACCACGTAAACAGAAAAAGCCAGAGGTGGCGCTGTGGCTCAAATGGTAGAGTGCTAACCTTGAGCAAAAGAAGCCAGGGGCAGTGCTCAAGCCCTGAGTTCAAGCCCCAGGATGGGGGTGGGGGGAGGAAGAGGAGGAGGAGGAGGAGGAGGAGGAGGAGGAGGAGGAGGAGGAGGAGGCTGAAGAGGCTGGTGGCCTGGGCTACCTAGTGAAAGCCTGTCTCAAACCCCCAAAATAATCTAAATAAATAAAGAACAACCTCATTCCGGTAGAGAGACTCGGCCTCTCCTAGGGCTGGGGCCGGTGATGGGCAGGTTCGTGGAGCTGGTTTCCTCGGCTAGCATGGAGCACTGACCAGATCCAGCCCCTGGCTGTGTAAGGAGGCCGTATTTCCTCAGGAGCAGAGCCAGAGGCTCTGATCTGAGTGCAATTCCAGTTACTTGTGAGCTCAGCCGGCTCAGATGGCTCTGTCTGGTGACCTTGGTAAGGCCCAGGAAAACTGTCATTAGTCTGTGTGCTGGGGACATCTCAGACCTCCACATCCTCAAGTCTCTGAGGAGCCATTTGCACCCTGCCCAGCCGGACCCTGTCCTCTGTTTTTCCCTTCACAGTTGCTCCCACACAAGGCCTGTTCGGGGACATCAGCCTGCCAGTCCCTGTGGCGTGTCCACCCCAGTATGGATCCCAGCCACCATGAGAGATAGTGTGCCCTGGGCTGATGAGCCTCGAGGTTCCTCCTGGGAGCCTGGGGGCCGTGTCTGCCATCGGCCCGGCTCAGCCCAGCTTAGGAGGCCTGGGATATCAGTGGCAGGGGACAGAGAAGAACGTGAACCCCAGTTGGCTGAGCATCTGCTGCCTTGTACTTGGGGAGCGGAGAGACTGGCGTCTGGTTAATAATCCTGTGTATTTCCCCCATGGAGACCAGTGGCCCTCCTCCACCTGCGCCCTCGCTTGCCCTCCCCCGCGGCCTCTAACCGGCTTCCTCCTCTCTGCAGCTGAAGCCCATCATCTCTGACCCCGAGTACCTGCTGGACCAACACATCTTGATTAGCATTAAATCCTCGGACAGTGATGAATCCTACGGTGAGTGGCTCAGCACAGGTACCGCACCCACCCCTAAAGTGACCAAGGTAGGGTAGCATCTCCCCCAGGGAGAACCCATCTGCTCCTCCCCGTCCCGTCCTCCCGCCTCTCCCTCACCCCATTGGAGGCTGTTGTATGGGCCTTTAATCATTCCTGCCCCGTGGCCTTCTGGGTATAACAGGCCAGGGGCTTCTCCTTCGTGAGCCTTTTCTGTAGGTCAGATCCATGCCAGGTGCATTGCAGGTACTGACTTAATCCTGGCCAGGCCTTACGAAGCAGGTGTTGCTCTCTACAGGTGTGTAGATAGATGAGCAAGTACACCGAGGCCTGGAGCGGTCAGGTGGCTTGTCACATGATAACCAGTCAAATCCCTGAGCCCTCATTTAAACCCAAGTCTGGCTCCACACCTGTCATCCTAGCTACTCAGGAGGCTGAGATCTGAGGACTGAGGTTCAAAGCTAGCCTGGGTAGGAAACTCCATGAGACTCTTATTTCCAATGAATCAGCAAGCAGCTAGAAGTAGAGCTATGACTCAAGGGTGGTAAAGCTTCAGCCTCAAATGCAAATGCTAAGGGATAGTGCCCAGGCTCTGAGTTCAAGCTCTAGGATCAGCACACAAACAAAACAGCAAACAGTGCCTTTCCTGTCTAGCCAGTTTCTAGCCAACAGTACAAAGCTCCAAGCCTCTCCCTGATGGCTGGTCACCATTCCAGACCATTTACATTTTATTTTAGCTTTTTTCTTTCTGCAGAAGTTTTAAACTTTATCCTCATCTTATTTGTCAAAACAAGGTTTGCAGCGTTCCAAACCCTGGGACATTAGCCTCTCCTAGAGCAATCAGATTAGCATTTTAAGTCTGTTTTGCTGATGGATTTTTTTTTCTTGGATTTAGTTTTTCTTTTCACATTGACTAATCCACCAAGAGTTTCTTTTGCTGTGAGGTTTAAGCTGTGTGCCCCAATTGCTGAGGTGCGATCGAGCGGGTTTACCAGCTAATCCCCCTGCCTGAGCAATGGTTCCAGAGGACTCTTGCAGCTGTAGCGCTGAGTCCTTGGTAGCCGGGTCATGACGGGGACTGTCATGCCCTCTCCCCGCAGGTGAGGGCTGCATTGCCCTTCGCTTAGAGGCTACGGAGACTCAGCTGCCCATCTACACATCTCTCACCCACCACGGAGAGATGACGGGCCACTTCCGAGGGGAAATCAAGCTGCAGACTTCGCAGGGCAAGACGAGGGAGAAGCTGTATGGTAAGCAAGCACACCTTCACCCTCCCTGCTGACCGAGGCATGAGGGACAGGTAAATGGTCTCCCTCAGCAAAGCCCTGGGTGGTTCTTTCTGCTGTCTGCTGTGGCCTCAGAATAAAGCCCTATTGGACAAGGTCCAACAAAGGCTCTGTGACCCTCGCACTCAGGAGGTCTGAGACTGAAGGATCTTGAGTTTGAGGCCTGCCTCACTACATACCAAGACTCTCTGGAACGAGGGGGGGGGGAAACAACAACAATGAATCTCAGGCACTCTGACCCACCTTCACATTAAATAACAACTGTGGATCACAAGTGTTCACTATCCTCATGCTGGACCCCAGGCAGGCATAACCAATCGATTGCTGAATGTGACCCTTCTCAGGCTTCAGAACATGGATTGAAATACTTCTCTCCCAGGAGCCACCAATTACGGTCCAGCTTCAGTCTGCAAATAGAAACCACTTTGCCATCCCTGGCCCAGGCCCTGGGGACCAGGCCCTCACATACCCTTTTCTGGACCTTTTTTCCAGACTTTGTAAAGATGGAGAGAGATGAGTCCAGTGGGACCAAGAGCCTGAAGAGCCTCGCCAGCCACGATCCCGTGAAGCAGTGGGAGCCTCCCAGCAGGTAGAGCAGAGCAGGGCATGGACGGGATTCATTGCAAACCAGCATGGCCCAGGGGGGCCAGGACCCAGAGAAGGAAGGTAGGACCCCGAGAAGCTAAGACAGAGGAAAAGGAGACAGCCCAGGTGATCGGCCCTAACAGCGGGAAACGAGAGGAACCGTGTGTCGGGGTTGCCCTTGGCAGAGACTGAACTGGGAATGATCTGAATGTTAAGGATCTGTGATATGGCTTGGTGCTGGTGGTTCACGCCCGTCATCCTAGCTACTCGGGAGGCTGAGATCTGAGGATCGCAGCTTGAAGCCAGCCGGGGCAGGAAAGTCTGTGAGACTCTCATCTCCCATTAACTACTCAAAAAAAGCTGGAAGTGGTGCTGCACCTCAAGTGGTAGAGTGCTCACCTTGAGCAAAGAAAAGCAGCTTAGGGACAACACCCAGGCCCAGAGTTCAAGCCTCAGGACCCAGGGGTGGCGGGGGCGGGGGGGGGCGGAGATTATATAACTGAAGGGCTGCAGTCCCCAATATTAGGACCACCTCAATTTGCTGTTTTGTCCTTAAGTGCCAGGATGAAGCCAATACGCATTCTAGGTTCTTTGCCAGCTTATGGGGCAGAGCTGAGCAGGAGACAGGCGCAGCCTGTTCCTCTCCTCCCTTCCTCGTCCTCGCCCTGTGTCCCTCCGGACCTCAGCTCCATTACGCATGGTGTCTCCCATCTCTAGGCCAGCCCCTCCAAGTGGTGCCTCCGGTGTCACCGAGATAATCAACCCCAGCTACATGGGCGTGGGACCCTTCGGGCAGCCCCTGCACGGGAAGCAGACCCTGTCTCCTGACCAACAGCTCACAACCTGGAGCTACGACCAGCAAACCAAGGACCCCTCCCTTGGGTCCGGAAGAGGAGAGGGTCCCCCCACCCCTCCCTCCCAGCCACCCCTATCACCCAAGAAGTTTTCATCTTGCACAGTAAACCGGGGTCCCTGCTCCAGAGCACAGGAGACAAGGTAAGAGTTCTTCGCTGCTCACGGGCGCCCCCTGGCTATGCCCTCCAGAGTGGCAGCCTGGAGGAAGCAGGGTTTGGGTCTCCATCCACTGCTAGCACACCTGGGACCAGCCGTTGGAACTTCCCATGTTCTCACTGGTTGGTGCATCTTGTACGTTGAGTGTGTGTGTACTGGTACTGGAGCTTGAACTCGGGGCCTGGGTGCTGTCACTTAGCTAGCTTCAATACTGGCTTCACTTAGCTGGCTTCAATACTTGTAGTCATGCAGCGGTCTCTAGGTGTTACCAGATCGCAGCAAAGCCCGCGGCATGCCCCTCGGGCTGGCCTTCCCAGAAGGCCCCGCGTGCTTCTTCTCATCTGTGCCTGCGTGGGGACTGTCCTGCCCTGTCCACAGAGCCCACACCCTACCACCCCACGGGACCATTCCGACCAGTACTTCCCAACAGCCCCTCGGCAATGGGCATCATAGCTAGACAGGGTGCCAGGAACCTACCTTTCCTTCAGACAGAACTCTTGCAGGAAGCAGAATCCAGAACACTGCCCTGCAGAAAGTAAAGTGTGGTCCCACTTGCCACTCAGAGATGGCTCAACAGGAAGTTACCTCAAGCCAGTATTGTGACAGGTCAGAAAAAAGCAAAGGCAGGCCAACACGGGCAGCTTCCACCTCCTCCGTGTTTCCATGTGGAATGCCATTCTTCCTCTGCCCACCAAACAACTGGATCTTTCTCCTGCCACTGGGCCTTTGTTTCTCCAGTACTTGTACCTGCCCAAGGGTCCTCTGGTTTTGCACCCTCTGCTTTTTTTTCCTTCTTGCTCTGAGCATTAGGAGATGAAGGAAACTACATTCCCAGGGGCCCCTGAGGAGAGGACTTTATGTCATCGGGAGGGATACTGTGTGACTCCAAATTCAGCTATGTGGTCATGGGTTTTGTTCTCTGGGGCCTGGCAGCTTGGCTGTGTTTGGGGGTGTCTCACACAAAGGCGGCTTCCTGCGGGTTTGCCGGGTGAACATCTGCCCTCCACCCCCTGGCATAGCACTGTGTTGCTGGAGGGGAGCCGGTGGTCACTCATCCCTTGCAAGGCTTTGGTTCCCTGCGCTCCCTCCCATGCAAGTGAGGGGCTGAGCAGAATTGCCAGGGATGGCAGAGGAGGGGCTGTGGACGTCCTGGAAGAACCAGGAGAGCGCCTGTCCACACTAAGAGCGTGCAGGCAGGCCGGCTTCTCTGTGGAGGGGGTGCCACGTCAATTTACCTTTTCCTCTCTATGGAGCGTCCACTGAAGGCCCCTCACTCGGGTGTGGACAGTCGTGGAAAAGGCTCAGACCCAAACTGAGGTTGTCTGAGCACACAGACTAACACACTACTGTTTCCTCTTATTTATCCTACCATTTTCCAATCATAGACAGTGAGCAGTTTGGTACCTTCAGTTCATTTACTAGGTGCTGACAACGACCCACACATTTGACACAACCACTGCCTCTATTCAGTCCAGAACCTTTTGAGCAAGCCAAACTACAAGCCCCGCGACGCATCCACTCCCCGCGCCCAGTCCTCTGAGTACCTTTCCTCGCTCTCCCTTCCCGCCTCTTCCACGCAGCTGCAGGTCCGCTGAGGCTCAGCTGCAGGAGCCGCCGCCGCTGACCAAGCCGGAGATGTTTGAGAACCCACTGTATGGGTCTGTGAGTTCCTTCCCTAAGCTGGCAACCAGGAAAGAGCAAGAGCCCCCCAAGATGCTGCCCAAAGAGCCCCCACCCTGCCCGGACCCAGGCATCCCCTCACCCAGCATCTTGCTCACCAAAGCCCAGGAGACGGAGGGCAGCAAGGTGATCAGCAGGCAAGCCCCCACGCCCTTCCTCAGCCCCGCGCCCAGGCTCCGCTCCTTCACCTGCTCGTCCTCCGCCGAGGGCAGCCAAGGGAAGCCCAAGGTCCCGGCCGTCTCCCAAGTCCCGGTGCCGGCCAAGAGGCCCATCAAGTCTTCCAGGTCAGACATGAGCCAGCAGGGGACGCCCACCCCAGCGCCCCGGCCTCCGCTGCCCGTCAAGAGCCCTGCAGTCCTGCAGCTGCAGCACTCCAAGGCCCGGGACTACCGTGACAACACGGAGCTGCCGCACCACAAGCACCGGCCTGAAGACGGGGGTACTTGGCAGGACCGCCATGCAGGTGGGTTCCAATGCATGCGTGTGGCCCTCGGGGCCGGAATCGGGACCTGAACGCGGGCTCACCTGTGTCCGGGGGGCACTGACCTAACCTTGCCCGCACGGTGACTGAGAGGCCCCAAGGGGGCACCGTGCCAGGCCCCAAGGAAGAGAGGCTGATTGGAAGGAAATGGGCCGAGATTATTTATGATTCATTTGTTTGCAGTGCTGGGGGGGTTGAACTCAGGGCTGAAAGCACAGGTCCCGGCCATCCCAGAGGACCATGGGAGATAATCACAGGCAGGAGAAGAAGGTTCCTAAGGAGGTTTAGTAGTGGGGCCACAGTTCCCACGGGAGAGGGAGCTACATGGCGTCTGCACCTGATCCGGGTGGCAGCTTCTCTCTGGGGGTACAGGGGAAGTAGGTAGGCAGTGAGTAGGAGTGGCTCGTTAGGTACGGGTGGATCTGGGGGCGAGTGGGAGGCGCTGAGGACCTGAGGCAGGCGAAATGCTAACAAGGGCCATGTACTACTTATACTGCTTGAGGTCCTTCGCTAGCCCCATAGATTTTTAATTTTTTCTGAGCAAAACGAAATGCTTCAGAATAGATTTTGGAACCTGGGTGGTAGTGCAGTGACAGCGCTTGCCGAGCTCGCACAAAGCCCTTGCTTTTAATACCCAGCACTGCAGAAAGAAAAGGGGTGGAGGGGAAAGAAGAACCAGATGTGGCTCAAGTGGGAAAGCATCAGCCTTTGAACAAACAAGCTAATAGACAGCACCCAAATCCTGAGCTCAAGCCCTAGGACCAGCACAATAAAAGAAAAAGCCAGACATGAAATGTTTTACTAAGTGATTATTTTATTTACTGATGTGGGATTTTTGTTTTTCTGGTACTGACTAGGGTTTGAACTCAGAGTGTCACACTTGCATGGCTAGCACTCTACACTTGAGCCACATCTCCAGTCCAGTTTATGGCTGGTTCTTTTTGGAGATTAAAAGAGTCTTAAGGATTTTTGTCAAATTGTAATCTTCCAGATCCCAGCCCCCTGTGAAACTGGAATTATAGGCATCAGCTGTCGGTGCCCAGCTTTTTTTTTTTTTTTTTTTTTGCCAGTCCTGAGGCTTGAACTCAGGGCCTGGGCTCTGTCCTTGAGCCTCTCTGTGCTCAAGGCTAGCAGTCTACCACCTGACCCACAGCACCACTTCTGGCTTTTTCTGTTTATGTGGTATTGAGGAATCGAACCCAGGGCTTCACGCATGCTAGGCAAACAATCTACCACTAAGCCACATTCCCAGCCCAGTGACCAGCTTTTGAATAAAACAGAAAATTGTTTGTTTCTTTCCAGTTGCTGGAGGTCAAATCTAGGGTTTTATGCATGCTAGACAGGTACTTTATCACTGAGCTACAGGTCCCCAGTGCTATAAATTTCTGCTCTCTTCCTGATTCTGTGCCCCAAACCTCAGTTTATTTATCTGTAAAAACTGACCTATTAGGGGCTGGGAATGTGGCTTAGCAGTAGAGTATTTGCCTAGCATGCACGAAGCCCATCCTCAGCACCACATATATAGAAAAGGCCAGAAGTGGCGCTGTGGCTCAAGGGGCAGAGTGCTAGCCTTGAGCAAAAGGAAGCCAGGGACAGTGCTCAGGCCATGAATCCAAGCCCCAGGACCCGTCCAAAAAAAAAAAAAAATGGGGCTATTGAAAGTATCTGTCTTGTATAGATTTATAGGGAGAATTAGGTTCTCACTTGCTAGTAGTTATTATTATATATTAGCTATTTTTTGTGCCTGTATTGGGGCTTGAACCCAAGACTTGCCATTCTCACTTAGCTCTGTTTTGTGCTGTTACTGGTATTTGAACTCAGGGCCTCACACTCTTGCTGGTCTTTCTTGCTCAGGTGTTTTGCAAGTTGATTGGAAATAAAAGCCTCATAGATTTGCTTGCCCAGGCTGACTTTGAACCTCAATCATCAGATCTCTTCCTCTTGAGTTAGGACTGCAGGTGTGGGCCACCAGTGCTCAAGGCTGGCACCGTACCTACCGCTTGAGCCACACTTCCAACTTTCATTGGAGATGAGAGTCTCATGGTCTTTTCCAGCGGGGCTGGCTTGGAACCATGATCCTCAGATCTCAGCCTCCCGAGTAGCTAAGATCAGCTCTAGATTGTCATTTTTGTATAATTATGCATTTCTCCGTTCATGTGTTATCTACACTACCAGTCATCTCATATTAATTGCAAACCACATATGCAAATGTATGAGCATATGTGTAAAGAATCAGGTACTGGTGGCTCAAGTCTGTGATCTTAGCTACTCAGGAGGCTGAGATCTGAGGATCAGGGTTCAAAGCCAGCCGAGGCAGGAAAATCTGTGAAACTCTTGTCTTCAGTGAACCACCAGAAAACTGGAAATGCCACTGTGGCTCAGTGATAGAGCAGTAGCCTTGAGCAAAATAGCTCAGGGACAGCGCCCAGGCCCTGAGTTCAAACCCCAAGACCAATGAAAAATAAACAAATATGTTTAAAGCTCTTAGCATAGCATATGCTGGCCTTTCATGGTTCCTTGGTAGGAGGGAGGCCACTTAGTCGAGTGAGGCCCTGACCTCCCTTTTCTTCTCCCCCTACAGTGAAGCCCTCAGTGAGCAGAGGCCGTGGAGCCCAGAGGAGCCACAGGAGCCAATGACAGCCTCCCCCGGGGTCCTCCTGGCTCCTCCCACCTAACTTCCTGTGCAAGGCGTGACTTTTATTTTTCTGTGAGGGGCCTCGCTTCTGCGGGGCCAAGGAGCGTGCTGGCTGGGACACTGGGCAGCGGGTGCCGAGGCCAAAAGGAAACCACCCCAGACAGGCAGTGCACAGCCGCGCCCCTGGGTCCCCCCGCTTGGATGTGGTACTTGGGACCTCGGAGGATGGTTCGGGTCATTCTGTTGTTGAAAAGAACTCAAGAACCCTCCGAGGGTAGAGACAGAAATAATAATAATGTTAATAATAATAAGACACCCACACCAGTGGCGTGCTCACCACGGGCCAATTGCAATGCGAAGTGCTTTACAAACCTTGTAAAACCCGATGCCGGCCAGAGCCACCGGGTCAAGAAGGCTGTGTGTCCTGATGGTGTGGACGAAGCATTAGGAAAAGACTCGTGGTCCTGGCGCCCGTCAGGGGCTCGGCTGTAGGTAGCTGGAGAGTCTCAAGTGACCCTGGCCTGCTTCCGTGAAGCCACCTGCTGTCGCTAAGGCCTGGAGGTCCAGGACGGCCCACGTGGAGAACAAAGATCTGCCTCCTTCTTGTAGGCCCCAACTCCCCCTCGGGGAGATAGAAAGCCCCCCCCCCCCGAATCTGCGGGCCAGGTTCCCTGTGCAGTGCTGGGGGCAGCCACGCCCTGGGCTGACTTAGCCCGGTACCCCTTCCTAGGAAGGAGGGGTTTCTACTGTTGGTCCCTAGAGCCACACTCTAGCCTGGCTGCCAACCCAGTCGGGTCCAGGCTCCTAAACAGCGCAGCCTCCTCCTCTCCTCACGCTGCGACTTCCGGCCCTGTGTCTTCGGTTCCTACGACAGGCGAGTGAGGTGTTTTCTGGGGAGATTTGGGGGTTTGGGAGGATAGAATTCTTGCGGAGCATGGGGGCTCCCCCCTGTAAGTAATCCTCAGCCGGCACTCGGCCTGCGCTTCAATGGTCAGTTCTGGGTTAGCCTGGACTTGAGAGTGAGACCCTGCCTCAAAAAGGAAACAGCAACAACAAAGACTGAATCTAGTGAACGAAAGCCAGACAGTGCTAGAGCGGGCGGACACACACGGAGCCCTCGGTGCCACAAGCCGCAGCCGGTGTGACCAATAAATTGTGCCTTTCTCCATTAGCTCCTGGTGGTGTGGCTCTTCTTTCATCCTCTAAGCCTCAGGTGCCTCTCTGGGCATGCAGAGGAGCACCGGGGGGGTCACGGTGGTGACAGGAAGGCTTCCCCTCACCAGAAGGGAACTCAGACAGCCAGTGGGAGGTCGGGCCGGGATAGAGACAAGGGCACGTGTCGCTGCTTCTATGCACATACTTTCTTGGGGAGACTCCACATATCCTGTAGCCATCCAACCTGCAGAAGGGTCCCCTGACCTGTGTCCCCCGACCCACAAATTCCTCCTGGCTTTGGTAAACACTGATTACAGAGGCTTCGGCAACAAAAACAACCCAAAAACCCACAAGGAAGCCATCTCTCCAGGGCCGGCCCGCAGGTCAGGAAGCAACCTCCTGTCCAGAGCCCGGGCACTCCTGGTGCTGGTTGGTTTGTCCCAAGCTGACTTTGTTGTCTAGTTTCATTCTTTGCCCGTCCTGGGGCTTGAACTCAGGGCTTAGACATCATCCCTGAGCTTCTTTTGCTCAAGGCTAGGACTCTATTGCTTGAGCCACAGCTCTAATTGTGGCTTTTTTTGGGGGGTGGGGGGACTTAGTTTATTGGAGATAAGAGTCTCATGGAGCCGGGGACTGGTGGCTCACACCTGTAATCCCAGCTACTCAGGAGGCTGAGATCTGAGGATGGCAGTTCAAAGCCAACCCCAGGCAGAAAGGCTTGTGAGACTCTTGTCTCCACTAAACTACCAAAAAAAGCCAGAAGTGACACTGTGGCCCAAGTGATAGGAAAGTCCATGAGACTCTTACCTCCAGTGAACCAGCAGAAAACTGGAAGTGGCTCAAGTGGTAGAGCGCTAGCCTTGAGCTGAAGAGCTCAAGGACAGTGCCCAGGCCCAGTGTCCAAGCCCCACCACCAACCAAAAGAAGAGAAAAAGTCTCGTGGACTTTATTGCCTTGGCTGGTTTTGAACTGCACTCCTCAGCCTCCTGAGTAGCTAGCATCACAGGTGTGAGCCACCGGCCAGGCACTTGGCTCTAAGCTGACATTAGTGCTCACGGAGTCCCCAGGCAAAGCTCCAGAGCGCAGTGTCCTTTACAGTCATGAAGAACCCCACCCACTGCCCGCACCAGCAACCGCGTGGACTGGCAGACACTGGAACACAAGCAGAAAAAGGTTCCCCGCCCCTGCAACAGCCAGAGGAGAACTGGAGAGATCCAGCCATTCTCCAGCGGATTCCAGGGCATGGACACCTGTGACCCTGTGACCCGCCACCAAGGTGGCTGGCATCGGCTTGCTGGCTTGGGGTGCCTGCAGCTGCCCCGCACAGGGACACCCGGAGACTTCCTCTGCGTCTCTCGGTTCCCAGGAGCGTGCAGGACGAGAGCAGCACCGTGGGGGGCACACCCAGTAGTCCCCAGCCCTCCACTCTGAGCTCTCTGCCTGAGCAGACACGATGGCCCTCGTCCTTCTCCCTCCACGGTCCCACACGGCTCTTGGATAAGGAGCTGCTTTTGCACGTGGGTGAGCCACGGGAGCCCCCTGATGTCCAGAACTAGAAACAGCTGCAATCAGTCCATTTCCATTCTGTTCTTGCTAAGCTCTTGGCCCTCCCTGCACCCCGGCCCTAACGTCTCTGGCTGTGGGCTGTCGAATTGTGGTCCACAAAGTGACTCGCCTTCCTTCTCTTCGGCAAAGGCAGCTCCACCAAGGAGATTCCCTCTTCAAGTACCTGGTCCCTGAGATGACCCATCACCCCTGAGATGGAAGACCTGCACCTATGGGTTTGTTTCCACACACACACACACACACACACACACACACACACACACACACCCTCTTTTGTCCTTGCCTTCGTGATTTGGGGAACGCTGGTGGGAAGCCACCCCCCCCCCCCCCCCGCTGTCATGGTGGCTGGTCTCTTGCAGCAGCTCATGGTCGCCAGTTCCTTCCCCAGGGACACCATGCAGCCCGGTGGCTCCACCCCCCCCCACCCCCCCACCCCGTTTCAGTTGCTTTTCCATGCCATTTCTTTCCCCCACCTAGGAGGGAAATTAGTGAGTCATTGAGAAAAGCTCTCCCCCCGCCGCCACCTTCCCTCACCCCTGCCTACCAGGTCTGTCCTCTCTGGTCCTTAAAATAGCTCCTTTCTCTCCGCAAACTAATTTCCATGGAGACACAGCTATGGAAAGGCCCCGCGAAGCTTTCTGCACAGCAGCCAGCTCTGCTCTCTGCCTTTATTCCAACAGAGGAGCTTTGTGATGCAAATGTCTGGCCCACCCCCCACCCCCCACCCCCCACCCCAGACCTCGCCACACCACCATCGCCAGCCCCCAAGGTCCCTGCTCTGCACAGGATGCACACCGGCACCCACGGGGAGCGTAGGTGTGGAGGGGCCACTGCGGCGCGTGCGCTGAAGGGTGGCTGAACCCTACGGATCAACTTGCTCTCAACTCACAGGCGATCCAAGCACTGGGTTCCCGTGTGGGCGTGGTCTCAAGCCAGGTGTGCACTGCTGGGGGGGGGGGGGCGGTGTCCATTATCTACTTAACCATCATGAGAACATGGGGTGGGCCAATTACGTACACCTGGAAATCAGTACGTTTCCTTTCACATTGTGTCATCTGTTCCTTCATTCTCTCCCATTCCCTCTCTCCCATCTCCGCCCACGAGTTGCATAGTTCACTTTCATCATGTCCCTGAGTGTTTTTTGCTGGGGCCACAGCTCTACTTCTGGCTTCCCCCGCCCGACCACCCCCACCCCTGTAGTTCATTGGAGATAAGAGTCTCAGATTGGCTTCAAACCATGATCCACAAATCTCAGCTTCCTGAGTAGCTAGGATTACAGGCGTGAGCCAGGAGCTCCACGGTCCAGCCAGACAGATCTTAGAAGATAAAGCTCATTCGCCAGTAAAAAGCCGGACATAGAGAAGTGGCCCAAGTGATAGGGCTTTCATCTCAAGTAGAAAAAGCTAAGGGAAGCCGGGCACTGATGGTCACCGTTTGAAGCCATCATAGGCAGGCAAGTCTGTGTGACTATCTCCCATTAACCACCAGAACACCAGAAGTGGAGCTGTGGCCCAAAGTGAGCAGAAAAGCTTAGGGACAGCACCCAAGCCCTGAGTTTAAGCCCCAGTACCAACTTACCACCACCACCACCACTACAATAATAATAATAATAATAGGGGCTGGGGATATAGCCTAGTGGCAAGAGTGCCTGCCTCGGATACACGTGGCCCTAGGTTCGATTCCCCAGCACCACATATATAGAAAACGGCCAGAAGCGGCGCTGTGGCTCAAGTGGCAGAGTGCTAGCCTTGAGCGGGAAGAAGCCAGGGACAGTGCTCAGGCCCTGAATCCAAGGCCCAGGACTGGCCAAAAAAAAAATAAATAAAAAATAAAAAAAATAATAATAATAGGAAAATGACCTGCTTAAGGAGTCCTGATCTGACCTATTCCAGGGGCATCCAAGCTGGGCCTTGAAGATTGTAGCCACATCCTTAGAGGAAGTAAGCTCCCTCAGGGAGGGGCATGAATCAGTGTACAAGGCAGATACTGGGGTGAACTGACTTTGGTGTACAGCCTTGAAGAGGAAATGGAGGAGTGGCTCAAAGTGGTAGAGCACTAGCCTTGAGCACGAAGCTTAGGGACAATGCTCAAGCCCTAAGTTCAAGCCACATGACCAACAAAAATAAGGCAAAAGTAATGAGAGGTGTTTTGCTGGGTGCCAGTGGCTCACACCTATAGTTCTAGTTACTCAGGAGGCTGAGATGTAAGGAACACAGTTTGAAGCCAGCCCAGGCAGAAAAGTCCCAGTGAGACTCCAATTAACCACTCAAAAACTGCAAGTGGAGCTGTCACCAGATGCAGGTAAAGGTTTGTGAAGTTTTCCTTTAAAAGTTGGTATTCTTGTCAGGTGCCCGGTGACTCACGCCTGTAATCCTAGCTACTCAGGAGGCTGAGATCTGAGGATTGTGGTTCAAAGATAGCCTGGGCAGGAAAGTCCATGAGATTCCTCTTTCCAATTAACCACCAGAAAACTGGAAGTGGCTCTGTGGCTTAAAGTGGTAGGGCACTAGCCTTGAGCGGAAGAGCTCAGGGACAGTGCTCAGGCCCAGAGTACAAATCCCATGACCGACAAAAGAAGAAAAGTAGGGACTCTTCACTTAGGCTCCTTGACTTCAATGGCAGAAGAAGAATTTCTGGACAAGTCACAATGGTAAGAAAACTTGGCAAGTAGGTAAGCAGACAAACAGACAAGCAGAAAGGAGAAGGGACACATTCTAATACAGTAAGGGTGCTGTTGTGGAGAAAGACACACACACACACACACACACACACACACACACAGCTCTTGGGCTCTTATTATATGGGAAAGGCAAGGGGACGCGCATTTTGGGTAGGAGGTTGCTTAAGTTTGGAGGAAGCAATTTTCTCCGGAAGGCATACATCCCGTCAGACAAATGTTAATTCTTGAAGTGAGAAACGCATTTCTCAGGAAGGAATGCATCCTGTTTGTTGTCTTGGTGTTTTTTATGTTTCTAAATACCATGCTTCTGAATTGCCTGCACTGGGCCTCATTGTCCTCCATTTATTCTGCCTCAGAGCCTTGAGCAAAGAGTTCAGAGGCAGCACTCAGGCCCTGACTTCGATCGCCACAACAGACCAAGCTTACAAACCACTCGAGGGAACTCAGTGAAGCCAGGTGAGGCCAAGGCCATGTGGGCGAGGTCAGGCTGGGAGAATGGAGTGTAAGCAGGTGAGCTAGCAGAAGCCTGAAGCCTCGTTCAAGCCGGATAGACCGAGTAAGGGTGCAGAAGGGCTGAGGGAAGGGTACCAGTTTGGGCTAGAGCACTAGGTGGGGTTAGGGACACTAGTTGGATGTCTCTAGCTGTCCAGACCACAGATTACCTGAGCCAAGGATGGGATAGGGGCTCACCTGGGACCAGGTGAGAAGTCTCTGAGCGGGTGCTGGCCACACTTTGGGGGGAGGGGCAACTGTGGGACCCTCAGGACACGCGCAAATCCGGTCACCACACGCCAGCTCTGTGCGCGTCCCACCTCTCTGGGGTGAGACCTGATTCCTGTTTCTTCTTTTCTGTCCCCAAGCGAATGGCTGGGTCCTGTTTCTTTCTGTAAGGAACGGGGAGATTTGGGGCTCCCAAGATGGTGACCTGCTTGCTCTTATCTCTAGGAAAGTCAGGAATAGTGTGAGGCATGCCAAGCTCACAGAGGTGCAGAAATGAACCAGGTAGGTTTCTGGGGTGCCGACTCTGAACTTAACACCACCTCGAAATTCCGCCTCCCTTGCCCATGCCTGCCTCCTTGGTCTTGGCCCTCCACACCTGACGCCCTAACCCCGAAGCCCCGAAGGGCCTGGAGGAAGGAAGGGGCTGTGCTCGGCAGCTGAATCACGATGGAGGACATGAGACGTAAATTGCAATTTTCTTTCTTTCTTTCTTTTTTCCATTCCAGGTGCTTGAACTCAGGTTCTGGGCACTGTCCCTGAGCCTTTCTGTGTTTAGGCTAGCATTCTACCCCTTGAGTCACAGGGCCACTTCCAGCCTTTCTGAGTTTATTGGACATAGAGTCTCACGGACTTTCCTGCCCCAGCTGACTTGGAGCCACAATCCTCAGCTCTCAGCCTCCTCCCCCATCCCCCCTCACCCCCCACCCCCATAACCCCAGTCTCTCCATGTGTTGGTCTCTAAACACCTGCATCTCATGCGGGCTGGCAGTTCCGATACCTCTAATAAACCCTTCTCTGTCTGAAGACCATGTGGCAGTTTCCTTCCAATTAACCTTACACTGAGTAGCTAGGATTACAGGCGTGAGACCCCTGCACCCCGCTGCAAATTGCATTTTTATGTCTCACGACTGTCTCTGCAGAGATGGCCTGTCTTGCTTCTGTTTTATTGTTTAGGCCTATACTGGGGCTTGAACTTAGGGCCTCTGACTCTCCCTTGGCTTCATTACTCACACCTGGTACTCCATCACTTGAGCCATGCCTCCACCTCCTGCTTTTTGGAGACAAGAGTCTCTCAGGTGTGTGTACCTGAGCTGGCTCTGAACCTGAATCCTCAGATCTCAGCCTCCTGAGGAGCTATTCTTTTTTTTTTTTTTTAATCACTCAACTTAGAGAATAATTAGGAGCACAGACACTGGCACTGGACTACGTATGCCACAACAAGATGGAAAGCGCTCTGAGGACAAGGCCCATCATCTCCGAGCTCCACAAAGAGGCACGTACCCAGCTACTAGTCGCCTTGCCATGTGGCAAATGAGTGTAGGCACAAAAGACTGAGACCTGAATTTCCTTCAAGGCGACTAGTTTATGGCTTGGCATTTATTGTTCTGGATGTTCATTGGCGGTGTGATGGGGAACTTGGATTTGTGTTAGACTGCTTAGGTTTGGCCTTCAGCCCCAGCCTGACTGGTCCCATGATCATGGCTAAGCACCGACCTCTGATTTTCCCGAGTTTCTCTACCTGTTAAAAGGTGATGGAGGGGGCTGGGAACTTGGCTTTGCGGTAGAATGCTTGCCTAGCACGCATGAAGCCTTGGGTTCGATTCCTCAGTACTATTTAAACAGAAAAAGCCAGAAGTGGTGCTGTGACTCAAGTGGCAGAGTACTAGCCTTGAGCAAAAAGAAGCCAGGGACAGTGCCCAGGCCTTGAGTTCAAGCCCCGGAACCGGCAACAACAAAAAAAGTGATGAAGGACTGGAGGCAGGGCACAAGTGATGAAGAGCTTGCCTTAGCAAGTGCAAGGTCCTGAGTTCAAGCCCAGTACCACTAAAAGAAAAAGGACGGGAGGAAATGCTAATGACGTTGTTGTGTTGCTCATCTTTATTATGGAGCTGTCCTGTGACCTGCTCAGCAGCATCCTTGGCCAGCACCCCCTGGACGCCAGGGGTACCCACCTCAACCAGACTTGACGATGGGATGGGGAATATGGCAGACCTCACCCCTGAAAGCCAGCTGGGCACTGCTGGTTCACACCTATTATCCTATAATCTGCCACGGAGCACTTCTCCTGAGAAAGGGTACTTGTAGTTGAAGATGAGGATGGTAATTCTCACACTGAACACACACACATGCAACATGCAGACAGGTGCAGAAAATTAAGAGGAAAGCAGTACCCTCCCAGAATTTGTAGCAAACCTCACCAGGTCCAATAGACTCCTTAGGTTTCAAGGCACAAAAGGGAAGAGTTGTCACCTCAGGGGATGGCTCTGTCACCTGAATACACAGAGGCCAGGAGGCCTTAGCAGTCAGGGTACAGAGGGCCCCATTAAAGGCCAGCAGTAATTCTTCCCTACCCACAGGACTCTACCACACTGGCCACACCTCTGCCTCCTGTTTCTGTCACTGCTGGCTCTTCCCATTGGTCAGTCCTAGCCAGAAGCAAGAGGACAGAGACCCAAATGGTGATCCCACACTTAGAGGTCAGCATGCAACATGGAGAAGGGCTGGAGAGGAAGGGAGTAAATGGAGGAAAAAAACACACAACTTGTTGCATTAATGAGTAAGATGGCTAGAAGTTGGTGGTTCATTCCTATAATCCTAGCTACTCAGGAGGCTGAGAGCCAAAGGAACTTGGCCAACTCAGGCAGAAAAGACTGTAAGACTCTTAGCTTCAAAAAAATGGTGCTAAAGTCATGGCTTAAGTGGTAGAGTACTAACAAAAAAGCAAGTGGAGCAATCTTTTTTTTTTTTTGCCAGTCCTAGGGCTTGAACTCAGGGCCTGAGCACAGTCCCTGGCTTCTTTTTGCTCAAGGCTAGCACTCTACCTCAGAGCCACTCTGGCTTTTTCTGTGTATGTGGTACTGAGGAATCGAACTTTGTGCATGCTAGGCCAGCACTCTACCACTAGGCCACAGTCCCAGCCTCTAGCAGAGTAATCTTAAGGCCCAGAGTTGAACCCATATACCAACAATAACAACAACAACAAAACACACACACACACACACACACACACACACACACACACACACACACACACACACACAAACATTCTCAGAGCACCAGTTGCTCTATCTGTAATCCTACACAGGATTGAGATCTGAGGACCCTGGTTTGAAGCCAGCTCAGGCAGGAAAGTTCATGAAACTCTTCTCTCCAATTAACCACTAAAAGAGCCAGAAGTGGAGTTGTGGTTCAAGTAGTGGAGTGCTAGCTCAGGGATAGTGCCCAGACCCTAAGTTCAAGCCCCAGGACTGTCATACACACACACACACACACACATACTTATTCACTAAGGGCATTTCAGTCTCTTTCAAACTATACATACACTGGAGGAAAGTGAGGAACAAGTATCCATTTAAGAAAAACAGACAGTGACAGCAATTGGCATGAGAGTCACTCTTAATTACGTGCACTAACAACGTGGAATTCCTGGCATGTCTTACCCCAAAGTAATTTATATTTGGCTTGGAAAGCAGAATGGTTTTTACAACAGATTGTTCTAATTATGTTTTGCTTATGTTAATACCAAGATCTTATTCCCCAAGTAAATACCACCTGATCACAAAGCAGCAGGTTCTGAAAGTGCACCTGGTGGACTTCGAGCTGGGACTGTGCAGAAGAAGTTCTGCATTTGTTCTGTGGGGGCTCATCTCTCCAGGTCGTGTGTAAAAGCACCGAAGCCAGCGCCCAAGCCCTGAGTTCAAGCTCCAAGACTGGGACAAACAACAACAAAAGCAGATTGCTGGGCCCAGCTAGGATGATTCATTCTGTGGGTCTGGGTGGGACCTAGGAATCTGAATTCCAGCAAGTGTTCCAGATTCTTGGTGCCAGTGGTTGGGCATCACATTTCAAGCAGTAGGTTATACAGGAGATTCATACTCAGAGGAGGTTAAAGTAGTGTAAAGGACAAGGAGGAGAGATGACAGTCTGAGTTCCCTTCTGACACCTTCCACACTAATTACTCAAGGCCAGCTACCCTCTCTGTCACTCGGGCAAAGAGTAATCCATACACCTAGAGTTCACAGAACAACGGGAGGCACTTGGGAGGCTGAGATTAGCTCCATCTTGGTTCAGAGCCAGCTAGGGCAGGAAAGTCTGTGAGACTCCATTTCCAACTAGCCAGCAACTTGCTGGACTGGAGGCATGGATCCATTGGTACAGCACCAGCTCCGAGTAAGAAAGTGGAGCAAGAGCATGCGGCCCTGAGTTCAAGCCAGTTCCGGGACTGGCCAAGGCAATGGTAGTGAGTCCTAGAAGGCTGGGTGGGAGAGGTGGCCGTAGCCTGGCTTTCTCGCAGTCCCAGTCATCCTGTGCTAGTGGGTCTCATAGACTTCACATGTCGAGGCTTGCTCTTTCCTGTTTCTCCTCAGGCCATTATTATTCATCCTGCAGCATATGGACAACAGGTTTTCACCCATTCTCCCTTGCCACTGGCATTGTACCATTCAACAATATGGTGTTAACAAAAAATATTAAAACTAGCTGTCTTACATTTTTGCTTCTTGTTCATAATGTTGCATAATGAAAAGGAAAATCTTTCCCACAGTCCCAGTGGTGGTGCAGAAACATTTAGAAATGACTAAATATAGACTCCCAGATGACAGAGAGGTTCTTTTATGTCATTCTGTGATTTCTTTTTCACAGCATGTTCTGTGTGCTGGAATTAAAAAAAAAGTAATGAAGTCAGGATGCTAAATTTAAAGAACCTTTGCTCTTTGCAAAAACATATTCTGTTGTCATTTTAATTTGTTGTGCATCTTGGCATCAGACCCTGAGCAACAAAACGAAGAAGAGCCAACCTCAGAATGCAAGAGCCTTGACCATGCAGGTGCTAACCACCCAGTGCTGACTCTCCTGAGCATTTGCTCATTAACTTGCAGTGCATGACAGTAAAAAGTTTCCAATTGTTCCTCTTAAATCACCCTAATTGGACATGAGGATGTGATAACATGTAACTTGAGGGATACAACATTTTACATAATGTAATTACTATCCTAGACGACATAGAACAAGCTTCCAAAGAGCTTCAGAATACTGATTGCTGCTGAGAATAAATGTTAGCTACTAACTGCTCCTAGAAGACCTTTAACAATGCTGGGCACTGGTAGCTCATGCCTATAATCTTAGCTGCTCAGGAGGCTGAGATATGAGGATCATAGTTCAAAGCCAGTCTAGGCAGGAAAACTGGTAAGAATCTTACTCCAATTGAGGTGCCAGACTTTGAAGTCAGGCCCCACCACGTGAACCCCATTTTAAAATCGAACCCTGAGCCAATCAGATTTGTACCTGTGTTCTAATCTCGCTTGCACAGCTGATTGTTGTAACCTTGTTCTTTGCCTTTATAAGCCCTGTGTAATCACAGCTCAGGGCTCCCTCCTAACCTCCGCTGTGTCGGTGGGTAGGACGAGGCCCGAGTTGACAGCTCGTTAAATAAAGCCTTGCCTTGCTTTTGCATTTCGGAGTGTCTGAATCTCAGTGGTCTTCTTGGGGGTGGTCTTGCGACTTGGCACAACATTTGGGGGCTCGTCCGGGATAGCCCCAGAGACCCCGAGATCCCAGACTCCAAAGGTAAGAAAACAGCGCTGTTCATTTATCTTGTCCTGTAATTTGTCTGTTTGTCTGTTTTGCTTTTGCTTATACATGTAGGGCGCGAGTCAGTTTGGTTTTTGGCTGGAACTGACCAGGAGGGCCTCCTAAACGAGACTCAACCCGCCCACCTTGTACTTGGGTACACTCCTTCTGCACCCTTGCAGGAGGTTGTGGGCCAACTCGGGTCCACTCCTTCTTGCAGGAGGTTGTGGGCCAACTCAGGTCCATTCCTTCTGCACTGTAGGAGGTTGTGGGCCAGCTTGGGAGATCTCCAACTCATAGCTTTTCTTAGGCCTGTGTGTTTTCCTCCTTTTGTATTACATCTGATCAGAGCTATGGATAACGTTCTATCTTGAGGACCTCCATCTAGCCCCCTAGACTTGATCCTAGATCACTGGAGGGAGGTTAAGGAGATAGCTCATTTTTGTGTGTTTCTTTCTTGCACTGTGCCTGACTGACAAACGGATGATGGGGAACGTTCCTTCCACTCCCCTGGACTTGACTTTAGCTCACTGGAAAGATGTACAGGTGACAGCCCACAATCAGTCAATCAGTGAGAATGTCCGCAAAAAAGAACTCTGGGGGGACCCCCACCCAGCCTTCTTAAGCAGAAAATTGTTTGGTGCGCTAAAATGTTTTAAAAGTTTTTGTCTTAAAATGTACGGCCCAGGGGCTGGGGATATGGCCTAGTGGCAAGAGTGCCTGCCTTGGATACACGAGGCCCTAGGTTCGATTCCCCAGCACCACATATACAGAAAACGGCCAGAAGCGGTGCTGTGGCTCAAGGGGCAGAGTGCTAGCCTTGAGCGGGAAGAAGCCAGGGACAGTGCTCAGGCCCTGAGTCCAAGGCCCAGGACTGGCAAAAAAAAAAAAAAAAAAATGTACGGCCGATGCTTATTCAGCGCACTTTAAGATCTTTTGAAAATGTATGTGTGTGTGCATGTGTGAGTGTGAACATGTTCAAGACTGCAGTATGATGCAAAACTAAGTTTAAATTCAAAGGTCTTCATGCCATGCAGTAACTGGGACTGGAAAAAAAAAAAAAAAGAGGCTCTTTTGAAACAAGCAGCCCGTAAGCAAAGGGCGGCACCTGGTTTCAGAATGCCTGTGAGCTTCAGTTTTTCCGATGCAGATAAAAGCTGAAGTGTTCTGTTAGTGTTAAAAAGGCTTTGGAAATCAAGAATACATTTCTAGATAAGAAATTTGGAAGTAAAATTGTCCTAAATAATTATTGCAAAGTGAGAAAAGGAGAATTATGGCTACCAAAATGTTTAATTGCCATTCCAGCTTCTTTGTAGGTTTTTTTGTAACAGTTTCCAGCAGGCCCACAGAGAAGCACAGGTGATTCCTACAAGTTTGTCAAGATCTAATACTGACCCTTAATAAGTTCCAGGTAAGAGAGCATGCTTAAAAACTACTTCTGTGTGGACCACCTTGTTGCTTATAATTGGAGTAAAGTGGCCCCTTATAAGACTCATTGATCTGAATCTGCGGTTCGAAGCCAGCCCGGGCAAAGAAAGGTCCCTGTGAGAGACTTGTCTCTAATCAGCCAGCAGAGTGCTGGGAACGGAGTGGTGTGGAGCTCAAAAGTGGTACGGTGCTAGTCTTGAGCTGGAGAGCTGAGGGACAGCACTCAGGCCCTGAGTCCAAGTCGAAAGTCACTCCTCCTGGGACAAAAGTGATGGAGCATCCAGAGGCAGTAAGCCACTGCTTGGATGGCAGAGATGGTGTCAGATCCTAGAGTCACTACTGTTTGCCTTTCAAAAGTTAAAGCCGGGAAGTCCTAGAAGAATAGTTCGTAAGCATGCCTTTCCAATGCCCATGTCTGTCTACTGGGCAGGAATTTACCAGTCATCTGTGATAGTGGTTAGTAAGGGTAAGTTTGTCAAATGAGAGGATAGATTAAAATCTCACCCCCCACATTTACTCAAAGCCCTGACTGGCAGTGAGAATTTTAAGCTCATACATCTGTTTAGTAAAGAAAGCTTGTAGACCTGAGATTGTGTCCTTATTGAGATCTGTTAAAGGCCTCTCAGCTTGCCAATGCCCCCAATCAACAGATTACTAAAGGAGCTCGCCTCTGTGGGAATAGGCCAGGTGTGTATTGGGAAGTAGATTTCACAGAAATTACAAATATTTGCTAGTTTTTGTAGACACCTTTTCAGGATGGGTGGAAGCCTATCCAACAAAGCATGAGACTGCGAATGTAGTGGCTAAGAAGATCCTGAAAGAAATCCTACCCAGGTATGGCTTCCCATCCACCATTGGGTCAGACAATGGGCAGGCTTTCGTCTCAAAAGTAAGTCAGGGAATAGCCGCTGCACTGGGGACGGATTGGAAATTGCATTGTGCTCATAGACCCCAGAGTTCAGGACAGGTAGAGAGAATGAATCGTACTCTAAAAGAAACCTTAACTAAACTGGCCTTCGAGACTGGCGCAGACTGGGTGTCACTCCTTCCTTTTGCTCTGCTTGGAGTAAGAAATTCTCCCTATCAGCTTGGCTTTACTCCTTTTGAAATAATGTACGGGTATCCCCCGCCCATTATCCCTAGCCTTCAGACTGAATTGCTTGCTGATTTGGATAATGCTGAATTTTTGTGTAAACTCGATTATTTGCAGCTCGTGTACAAGAATGTGACCCCAACTTAAGGCATTATATGATTCTGCTTCTGTCCCTACCCCCCATTTATTCAGACCAGGGGACTGAAATCCTAAGAACCACGGTGGAAGGAACCCTAGATGGCATCGCCACTTGGGTCCATTGCTCCCACGCCAGGCCAGCTGACCCCTTTGCCCTGGATGACAACTACCGTGATGGAACATGGGAGGTCTCCAAGCACCCAACTCAGCCGCTTTGCCTTCGCCTCAAGAAAAGAAAGTTAGACTGAGACTAAGGTTATAGGTTCCTGGCTAGGTAAGGTCTACGCCCCTGAGTCAGCCTGAAGAAGTTACAGAAGATGGATGATCTTCACCCATCAGCCCCCCTTTAAAATCAAGGGACCAGAGTTGTTTTTGGGAAGATGTGGCAGGATAAACTAGAGACATGCAAAACAGAGGTACAGAGAATATTCTTGTAAGAAATGGTGACAGGCCCTTTGGTTACTACATTGGGCCCTACTGGCCCATGCCTTACCTCTATATCATCCCCTAGACATGCAAGCCATTGAAATGGACAGAATGGAGCCACTATTGGCTCCCAAGGTACCAAAAAAGAAAAAGGGGAAATGAGGTGCCAGACTTTGAAGTCAGGCCCCACCACGTGAACCCCATTTTAAAATCGAACCCTGAGCCAATCAGATTTGTACCTGTGTTCTAATCTCGCTTGCACAGCTGATTGTTGTAACCTTGTTCTTTGCCTTTATAAGCCCTGTGTAATCACAGCTCGGGGCTCCCTCCTAACCTCCGCTGTGTCTGTGGGTAGGACGAGGCCCGAGTTGACAGCTCGTTAAATAAAGCCTTGCCTTGCTTTTGCATTTCGGAGTGTCTGAATCTCAGTGGTCTTCTTGGGGGTGGTCTTGCGACTTGGCACAACACAATTACCTAGCTACTCAGAAAAAGCTGAAAGTCTCACTGTGGCTCAACTGGTAAAGTGCTAGAATTGAACGAAATAAGCTCAGGGGATGGGAATGTGGCTTAGTGGTAGAGTGCTTGCCTAGTATGTGTGAAGCCCTGGGTTCAATTCCTCAGTACCATATAAACAGAAAAATCCAGAATAGCAAGCCCCAGAACTGGGGGAAAAAGAAATCTAATCTCAGAGCCAAGCATCAGTTACTCATAATTCCAGTTACTTGGTTACTTGGGAGACTCAAGGCACTGTCTCTGAACATTTTTGTGCTCCAAGTCAACCTTGCCCACAGTCTGGGCAAGAAAGTTGGTGAGACTCTTAGCTCCAATTAACTACTAACAAAGCTGTAAGTGGAGTTGTGGTTCAAGTGGTTCATAGACAGTGCACAAGCTTTAAGTTCAAGTCCCAAGACTAGCACACACACACCAAAGAGCCTGAACTCTAGCAAGCCCTAGCTTTCCTTCCTTCTGCAGAAGTGTTGGCCATCAGCCAACAATCTGGCAAGCCAGCACACAGGCAAGCTGCTCCCTACTTACCTCTACTACAGCTGGCCCTGCCTCTCTGCTCAGATTGGTTAAACTCAAGTTCGCATTCTGCTTTTGATTGGCTAATCTGAATAGAGTAAGAGGCATTTACAGACGGCCATTAGAAGAACTCTGAAATAAGATTAACAATACACAAGTGATCTCAAAATAAACCCCTACGCTCTGCTATCTAAACTGAATCTTCTGAGGTGTGTCTTTGATTCCGGTCTAGGAGCTACCAGTTACAACAAAACCTTACTTTTCAAAAATCCTCCCTTATTCCAAAACAGTTCCTCTTTTCCTTTCTTTACTTGCTGATAATGCCTTAGAATAATCAACAATGGCCACGCCACCAAGCCAAAGCAGGAACTTTTTTTTTTTTTTTGCCAGTCCTGGGACTTGCACTCAGGGCCTGAGCACTGTCCCTGGCTTCTTTTTTGCTCAAGGCTAGCACTCTACCTCTTGAGCCACAGCACCACTTCTGGCTTTTTCTGTTTATGTGGTGCTGAAGAATCAAACCCAGGACTTCATGCCTGCTAGGCAAGCACTCTACCTCTTAGGCAGTTTTGTGAAGCTGACCGATGACAGCTCGGACTGGGTCATGGGGGGCCAGATCCAGGCCTCCTCTTCACACTCTGGGGCTGCTTCTGGCATGGCCGCAGGGCATTCTTGCTTTCTGTCTTCACAGCCTCACTGTGTGTCTAGCTTGGACGACCTTGTAGTTTGGGGTGTCCAGGTAGTCAGCTCCATGCCTTGTGGGTCCCTTCCCGTAGAACACACACTCATACACAGCACAGCTGCCTAGGTCTTCTTGTCACCTTGCCCAGAAAGTTCTTCCCTCACATCTTTTCCGTTATCCAGAAATGGCCTAGGGCCAGTGGTGGTGGCTCATTCTGGTAATCCTAGCTACTGGGATGGTTGAGATCTGAGAAACCCGGGTTTAAAGCCAGCTCTGATTCTCTGATTTTAGGTAGTTAATTGGAGATAAGAGCCTCATAGGCTTTCCTTGCCTGGGCTATCGTTGAACCTTGATCCTCAGATCTCAACCTCCTGAGTACCTAGGATTATAGGCATGAGTTACTGGTGTCCAGAACTTTTGTGCTGTTTCAAAAAACAAATGTGATGGGGCTGGGGATATGGCCTAGTGGTAAAGTGCTTGCCTCGTATACATGAAGTCCTGGGTTCAATTCCTCAGCACCACATATATAGAAAAAAGCCGGAAGTGGCGCTGTGGCTCAAGAGGTAGAGTGCTAGCCTTGAGCAAAAAAGAAGCCAGGGACAGTGCCCAGGCCCTGAGTCCATGCCCCAGGACTGGCAACAAAAACAAAACAAATATCAACATGATACCCTAAGCCAAAAAAAAAACCACAACAAAACCCTACAATATTAAGTTATCCTGTGTTTGACTTGGTGAAAATCCTGTTCTGCTGCTGCATACTTTCCGATTTTGCACACTAGTGTGCAATGTTGGTGAGACACCCGGCAGAACCATAAATATCTCATGAGTCATTTGAACAGCACGTTTTGAAATGTTGTCCCTTTGCTTTCTGTTTAGGGGAAAAGAGAAAATAGTTCCAACATATGGTAACCACAGTGTTTTCTAATATTCTACAGCCAGTCTTTTATTTCTAATTATAACTCTGGGTTTTTTTTTTCACACAAAATGTCTCTCACCAGCAGATACTATTATTTAGAATAGAGTTCTGATACTCAGAAACTACTCCAGTTTGGACAGAGGTTACTTCTTCACACCAGGGCAGGGAGAAGATCAGGTAGCCAACACTTTGTCACTATTTGAAAGTGGTCAAAGGCCTGGCATAGTGACTGCCATGTAGTCTTGGCTTGAGAGTGTGCTCACGTTGGGTGACAGAAAAAGAAGAGTCCAGTGCTATCTGGGAAATAAAGCTGCTTGAGTGAAACACATGACTATGTGGGCTTAAGTCCTGGGCCAGTCTTAGGAATGACTGGAACCTGTACTCTACTGTCATTGAGGTTCTGGCCTTCTCTCTGCTTATCCCTTGAGACTAACTCTGTTTTCTTCACCTGAGACTGGCCTACTCAAGAGACTAAGGGCATGGCCCTTTACAGATGTATATACATATCCTCAGACTTCAACCTAACAAGGAAGAGTGGGCCTCTACTAGATACAGCTTAAAAATTCCTCGGCGGGGGGGGGGGGTGTCTGGGAATGTGGCTTAGTGGTAGAGTGCTCGCTTCGTATACATGAAGCCCTGGGCTCGATTCCTCAGCACCACATAAACAAAAAAATCCAGAAGTGGAGCAGTGGCTCAAATGGTAGAATGCTAGCCTTGAGCAAAAGAAGCTCAGAGACAGTGCCCAGGCCCTGATTTTAAGCCCCATGACCGGTGGAGGAGGAAGAGGAAGAGGAAGAAGAGGGGGAGGAGGAGGAGGAGGAACAGGAAAAAGAGGGGGAGGAGGAGCAGGAATGCCAACAAATACTTTAAAACATGATTTGCTACACCAAAAATAAATAAATAAAAGAAGAAATAGAATAATTATCTGGATGGTGGACTGGACTTCCTGCAAATTGAAGTGTAGCTAGAAGTGAGACCACAGATGCAGTTTGAGGCATCCATGCTTAAGGTAATAATGTTCCAGAAGCTTTCATCTGTGGAAATGCTACCATGGAGATGCTATTATGCTAAAGCTAGTAATGCTTTTTGTTTCAGTGCAACTCAGACTTTCTAGAAAGATCTTCTTGTGAGCAAATTTGTGTGTGATTAAAATATTGCTACAAGAATCTTAGGCTATTTTTAAATGATCTTACATTCATTAGGGGTAGTCACAGTCCATTTCACAGATGCAACTTCCCAGCAAAGCATGAAGAATCCTGTGGACTCATTATTTACAAGAATAGATTTTTAAAAAATAGATAAAAGCTCTTCACGTCATTATTAACCACCAAGAATACTCAGGCAACCTTATTTCTTCCTCTCTCCATCCAGCCATTCATTCCTCTCAAGGGAGGGCCTGGGAATGCACCAGGGCATGAGCATCACTGCTAGCTACATCCTGTCCCCCCTATTAGCTGGTTGACAAGTGAATTCCATACCACTTAAGATTATTCTCTAGGGCTGGGAATGTGGCTTAGCAGTAGAGTGCTTGCCTAGCATCCATGAAGCCCTGGGTTCCATTCCTCAGCACCACATACACAGAAAAAGCCACAGGTGGCGCTGTGGCTCAAGTGGCAGAGTGCTAGCCTTGAGCAAAATGAAGCCAGGGACAGTGCTCAGGCCCTGAGTCCAAGCTCCAGGACTGGCAAAAAAAAAAGAACAAGATTATTCTCTAGCCAGTCGGTGTGGTGAATGCTTATAATCCCCGTAATTTGGGGAGATGAAGCAGGAGGATCACAAAATTGAGGCCAGCCTAGGACTCAACTAGACCTTGACTCAAAATAATAAAATAAAATAAGAGGCTGGGCACCAGTGGCTCACGCCTGTAATCCTAGCTACTCAGGAGACTGAGATCTGAGAATCATAGCTTGAAGCCAGCCCTGGCAGGAAAGTCCTGCTGGAGAGACTTTCATCTCCAATTAACCACCCAAAAACAAAAGTAGAGCTGTGGCTCAGTGTGGTAGAGCACTAGCCTTGAGCAGAAGAGTTCAGGCACAGTGTCCAGGCCCTGGGTTCAAGCTCCACAACTGACCAAAAAAAAAAAAAAAGAATAATAACAAAAGAAAATTATTGTTTATTTTATGGATTCTGGTCAAACTAAATTACAATGTTAGCTAGATTGGAGTCTTTATAATGGAGTACATAAGGGCGAATCAAACTTCCCATATTATGTGTCCCTCTGGGACATGAACCCACAGCCTGGGCACTGTCCCTGAGCCTTTTTTGCTCAAGGCTAGCCCTCTACCACGTGAGCCACATCTCCACTTGGGGCTTTTTGGTAGTTAATTGGATATTAGTCTCACACTTTTTTTTTTTGGCCAGTCCTGGGGCTTGGACTCAGGGCCTGAGCACTGTCCCTAGCTTCTTTTTGCTCAAGGCTAGCACTCTACCACTTGAACCACTGGCCTTTTCTATATATGTGGTGCTGATGAATCGAACCCAGGGCTTCATGTATACGAGGCAAGCACTCTTGCCACTAGGCCATATTCCCAGTCCCAGTCTCACACTTTTCTGTCTGAGCTGGCTTCAAACTATAATCCTTAGGTCTCAGCCTCCTGATTAGCTAGGATTACAGGCATGAGCCACTGGTGCCCAGCTTTTTTTTAAATCCCTCTTTTTAATTATTATCTTCAAATAATTACACAAAGAGGCTTCAGCTTACCATGTCTATTTACGTGTATCTTGATTAGTTTTGACCATTGTCACTCTTTCCATCATACTCCCAAACTTCCCATAATTTAGCTCAGGTCTTACACTTACTAGCCAGACACCTTTGGTCAAGTGACTTAACCTCTGCGCCTCACATTTCTCCTCTGTAAATGATGAAGATGCCTGCCATCCACAGTGGACAATAACCCTGCTGAAAAGGGCTGTTGGTTGGGAGTAACTGAGTCCTGTGAAATCCTCCCAAGAGTGCAAGACTCAAAGCCCTACAAAACCATTCCTGATTATTAGTTATCTCACAGAGTGTAGTACCTGCTAAAGGAACAGATTTATAAACAAGCACAGAGATCATTTCTAGGATTTTTTTCTTATATACATGTGTATAAGATCTACCAATCAGAAGATGCAGGGAGAATATCTGTCTGTCTATTGACCGATCGATTGATCAATAGATTTCTGGGTGCTGGTGGTTTGTACCTGTAATACTAGTTACTCAGGAGGCTGAAATCTGAAATCTGTTTGAAGCCAGCCTGGGCAGGAGAGCCCATGAGGTTTTTATCTCCAATTAACCACCCAAGCTGGAAGTGGAGCTGTGGCTCAAGTGATAGAACAGCAGCCTTGAGAACAAAAGCTCAGGGATAGCACCTAAGACCTGAGTTAAGCCCCAGGACTGGCGCCCCCACAAAAGACACTACATGTATAAACACAAAATATCCACAATGCCACCACCCAGAGAAGCTATTTTCATATATCCCATTCGTTAATTAAATAATACTTAATGAACACCTAATTTTTAAAATTGAATTATGTTTTTGTCAGTTAAGCTTAGTGGTTGAGTGCTTGCCTAGCATACATGAAGCCCTGGGTTCGATTCCTCAGTACCATAGAAACAGAAAAGGCCAGAAGTGGTGCTGTGGCTCAAGTGGTAGAGTGGTAGCCTTGAGCACAGAGAAGCTCAGGGACAGAGCCCAGGCCTGAGTTCAAGCCCCAGGACCAGCAAAAAAGAAAATAGATTGTTCTGGAGACTATTCATTGATACTTCCTCCACTCTTTAGACTACATTCCATGACTTTGGTGGGTCACCTGCATGGATAGGAAAGTTTGTGTGTTAGTCCTGGGGCTGGAACTAGAGTCTGGATGCTGTCCGTCAGCTTTTTCTGCTCAAGGTCAGTGCTCTACCATATGAACCAGAGCTCCACTACCCACTTTTTATTTTCTTAGCAGTTAATTGGAGGTAAGTCTCATGGTCTTTTCTGCCGGGGCTGGCTTTGAACCGCGATCCTCAGATCTCAAACTCTTGAGTAGGTAGGGTTACAAACCTGAGCCACTGGCGCCCAGCTGATGTTTTGTTTTTGTGCCAGTACTGTGGCTTGAACTCAGGGCCTGGGCACTGTCTCTGAGCTTCTTTTGCTCAAAGCTAGGGCTCTACCACATGGCTCTACTTCCACTTCTGGCTTTTGTGTGGTTAGCTGGAGGTAGGAGTCTCAGGGACTTTCCTACCTGGACTGACTTTGAAGTTTAATTACAATGTTTCCCCCCAGAGACCTTTTGATCTTATTCTCCATTTTAGATTTCTTTTACATTTCTCTTATTTCTCATGCATAACTGCTACCAGTCACTTTTCTCTCCTCTGGTGTCTTATTTTGTCCTGCTCCAGTTCCATCAACAAAATTCATTAACCTGTTATAGGCAGCTGAAGTTCAATTACATGCTAAAACCAGGTTTTCCATTCTAGTGAGCTTGTAGGCAGAAGCCACCTTCTTAAAAGTCTGTGCATCTATATTCCCATCTCCCACTTTCCAAATTTAACATCAAGTGGCATTAGATTGCCTTCTAATATTGACAGTTAGGGTCTAATTTCAATGACTAACACACGTGGAATCATAGCTTTCATTAGTTCTTGTTTGTATTCCATTTCTCCAGCATAAAAAAAAGAGAAAAGGTGTGTTTCTAGGGTCACTGGTACAGGTTATAGTGGTAAATGCCTATAGTTTCAACTTTTTGCAGAGGAAGGCAGTGTGATTCCACAAGTCCAAGGCAAGCCAGCAATAGAAACACAGGGAGAGTCACAGAGATGTCCTAGGCTAAAGCTGCCAGATTTGGGGTAGATTTGCCAGATTTGGGATCACACCTATGAATCAAGGTAAAGATGGCCTTGCCATGGGCCAGACACAGTGCTGCTGGTTGTTATCACATGAGGTTTTCCTTTTTTAACCGGTCCTGGGGCTTTAACTCTGGGCCTGAGCGCTGTCCCTGAGCTCTTCGGCTCAAGGCTAGCGCTGTATCACTTGAGCCACAGAGCCACTTCCAGTTTTCTGGTGGTTAATTGGAGATAAGAGCCCCACGGACTTTCCTGGGCTGGTTTTGAACCAGGATCCTCAGATCGCAGCCTCCTGAGTAGCTAAGATTATAGGCATGAGTCACAGGCATGTGCTACCGGCGCCGGGCTGGGGTTTTCCTTAAAAAAAAATTTATTTTTATTAAGGTGTTATACGGAGGGGCTACGATTTCATATATCAGATAATGAGTACATCCATTTTCTTGGACATTATCACCCACAATCTTGTCTGGTAGCTACCATTACTGTCCCCATGTTACAGACTAGAAAATCAGGGCTTAGGAAGGCTGTCAGTCCTCCACAGCACCGGGGTCTTGGGAGGGAAGTGGCATGCACACTCCTGTTGGCGAGGGGAGACGATGAAGAGAAGGCCGACTAGGAAAGAACAGAGACAATGTTTTTAAAGGCAGCACAAGAAGCCGCGCTGGTAGCTCACGCCCGTAGTCCCAGCTGCTCAGGAAGCTGAGCTCTCGAGGAATGCGGTGCCAGCCAGTGCCGGCAGGAAAGTTCGAGAGGCTCTTCACTACCACCACCACCACCACGACCACAAAAGCCGGCTATGGAGCTGCGGCTAGCGCTCTACCGCTTGAGCAAAAGCGCAGGGGCAGCGCTCACGCGCTGAGTTCAAACCCCAGGACGGCGCGGAAGCTTAAACTGACATACATGCAGCACAGGCTGACAGGAGCAGCCCCGACAGCCGGCCCGAACTTCAGCTTCGAGCTAACACTGGGGCCAGGACGCCTCCCGGCGGCCGCCTCGGCTTCCCGACACTTCCGGCTCCTGGATCGCGTCATCCGCAAGCGCCCCACCGACCGCACCGGCCACGTGAATGCGCGCGGCGTTCGACGTCGGGCGAGGAGGCGGGCCTTCCTGCCCTCGCCCAGACCATTTCCGGCTACTGCCGGAAAGCAGGCTTTCCTCGGCGGCCTCGGGCGGCCCGCGCGTGAGGGAGCGTTCCGGGGCCCTTGACTTCTGGCTGCCTGCCGTACTCCCCCGCCCCTCCCTTCTCTCATGCAGCGTGGAGCTTCTCGCAGTCGCCGCTCAGATTGGGGGTGCTAAGGCGCCGGGGCAGCGATCGATATGTCGTCGGGGCTCCGAGCTGCCGACTTTCCCCTCTGGAAGCGTCACATCGCGGCGGAGCTGCGGCGCCGGGACCGGCTGCAGAGGCAGGCGTTCGAGGAGATCATTCTGCAGTGTGAGCGCATGGGCCGGCGGGCGCTGGGAGCGGGGCCGAGTGCGGGCCGGGGCCGGCGGGCCCTGGGAGCGGGGCCGAGTGCGGGCCGGGGCCGGCGGGCGCTGGGAGCCCAGCCTAGTGTGGGCCGGGGCCGGCGGGCGCTGGGAGCCCGGCCTAGTGCGGGACTGCGGGGGCGGGGAGGGGCCCCAGGAGCCCCCTTCGCGCCCGCGCGCTTGCTGGCCGCCCTGGTTACCCGAGCTGGGGATGCACCCCTCATTTGTTGAGGACTTTTCCACCTCCACCTTGCCCTCGGATGCGAGTGTGGACGGTTCTCCTACTGGCGCTGCCTCTAAATGTTGGCCGCTCTGCCTGCTTTTGCGCCCTAAGACTGGCTGGTAGGGGATCGCGTTGAGACAGGAATTGACTCTTGAGCATTAATTTGAAGAATTAAATATTTCTGATGGTCATAGAATGTGCGGTTTTGATTCTCAGATCTCTCTCTCCCCCTTGCCTCCTCTTTGGTGTTCTTTGATTATACATTCTGAACCTTAATATTAGTTCGGACTTAGTTATTTCCTTTTTTTTTATTGTTACTGCTGGTGTGCGTGCGCGTGCATTTGGATTTAACCTCGGGGCTTTGCGTTCTAGCTAAGCTTTTTTCACTTATGGCTGCATTCAGCCACTTGAGCCACGCCCTCCACTTTATGTGAAAAAGTTAAGTGACAAATAGAGTTTCCTCATCCTTGAAATTAGAAGGTACAAAACACTTTTGTTACATTCTAATGTTCATTTCTGTGCCTTTTCTTTTCTTTCTTTCTTTTTTCTTTTTTTTTTTTTTGTCGTGGGCCTTCAACTCAGGGCCTGGGCACTGTCCCTGAGCTTTTTCACTCAAAGCAGGCACTCTCTCAATTGAGCCACATCCTGGTTTTTGGTGGTTAATTGGAGATAAAAGTCTCAGGACTTTGTTGCCTAAGCTGGTTTTGGGTTGTGATCCCTCAGAACTCAGTGGATAGTATTATGGACATGAGCCACTGGTGCCTGGTTTTTCTGTACTCTTTTAAAGTTAAATTGGGTTGGTTTGATTGACCCTTTACTGACCTTTTCACTTAAAGCTTTCTGGGTCTGGTTTGCTGCATCTATAAATCAAGAATGAAGCACGATCTGTCTGCTTCATAAAAACAATACCATGTTTATAAGTGCTTTGAAAACTGATTATAATAGTAAGAGTAAGGTGCTAGTAATTTGCATTTCAAAGCTGGCTGTTGTAGAGTACTTTTGTAGTCCTAGTTGGAGAGGCTGAGACAGGAGGTTGAGAGTTCTAGGCCAACCTGGACTCTATAGTAGAACCCTGGTGGGATGTTTTGCTTTTAATATTATTATTATAAAGGTGATGTATAGAAGAGTTACAGTCACATAAGTCAGGTAATGGATAGCATGAATGATGGACTAGAGAATGAACACCCGTCAAAACAAGAACAAGAGGTCAGAGATGAGAGAGAGCACATCTTTAAACAGCACCAGATTAGTGAACAATGCCTGCTTGCTGTACTCAGGAGGCTGAGATCTGAGGACCACTGTTTTGAAACCAGCTGAGCAGGAAACTATCCCCTAAAAGTCAGAAGTGGCACTCTGGCTCACCAGGTAGAGCCACTAGCCCTGAGCAAAAAGCTCAGGGACAGTCACACGCCTCCCCCGCATCTCTCTCACACACAGTCTTCTTTTCAGGCCAGAGAATTGTATAGTTGGGGAAATTATTTCTAATTTGTGAAATTCCACATTCCCTTCATTTTAGTCTTCCAAGCCTGTCCAGTTTGTACCCTCCTTCAACCAAGATTGCCTGCCTGGTTTTGAAGGGAAGGATGAAGAGAGGCTGTGTGGGTAGAGGCATCTGTGTCTAGTCATGGGGGGCAGGGGAAACCTTTAGGAAAGAGGCCTTTTGAGTGTTTTATGTCATTCATTCATTGTGCTGTACTGGGGCTTGAACTCAGGGTCCTGTGCTCTCATTTGGCTTTCCTTTCAAGGCTGGTGCTCTACTGTTGTCTCATGCCTGCTCTTCTATCTTTTTGCTGGTTAATTGGAGATAAAAGTCTGTCTGGTCTGGGTTTGAACTTCAGTCATCAGGCTCCCTGAATAGCTAGGATTATAGGCATGATCTTTATATCCTTTCAAAGACTAAACATTTTCACTGGGTATCTAGCTAGAAAGAAGTGTGTGTGTGTGTGTGTGTGTGTGTGTGTGTGTGTGTGTGTGTGTGTTGATCTTACTGGGCCTAAGTGCTGTCTCTGAACTATTTTGCTCAAGGCTAGTGCTCCACCACTTAGCCAGAGGGCTACCTCTCGCTTTTTGTTGGTTAAAAAGGGTTTCCTTGACTTGCTCTAGCTGATTAAACCCAATCCTCAGATCTTAGTCTCCCCTGGGGTAGTTAAGATTACATGTGTGTGCCACCAACAGTTGTTTTGGAAGTCCTAAAGCCCTTTGGCATTGAGTTTTAAAGCTTTCTTGGTTATGATATCCAAGGGTAGAACCACTTCCCCTGCATATTTCCTTCCATTCAACTAATACAGAAAAAAGATGTGCCCAGCACTTCTGTGTTTAGGTATCAAGGAGAAATGAGACTTAGGCACACCAGTGGCTCAGTCCTGTAGTGCTAGCTATAACCCTGAGGATCTACCCATCTCCAAAATAACCAGCAAATAGCAGAGCTGGAACCATAGTTAAAGTGTAGAGTGCCGGCCAATCAAATCAGCTGGGCTTCTTTTAACAGAACTAGCTTAAATTTAGGCAAAATTTGCTGGAGAGCATTTGTAATTCCTTCAGATATGTCTGTTCTGCAAAGCTACCTTAGTTTCTTTTTCCCTTGGGGCTATTGAAGCTTAGCTCAAAGGGTGGCATTTTGGCTGAACTTGAGAAACCATTCAAAATACCCTGTTCTCTCCCTGCCCTCCCACCCCCCAGCACTGGGTGGAGTTCCCTTATCAGCTGAGAAAAATTTTCCAGAGTGAGAAGCTCCTACCTGTTGAGTGGTGAGGCTAACACTTCACCCCCTGCTAAAACCCGCTTTATCTGTTCTGGAGGTATCCTCTAGAGAGTTCTTAGGATCTAAAACACTCTTGTATTGTAGCACCTGGCCCTTTTCCTTCTCCACCACAGAGAAAGGAATTTAAACTTCTACTTCTGACCTCTTTGTATGACTCCACATTAACAAGTTCATTATTCTTTTTTCTTGTTAGAAGCCACGACCCTTCATGATTGCAGGAAAGGGCTAGCTTTTTGCAAGCTGTCCTTGTTGGCCAGTGAGCCTTTCATAACAGTATCTCCTTTCTTTTGAATTCCCATACTATTTCTCCTGCCACATTTCTTATGCTTAGAATGAGAACATTTTCTTTTCTGACTCTTGGTTTGGCATGTAAATATCTACACAGTTATCTGAGCAAGAATGCTGTAACTATTTACCTTTGCCTAGTTACCAATTCGAATGTGTCCATGTGACTGCTACTATGGGTCTCTTAATGTCAATGCCATTTAGAAAAGGCCCAAATTTCTTGTCCTGCTCTTTGATGTGTTGGCTCCAAATTTCATTTCCAGTCACTTCCTAGGTAACTGTCCTTTTCTTCTGCCTGGACCATCATCTTCCTTTAAAACCTAGTTCAGATGTCACTGCCTGTGAAACTGTCTGTGAAAATAACATCTAAAAAACAGGCCAGATTTACCACTGGCATTGTGGCTTAAGCGTAGACACCTGCCTAGCAAGCATGAATACCTAAGTTCAAGCCAAAGGGAAAATTAGAACAATTATTCTTCTCTTTGTCTTTTAATAATGAGCCTCAGGCTGGGAATATGGCCTGGTGGCAAGAGCGCTTGCCCCATATGCATGAAGCCCTGGGTTCGATTCCCCAGCACCACATATATAGAAAACAGCCCAAAGTGGCATTGTGGCTCAAGTGGCAGAGTGCTAGCCATGAGCAAAAAGAAGCCAGGGACAGTGCTCAGGCCCTGAGTTCAAGCCCCAGGACTGGCAATGTTCAGATCATTAGATCTGAACATGTTCAGATCTGAACATAGGATCTATGGATTGTACTTGCATTTGTATAGTGTACTGATCGTTTTTTATTTTTTTTATTTTATTTTATTTTATTTATTTATTTTTTTTTGGCCAGCCCTGGGCCTTGGACTCAGGGCCTGAGCACTGTCCCTGGCTTCCTTTTGCTCAAGGCTAGCACTCTGCCACTTGAGCCACAGCGCCACTTCTGGCCATTTTCTGTATATGTGGTGCTGGGGAATCGAACCCAGGGCCTCATGTATATGAGGCAAGCTCTCTTGCCACTAGGCCATATCCCCAGCCCTGATCGTTTTTTAAAAAGCCAAATATTATTGAAACTGGGTGGTTCATACCTGTGTTCCCAGCTAAGGGAGAGACAGAGTTAAGGCTAGACCTGGGACACGGTAGTAATGAGACCCTGTCTCAAAACAACATGGAGGGTGAGGAAGGGAGAACAAGTTTGACAAGAAATATACTCACCACCTTACGTATGTAACTATATCACATTGACAATAACATTAAATTAAAAATAAATAAAAAACATGGAATGAGCTGGGAATGTGGCTTAGCAGTAGAGTGCTTGCCTAATATGCATGAAGCCCTGGGTTCGATTCCTCAGCATGACATAAACAGAAAAAGCAGGAAGTGGAGCTGTGGCTCAAATGGTAGAGTGCTAGCCTTGAGCAAAAGAAGCTCAGAGACAGTGCTCAGGTACTGAGGTCAAGCCCCAGGACTGGCCAAAAAAAAAAAAAAAAATGGAGTGGAAATAAAGAAGTCTGTGGTAGACATTTTCCTGTACATACATAGCTTTGTCATTGTTTTGCTTGCAAGTCAGAAACAGATGACTTTGGAAGTGGAAAGCAATTTCAACTCCTTTAATAGAAGGTCATTCTTGGAAGTGTTTATCAACGATGACTATGATTGGGCTGCCCAAACTTAAGCTAAGAATCAACTAAGATATTTGTGTTCCTAGATCATTACAGTAGGTGATAAACCTAATAAAGATGAATCCTACTCTGGTAATCCTATGATACTTTTTAAGTCCCAAGCTTTATAATTACAAATACGATGTAATAACTTGATTTCTGACTTTGTTTTTATGTTTCTATAGATAACAAGTTACTGGAAAAGTCAGATCTTCATTCAGTGTTGGCCCAGAAGCTACAGGCCGAAAAGCATGACACACCAAACAGGCATGACATAAGGTATTTTTTTAACCTGTTTTATTTTGTTTGTCCTTACTTGAAATTTGTTTTGGTCCTATTATCACTTCTCTAAATACAAAGCAAATACTTTTTCTGTGCTCTAGTTTTTGTCAGTTCCTTTTAAAGAAGAGCTGCTAAAATTAAGTAACTGAAATGGCTTGCTTATCAGTGCAATGTTCTCAGCTTGAGAAATTTCTTTCTTTTTTTTTTTTTTGGTCAGTTGTGGGGCCTGAGCACTGTTCCTGAGCCTCTTTGTGCTCAAGGTTAGCGCACTCTACCACTTGAACCATAGCGCCACAGCTGTGTGCCTCTTCTATCCTGGACTTAAACTCAGGGCCTGGACACTATCCCTGAGCTTTTTGCCCTACCACTTGAGCCATTCCTTCACTTCTACCTTTGTATTTTGTCCATGCCAGTGCCCAAGATCTCAGCCTCCTGAGTAGCTAGGATTACAGGCATGAGCCACCAGCACCTGACCTAATTTTGTGTGTGTGTGTGTGCCCAGCCCCCCCCCTTTTTTTTTGTTGGTCTTGGGGCTTGAATTTGGCCTGGGCTCTGTCCCTGAGCCTCTCTGTCCTCAAGGCTAGCACTCTACCAATTGAGCCACAGTACCAATTCCAGCCTTTTATGCAGTATTGAGGAATCAAAACACAGGGCTTCCTGCATGCTAGGCAGGCACTCTACTACTAAGCCACGTTCCCATCCCAGGGTTTACTTTTTGTTTTGTTTTTTTGCCAGTCTTGAGGCTTGAACTCAGGGCCTGAGTGCTGTTCCTGGCTTCGTTTTGCTCAAGGCTAGCACTCTACCTCTTGAGCCAAAGTGCTACTTCTAGCTTTTTCTATATATGTGGTGCTGAGGAATCAAAACCAGGGCTTCACATGTGCAAGGCAAGTACTCTACCAATAGGCTATATTCCCAGCCCCAGGGTTTAATTTTGAATAAACAAGTATTCCTGAGAAGATTCACAGAGCCCTTGTTAATTTAAGATTGACTGACAAAGCCCAGCACCCGTGGCTCATGCCCATAATTTTAGCTACTCAGGATGCTGAGATCTGAGAATCGTGCTTTTAAGCCAGCCTGGGCAGAAAAGTCCCTGTGAGACTTCTCTCCAATTAGCCACTGAAAACCATGAGTGGCACTGTGGCTCAAAGTGGTAGAGCACTAGTCTTGAAAAGAAGAGCTCAGGGACAGCACCTGGGCCCTGAGTTCAAGCCCTACAACCAACAACAACAAAAAGACTGACAAACACAACTTCTGCTTGTTAGAACTTTTCTAGCCTTTTTTTTCAGCATTAACTTGTAACAACTTTCTGTATTTCTTTTGAGACTAGTTAGAAAAGTATTGGTGCAATAGGAAAGGCAACTTAACATATTGTGGAATTAAATGTACATGGATGTTTTTATGGGATGTTTAGTATGTTCACTGGGTCATTTATGTGTGTTTACTGTATCGTTTATCAAAGATTCTGGTCAACAAAATCTGAGAGCCACTGGGTGTCAGTGGCTCACAACTGTAATCTTAGCCTGGGCAGGATAGTACAGAGACTTTTTTTTTTTTTTTTTGGCCAGGCTTGGACTCAGGGCCTGAGCACTGTCCCTGGCCATCACTCTACCTCTTGAGCCACAGCGCCACTTCTGGTTTTTTCTGTGTATATGGTGCTGAAGAATCAAAGGGCTTCATCTCATGCATGCTAGGCAAGCACTCTACCCCTAAGCCACATTCCCAGCCCCCTGGAGACTTTGAGTGTCGGCCCTGAGGCTTGAACTCAGGGCCTGGGGCCTGTCCCTGAGTCCTTTTTACTTAAGACTACCTCTTGAGATGCAGCTCTGCTTTTGGCTTTGAACCTTGATCTTCAGATCTTAGCTTCCTAAGCAGCTAGGATTACAGGTGTGAGCCACCAGAGCCCAGCTGTCCATGAGTCTCTTAGCTCTTCAAAAGTAAAAAGGGTTGGGAATGTGGCTTAGTGGTAGAGTGTTTGCCCAGCATGTGTGAAGCCCAGGATTCCTCAGCACCACATATATAGAAAAAGCCTAAAGTGGTGCTGTGGCTCAAGTGGTAGAGTGCTAGCCTTGAGCAAAAAGAAGCCAGGGACAGGCCCTGAGTTCAAGCCCCAGGACTTGGGGGGAAAGAAAGCCAAAAATGGAGCTGTGACTCAAGTGATAGAGCACTAGCTTTGAGCAAAAAGAACTTGGAATCAAGACACTCGGGCTCTGAGTTCAAGCCCCAGAACCAGCACACAAAAGCCTGAAAGCTGTACTTCATCAAAATAACTTAAGTGGATTTATCCTAATGCTTGCATATTTGATAGGTTCGCATGGGAACAATGACTGTTTATTACTCTAAAATGTATGTTCTTTTTACACATTGCACTTAGTAGTGATAAGAACGAGTTGTGTTTTGTCTGGTGGTGGTTTAGCCCCGGACACGATGGCACATGGAACGACAGTCATCTACAAGAGATGTCAAAGCTGCGGATTAAGCACCAGGAAGAGCTGACTGAGTTACACAAGAAACGTGGGGAGGTAAAGATCGCCCTTCTGCCCACCTGTCTTTTGCTCTCTCCAGGGTCTTGTGGGGAATTTGAGGGCCGTCACTTCTTGAGAATTGGTAGCAGACTTTCTAAATTCTGCATAGAAGTTCTCTGAGAGGGCTGGGAATATTGCCTAGTGGTAGAGTGCTTGCCTAGCATACATGAAGCCCTGGGCTCGATTACTCAGCACCACATATACGGGGCCGGGGGGCGGGGGGGGAGCCAGAAGTGGCCCTGTGGCTCAAGAGGTACAGTGCTAGCCTTAAGCAAAAAGAAAGAGACAGTGCTCAGCTCAGACCCTGAGTCCAAGCCCCAGGAGTGGCAAGAAAAAAAGATCAGAGAGTAAAAGTGGGGAACATCAAAGGAAACCACTAGAAACCACCAGCAAGAGGCTTACCAGAGCTGGACCACACTGTTCCTGCGCTTCCACAGTGGCCGAAGTGAGGAAGCTTAGACGAACAGAAGAAGCTTACTGTGTGGACTTAGGAGTTCTTTTTAATGCCTCAGGAAGCTTTTGAGTGTGAGCCCTGAAGTTTCAGAAGGTGACATTCCAAGAATTTGAGATCTAGCTGTGTTTAACCTGGATGGTGGTCTCCCCCCTCCCATTCCCCCCATCCCTGGGTGTGGGGCTTGACCTAGGGCCTGAGTACTGTCCCTCAGCTCTTTTTTTGCTCAAAGCTAGCTCTCTACCATTTCCAGTTTTCTGGCCGCCAATTGGAGATGAGAGTCTCATGGACTTCCCTGCCCAAGCTGGTTTTGAACCTCAATCCTTCTCCACATCCTCAGATCTCAAACTCCTGAGTAGCTTACAGGTGTGAGCCACCAGCGCCCGGCTTAGGATTGAGGTCTTATAGGAGAGCTTCAGCTGAGGGAATGCCATTTTATCATCAGCTCAGTTGACTTGCTGTTCAAGTGGAGAGGTTAACAGTATCCTCAGCAAGAAGCTGGGGGTCACTCAGAACTGTTCACCCTTACCCATGTCTCCCTCCACAGAGCAGAAGTTAGCTACAAGGCACATCTCGTGGGACCTTCTCTCTCTTTCACCAGTGTCTGTCTTCTACCTTTGCCACTCCCCCACTCTTATGAATTAGGCAACTTATCACCCAGAATGTAATTTCTAAGATCCTAAAGTCTTATGAGAATGTTCTTTATTTCCAGTTAGCTCAGTTGGTGATCGACTTGAATAACCAAATGCAGCAGAAGGACAGGGAGATGCAGATGAATGAAGCAAAGTGAGTAGAAACCACATCTACTTGAGGCCTGCCCGCGTGGTCACACTCACATCCTGATTTGCTGTACTCTGAGTGAGGCCAGTTGACAGTCAGACCGCGCACACACAGCAAGTACTTTCTTACATAGTGCACATGAAGTGTGGGATCCTTTCCTGTGAAAATCAAAGGAAAGGCAAAACCTTTAAGCCCCTAATATGTAACTGGAAGTAATCGGGACCCTTGCAGGTGAGTGTCCTAGGAGCCTTCACAGTTCTCAGTGGCCACTGTGTGGGGATGGTGGTACCCTCCTGTGATAGGGGAGGGAGCACTGTGATGCCTGATGTTACCAAGGAGAAGCCTCGCAGTCAGAGAAATGCAAAAGAGCATGCAAGAGCTGGGGGCCTTACAAGTCACTTCACCACTCTCCCTTCCTCCAGTCTTGCTGTCTTGAAAGGTACAGTGACTAGTTAGTTACTCATGGTCAGAAGGACCCTTGCCCACTGTGTTTGCTAGTGGAATTGTCCTGCACACCATTGGGCAGTGTAATGACTGCTGGTTGAGCTCGACTATTTGTCACATGGAGTTCTCTGGAGGTGGTGTAAGTCTCTGGCATGGCACACTCTTGTCACATTGTGTTTTCAGAATTGCTGAGTGTTTGCAGACTATCTCTGATCTGGAGACCGAATGCCTGGATCTGCGCAGCAAGCTGCAGGACCTTGAGATAGCCAACCAGACCCTGAAGGACGAATATGACGCTCTGCAGATCACTTTTACTGCCTTGGAGGAGAAACTGAGGAAAACTACAGAGGAGAACCAGGAGCTGGTTACTAGGTGGATGGCTGAGAAGGCCCAAGAAGCCAATCGCCTCAATGCCGAGAACGAGAAAGACTCCAGGTGGGATGTCCAGCTGCAGTCAGTGGGCTCCATGGCTCATGCCTGTAATCCTCACTAAGGAGGCTGAGATCTAAGGATCATAGTTCAAAGCCTTTCTGAGCAGAAAAGTCCCTGTGAGACTCTCATCTCCAGTTAACCACTCAAACAGGAAGTGGAGGTGTGTCTCAAAGCCTTGAGCAAAAGAGCTAAGGGACAGCACTCAGGCCCTGAGTTCAAGCCTACAACCAACAAAATTTTTTCAATTTTGGGAGCTGGGAATATGGCCAAGTGGTAGAATGCTTGCTTCGTATACATGAAACCCTGGGTTCGATTCCCCAGCACAACATATATAGAAAGAGCCAGAAGTGGCACTGTGGCACAAATGGTAGAGTGCTTGAATAAAAAGAAGCCAGGGACAGTGCTCAGGCTCTGAGTTCAAGGCCCAGGACTGGCCAAAAAAAAAACAAACCAATTTTTCAATTTTTAATAAAAACAGGACTGAGCCTGGTGAATTCTAGCTACACAGATGGCTGAGATCTGAGGATCATGATGGCTTGAAGCCAGCCCAGGCAGGAAAGTCCATGAGACTTTTTTTTCTATTTATTTTTGGAAAGTGTAGAAAACTTTATTGCAGGCTACTGAACAAATTACAACATTGAAGGATTCCATGAGCCTTTATCTCCAATTAAACACCAGAAAACTGGAAGTGGCACTGTGGCTCAAAGTGACAGAGCACTAGCCTTGAGTGAAAAAAAGCTCAGAAACAGGGTCCAGGTCCTGAGTTTAAGCCCCACAAGTGGACTCCCCTCTAGCCCTCCCCCCCAAAAAACAAAAAAACTCTCCGGTTGCTATTGCTGATATTGGTGAGGAGGGAGAGAGAAAACACAATTAAAAACAGAGTAAAAGAAACATTTAATTTACAACAACACTTGTAACTGCGCAAAGGAATACCTCCCAGAAGGTTACTGTTAGTATGGAAACCTTCAGCGCCCAGTTTCTGAATCTGTTCAGACTCACGAAAGTTCCTGGTCTTGCTAGTATGTGGGAAGACTACAATCAGATCTTACATGGATGTCAAAGAAAATTCCTGAATCTAATTCACTGATAACTGTTTTGGGCCAGTACTGAGGCTTGAGCTGGAAACCACACTCTTCTTGGCTCGGCTTTTTTGCTTACAACTGGTACTCTACCACTTCAGCGTGCTCCATCCAGTCCCATACTTCACTGGTTAATTAGAGACAAGGTCTCAACAGCCTTACTGCCTGGACTGGCCTTAAACCTTGGGGTCCAGGCCTCAGTCTCCTGGGTAGCTAGGATTACAAGCATGAGCCATCAGATACCAGTGATAGCTTTTTTTTTCTTCTCTTTCCTTTTTTTTTTTTTTTTTTTTGTCGGTTGTGGGGCTTGAACTTTGGGCCTGGGCACTGTCCCTGAGCTCTTCATCTCAAGGCTAGTGCTCTGCTACTTGAGCCACAACTCCACTTCTGATTTGCTGGTGGTTAATTGGAGATAATCTCACTTCTTGCCCAGGCTAGAACCTCAGATGTCAGGCTCCTGAATAACGAGGATTACAGATGTGAACCACCAGCACCCGGCTTGCTTTTTTTCTTTTTTAAGATTCAGTATAACCCTACTAGAATTTATCCCAACAATTAATCCACTTCCTAAAATGGATTAAATGTGTTATATTAGGTGATAGAAAATTATATAATCATTTTAGTAATTTTTTTTCTGCTTAATTCTGATTAAAATGCCAAAAGTTGAAGGGAAAAAAAATCTAGTAAGAACACTTATAACAGTTTTTGAAAGGAAAGCTTCCTGTCCCCTCTGTGTTTTTGTTTTGTTGTTTTTTTGTCCTGGGGCTTGAACTCAGGGCCTGAGCACTGTCCCTGGCTTCTTTTTGCTCAAGGCTAGCACTCTGCCACTTGAGCCACAGTGCCACTTATGGCTTTTTCTGTTTATGTGGTGCTGGGGAATTAAACCCAGGGCTTCATGTATACGAAGCGCTCTTATCACTGGGCCACATTCCCAGCCCCGCTTCCTGTCCCTTCTATACATTAGGAGTTTGCATCTATATAATGAGAAATGAAAGTGTTTAGAGGCCTAGTCTATCCCCATACCTGCTCTACCCCAGTCTAATACATCCAGCAAAATAATTCTGTCTTGACATTCTGGCCAGCTGGCCAGGGATAACAGTAGCAGTTTTACATAGCACACTATGGGAAGTCAGAGGGATGATGCTTTGCCTAAAAAAGCTTGGAAGACTTTAGCATTTGACAGGAGCAGGGTGTGGTTGCTTAAAGTTGTAATCCCAGCAACTTGTGAGTAGAGATGTGGGTTCCTGGTTTGAGGAAATCGTAAAAGTTTAGGACATTCCAACTCCACCAGAGTTTGGTTTGGTGTCATGCTTGTCATCCCCAGACACACAGGGAAGCACAAATAAAAGAGCACAGCCCAGGCCGCCATCCTGAGCACAAAGTAAGGCACTAACCTGAAAATAACCAGTGCAGGAAGGGGCTGGAGATAACAGCTCAAGTGGCAAAGAACCTTCCTGGTAAGCAGAAGTCAGTCCTCAGTGCTGCAGAAATAAATTTGACAGAGATTGGAACATTTTTAAAACCCTATCAGCTCAAAATCTGAAAATCCCACTCTCTATGACCTAAAAGGCATAAGTGAGAATAGGACAGCCTTGAAGAGTAATGGACAGCACTGGCTGACCATTGGCACCACCGTTGGAACTCTCCCTCAGACATGCTAGTCAGATCTCTTTTTTTCCCCTTCATGATTTTTAGATAGCCTGTCCTTGTCCTGAGGCTGGTCTTGGACAGTGACCTTCCTATAGGATATTGAAATTTTTTTTGGGGGGGGGTGGGGGTCCTAGGACTTGAACTCGGCCTGGGTGCTGTTCTGAGCCGCTTTCTACTCTAGGCTGATGCTATACCACTTGAGCCACAGTGCCACATCAGCCTTTTCTGAGTAGTTTGTTGGAGATATCGTGGACTTTTCTGCCTAGGCTGGCTTGGAACCATGATCCTCAGATCTCAACCTTGAAGTAGCTGGAAATCTGGATCTTGAATTTTTTGAGTTGGAAGGGGGGCAATCTCAGATTTTGTTAGTCCTTACCACCTGAGTAGCTGGGATTACAGGTAGGAGCCACTGTTCCCAATCTATTTGGCTTTTTTGTTTTTAAAGGGTGATGGTAATAACATTTTGAATAAATTGGATTTTTTGTGTGGTTTGTCCTGTAAAATCTGATTTTGAAACCTTTACTAAAAAGAATGCAATGTACTTTTTTTTTTGTAGCTATATTCTCATTCCCCACATTCTCAAGCAACTTTTCCACGTTCAAGAATTGCCACTAGAGAAGAGCCTAGTTCTTGATTGGAACTCAAATGCAGTGCCGAGTTTCAGGTGGAGTTAAGGAGGTCTTCATACAAAGTGAAATGGCTAAGGAGAGGAGAATGAGGAATAATGTAGTTGTCTCGGGTGGAGGACCAGTAGACTCCACACCTGTGGAATGAAATATTTAGGAAAACAATTGGTGTTTGTATTGTAATTAATAACTCATCTCTAGGGTTCTCTGTGGTTTTAATCTGGAACACTTGCTAGTGTTTTGAGTTTGGGGGCTTGGGAGTTTTAGGCAAGGATAGTTTATTGAGAGTGAAAAGCCTGTGCCTTTGATAAGCAGAGAAAAATGATGAGCCTTTTCTCAATAGGAGGCGTCAAGCCCGACTGCAGAAAGAACTTGCAGAAGCAGCAAAGGAGCCTCTGCCAGTTGAACAGTAAGTAGAGATAAGTGAACTGAAACCAACATCTATGCCATTGGTTTAGCTATGCGTATTTTGGTACTTGTGACTTCTTTTTTTTGGCCAGTCCTGGGGCTTGGACTCAGGGCCTGAGCACTGTCCCTGGCTTTTTTGCTCAAGGATAGCACTCTGCTACTTGAGCCACAGTGCCACTTCTGGCCCTTTCTATATATGTGGTGCTGAGGAATCGAACCCAGGGCTTCATGTATACGAGGCAAGCACTCTACCACTAAGCCATATTCCCAGCCCTTGTGATTTCGTATATACAAATAATGTACTGAAAATGGCCTCTGGACATATTTCTGAATTAAGTATGCAAGTAAATTTTTTTTCATATTTTTATTTCAAAGGTGATGTACAGAGGGGTTGCAGTTAAATAAGTTGGGGAAAGATTCTTAGAAGTAACATCTCTTGGGCCAAAGTATTTTGCCAAATTGCCTCTCAAGAATATGGCCTAGTGGTAGAGTACTTACCTCCCATACATGAAGCCCTGGGTTCGGTTCCTCAGCACCACATATGCAGAAAGAGCCAGAAGTGGCGCTGTGGCTCAAGTTGTAGAGTGCGAGCCTTGAGCAAAAAGAAGCCAGGGACAGTGCTCAGGCCCTGAGTTCAAGGCTCAGGACTGGCAAAAAAAAAAAAAAAATTTCCTGCTTAAACTCCTCAGCTGAGTCTGACTCTTCACTTCCTGTACTAAGGACACCTCACTACTTCCAATTCACAGTTGTCTACCTCTGATTGAGCTTGTCATCGTGTAATTGGGCCAGAGGTTCAGTCTTTTAAATGGCAGTTTGAACCAGGCCAGGCCTTTGGAACACAGATGAAGTTAGAGAAATTTCTAAGCGAAAACAAAGTGGTTGAGGTGATTTAGGAGGAACTTTACCTAATCTGTCTGTAACTAGAAATAGAGCATCTCTGGGAAGCTCTGTTTTAGGTGGTGGAGTTTTTCTTTCTTTGGGGAAAAAAAAATACACACACAGACTCAGAACCTGGGGCACTGTCCCCTAAGTCTGTCTGTGTTCAAGGCTTGAACCACAGTGCTGCTTCCTGCCTTTTCTGTTTATGTGGTACTGAAGAATTGAACCCAGGGCTTCGTGCATGCTAGGCAAGCACTCTATCACTAAGCCACATTCCTACCCCAGCTCAGTTTTTTTTAAGTTGTTTTTTCTTTTTTATTTTTTTTTTGGGGGGGGGGGCCAGTCCTGAGGCGTGGACTCAGGGCCTGAGCACTTTCCCTGGCTTCCTTTTGCTCAAGGCTAGCACTCTGCCACTTGAGTCACAGCACCACTTCTGGCCATTTTCTGTATACGTGGTGCTGGGGAATCGAACCCAGGGCTTCATGTATACAAGGCTGGAGCACTCTTGCCACTAGGCCATATTCCCAGCCCTTTTTAAGTGGAGAGGAATGGTTTAGATTTAGTTAGGAGTCTTCCACCAACACATGCAGAAACAAAAGTTCTCATGCTAAACATTTGCTCTGGATGTCAGTGTAGGGGTGTATCCTTCCTCCGAGGATGTAGGAAACTGATTTCTTTTCCTATTTTTTTTTTGTTGTTGATGGTGGTGGGTCTTGAACTCAGGGCCTGGGCACTATCCCTGAGCCTCATTGTGCTCAAGGCTAGCACTCTACCACTTGAATTGCAGTGTCACTTCGGGGTTTTGAGTAATGTATTAGAGATGAGTCTCACAGACTTTTCTGCCTGGGCTGGCTTCAAATGCAATCCTCAGATCTCAGCCTCCTTTGATGATTTACAGACTTGAACCATGGGCACCTGGCACAAATTCTTAAGTATACACATCCAAATAATCATGAGAAAGGAAAAATTTGCTTTCAGTTTCTTAAGACTGAGCAATATATGATGAGCTCCTTTGGGTCATTATTTTCCTATGAACATTACATCTCAGTAGGCGGTCATTAAGACCAAAATAGTTAACCTTTCCTCAATCTGGAAAGACTTTGCCTGTAATAATACAGAAGCTGGGCGCTGGTGGCTCATGCCTTTAATCCTACTACTAAGGGGGCTGAGATCTGAGGGTCAGGGTTTGAAGCCAGCCCAGGCAGGAAAGCCCATGAGACTGATATCTCCAATTAAAAGCCAGAAGTAAAGCTATAGCTCAAGTGGTAGAGTTCTATCTATCCTTGAGCTATAAACAGCTCATGGACAGTACCCAAGCCCTGAGTTTCAGCCTCAGGACTGATCCATTCATACATACACACAATATGAAAGAAGGAATTCCAGAGGTGTTTTGCATCTGCTGGGCTAAATAGCAACAAAAGGAACAGGTCCTGTGATTGAATATCACTTGGAATGTGGTGGATTTTCCAGATGTCAAAAGCATGAAATATCTAGAGAGTATTTCATGAGTCAAAAAAGAATAGTGCTTAGGGTTAGTTTTTGGTAGTTCTCAGCACTCTGAATTTGAATCGTGTCAGTGTTTTCAAGTTTCTCTGGAATAGCAGCTCTTCCTGTTTTCAGAGAGCTTTATTCACCATTGCTGTCTTGCTAAGTTTCATAGGTTGTCTCAGTAGAAAATTACACTAGCCTTTGCAGAACTGATAGATCATAAATTCATATTAGACTGACTCTTTTTTTTGTAATTTATTAATTAAACACAAATAGACTGACTCTTGATCTTTCCAGGGATGATGACATTGAAGTCATAGTGGATGAAACCTCAGACCACCCAGAGGAGACTTCTCCTGTGAGAGCTGTCAGCAGAACAGCCACGTGAGTGGACAGGCGGGGTGGGGAAGGAACTCACACAGCACTGTACACACACAGACACACTCGCAGACACAGCCATAACAGGAGCATAAGTCAGATGCACAAAACCCTGAATCCTCTTGGTTGAATCCTGGCCTCTTCCACACCAGATACCTGGCCATCTTCCTAGTTCCCTTCCATTTCATGAGAGTGGGTCAAGATTTTTTTAACGTTTGCTAAAACAGTACTGAAAAGAATGAGTAGTTGGTATTAATGCTCAGAATTTTTTGGTAGTTAGACAAATTCCTTGCCCGAGACTTTATTTCCAGGGAAATTAGTTCTTTCCTAGGGAACCTGTTTCTTTTAAAACTCTGAGGCTGGGTTTTCCCTTCTGCCTTCCCACTATTTTCTGGTGGTTCAAATACTGTGTCCAGTTTCTCTCATCTGGGATTTGGGGACTAAGTGGGGAAATATATTCCTGGGTACTTGTTTTTATGGGCTGTTTTGATTATTTGGGCAAAATGTTTCTAAGGTTTAAACCTATCCTCCCTCCTCTTTAGTAAGCGACTCTCGCAGCCTGCTGGAGGCCTTCTGGATTCTATCACTAATATCTTTGGGTAGGTTAGAAGACCTTCACCTTTCCCTTTTTAAATGTATATAAATATACCTAAGTATATATGTACGTGATTTATTATTTAAGTGTACTCCAGGATTTCAGTGGTGCAGAGAACACAGATGCCTTAAACTTTTTTTTTGACTTTTCATTTAGCTTCCTTTTTTTCCTGCAACTTCCTTAATCTTAATCTCGCTGCGTGCTGATCTCTGGCCTTTCTCTTTAGTCTGTCCGAGTCTCCCCTTTTGGGACATCATTCTCCTTCTGATGCTGCCAGGTGAAAATACTCCCCTCTCTTAGCCCAGCATGTGAGTGTGGGTCGTTGGTAATCATGCTGATCACACTGCACTCCCCGCAATCATCAGGTGTCCACATGCTAACCAGGGCGCTTTGCATGCTTCCAGGAATGACTGCTGGTAGCTCTCCAAGTCAGGCGGTCTGGACAGGTGGAGCCCCTTGTCTAGTCATCATGCTCTTGGCGCTCTTTCTCTTGGCATGCTTTTGACTCTGCCCACGTGTATAAGCAAAGGGTGATTGTAACTAGGCATAGAAAGTGATTGTCAAACAGGTGTTACAGAATGTCAGAGCTAGTTGTTGAAAATATTGTCTAGCAGCTTACAGACAGGGTAAGTGATTTTGTTCAGGATTGCTTTTTAGTGTTGATTTGGAGCCCAGGACTTAGTGAGCCTGAAAGTAAGGTATGTTCTGGCTCTCTTTCCTTTTATTATTTTGGAATGTTACTGATTTTGGAAGTTTATCTTTGAGGCCATTCTGGAAGCTGGCAAACACTAACTTAATGTAGTCCTGTCTAATGTCTGCCTTTGTGTTGTTCCTTAGGAGACGTTCTGTCTCTTCCTTCCCAGTCCCCCAGGACAATGTGGATACTCACCCTGCTTCTGGTAAAGACGTGAGGGTACCAACCACTGCTGTGTGTGTCTTTGTGAGTATGCTTTTTCATACCTTCTAAGTGTGCAGTGGTAGCAGTTGTTTGACTTACAGCAAGCCTTTCTACCTGCGGGCTTTGTTGCATGTGAGGAATTACTACATTGTGTGTAATTAGCTTCAAAGCAGAGAATTTATTGCAGTCATATCTTGTGTAACAACGGGCTAAGAGAAAAGATTGGTAACATAAGGGATGCAGAAAAGGAAATCAAACGTGGACTGGCAAAAATAAGTCTGGAAGTTAATTTTATTTGTACAATTGCTATAACCAGTTAGCTCCAAGTTTGAGTCCAGCAGGTCACCTGTTGGTTTAGTAAGTTAAATCCTTATTTGTGTGTCTTCTGGCCTTAAGAATCTAACTGGAAGCAAGACAATGCTGGGCAGAAGCCACTCTGATACCAGAACTGCCTAAACTTGAGTGTAGAGCAGGATCCTAGCACCAACCAAATCAGCATCCCACCTAAATAATTAAGCCTGCATGGAATACTTATCCCAAAGCTGGTATAGCACTGAGGAGGAACAACATGGATAGAACCCAGTTATTCCAGAGGCTGGGAACAGAAAGCCAGAAGTGGAGCTGTGGCTCAAGTGTAGAGTGCCAGCCTTGAGTGGAAAACGCCAAGCAAAAATATGAGGCATTGAGTTCAAGCCCCATTACTGGGACACACAAAAATGTAACAGAACCCAAAGTTGAGCTGCAGTTAGAACTGGTAGAGCAGAGGGTGGCTAAACAAGGTTGCTTTCAGAGGAAGGCAAGATTTGCTCTAAAAAGGAGGTGGCATTTAGATGGAGCTTTAAATTCTGGGGATTGGTTATTTGCAGTCAAGTGAACTGGCTGAGCCTTCACTGTTGAGCAGGGTGCCAATTTGGAGGATTTGGGCGAGGGAAAGGTGGGGCCCCTTCGTCTTGTCACCCTGCTCCTAGGATTCCACAATGGGCCTGGGCACTTCATGGAGGTCGATGATGATTGGTAAAAGGTCTGATTGCACTGAATGTCACAGCTCCTTCCTCCCTCAACTCCCAGCAGCCCCATTTTCCCCTTGCACATTTAAGTCGTGTGTATGGGGTAGTGAGCCGCTGATAGTTTGGGATTCTGTCAGTCTGTGTTCCGAGAGTAAGTGGTCCACAGCTGACTGGTATCCAACAGCACCAGCTTCACAGGAGTATGACGAGTGGCAGGAAGGGTGTGGCAGTGCATGATCTCAAGTTTTCAATCTGAGACCTCAGTAGAAAGAAATTTCTTATAGGGGCTGGGGATATGGCCTAGTGGCAAGAGTGCTTGCCCCGTATACATGAGGCCCTAGGTTCAATTCCCCAGCACCACATATATAGAAAATGGCCAGAAGTGGCGCTGTGACTCAAGTGGCTAGCCTTGAGCAAAAAGAAGCCAGGGACAGTGCTCAGGCCCTGAGTCCAAGCCCCAGGACTGGCAAGAAAAAAAGAAATTTCTTGTAAATAAAGGGGGTGGGTGAGGGGAGTGCATGGAAGTAAGAAGTCAAGACACTTACTTTGTACAGACTTTCAGCAAGGGGACATGAGGGAAATGGGAAATCTAATCACCAGAGTGCTAATCTCCCATTAATTGCAGCTGATATTTCAGTACTATCCACTTCACTGCACTTTACAGCACTTGATGAAAATTCCATACATCAGTTTCATCTAGAAATGCTTCTGAGAGAGGAAGTGGTGCGGTCGTTCAAGTGGTAGAGTGCTAGCCTTGAGCTGAAGAGCTTAGGGACTGCGCCCAGGCCTAGAGTTCAAGCCCCACAACCGACAAAAGAAGAAAGAAAAAAAGGAAGAAAATACTTCAGAGAGAGTAGATGTGCAGGTGTGGTAGCATCCATCTGTGATCCCAGCACTGGGAGGCTGAGGCACAGGGACTGTGAGTTTGAAGTCAGCCTGAGGAACATAGTCTAGCATGTTCAAAGTCAGTCTGAGTTACATACAGATACTGTATCCAAAAAAAAAGATGGACAAGCAAAAAGAAAGCTGAGATCTGAGGCTCTCAGTTCAAAGGCAGTCTGGGCAGGAAAGCCCATGAGACTCTAATCTCTAACCACCAAAAAAAGTCAGAAGTGCAGCTGTGGCTCAAGTGGAGTGGTATACTGCTGGCCTTGAGCAAAAAAGTTCAATAGTGCCCAGTCCCTGAGTTCAACACCTAGGACTAGCACCAGAAAACCCAGAGAACCAGGCACTAGTAAGTAGCTCAAGCCTCTTAATCCTAGCCACACTAGAGGCCAAGATCAGATGATCATGGTTCCAAGCCAGACTGGGCAGGAAAGCCTGTGAGACTCTTAATCTCAAATTAGCCATTAAAAAGCCAGATACAGAGCTGTGACTCAAGTAGTTGAGCACTAGCCTTGAGCCAAAAAGCTGAGGGACAGTTCCCAGGGCTTGTGTTCAAGCCCCAGTACACACACACGCTGAGGAGATAATATACTATCACACCTTTCTAGGATAGTCTGCCCCTTCTTACCTACAACCCTTATCACAAGGTTGCACTGTCAATAAATGTAAGCTGGGCATGGTGATTTAGGTTCAAGGTCAGCCTTAACCTATGTAGCAAGATGCTGGATAGGCTGGGAATGTGGCTTAGTGGTAGAGTGCTTGCCTAGTATGCACGAAGCCCTGGGGTTCAATTCCTCAGCATCACATATATAGGGGAAAAAAAGCTAGAAGTGGAGCTGTGACTCAAGTGGTAGAGTGCTAGCCTTGAGCAAAAAGAAGCCAGGGGTAGTGCTTAGGCTCTGAGTTCAAGCCCAAGGACTGGCAAAAAAAAAAAAAAAAACGCTGGATAATTGAAGGAATTGATGCCGTGTTCGGGTCGCCTCCCCTGGGGGGGGGGGTCAGGCTCTACTTCACTCTAATCGCTCCCTTTCTCACCCTCTCCCCTGGTCACCCGACCCACAGGTAAGGCCAGAGTGGAGTGGGGGGGCTCAGGAAAGACCTCAGGTGCACGCGGCCGTACGAGATCGCTTTACCTCCCTCCTTACCCATGAAGAAAGCCAGGCATACTTGGATCTCAGAGACGCTTCAAGAGCAAATCTGATTTAATAAGGGAGGGGCTAGCAGCTGATATAGTAGAGGGCGACGAGAGAAGGGGTCATCGACCAGAGAGCTGGCGATAGGCTGGCGAGCTTGTCATAGGACCCCCTCATGAGCTAACGTCACTTGGATAGCACCACCCCAGGGGGAAAGCCCCAAGACTGGGGAGCACATGGGCTGGCGAGAAAGTTGGGGGTCTGTTCGCAAAGCCAGTTCTTCTGGTTCCGGACCCAGAGAATTGTGGCCTGCTTCCACATTCCCCCAGGGCTGGGGGAAGGGAGCGCTGTCCGTTGTCCTTCCCCCTCAAGGCCAAAGCTGAACCCCAACAAATGGATGAAATAAAGTATAAGATAAAATAAAGAATAAAATGATACTAGGCTTTCAGGAGATAGTGGGCTGCAAGGCCACTTGTTTAAGGATTCGTGTTTTGCCTGAATTAGGCGTTCAGAGTGCATGCTTGTGCCTTGGGAATAGTAGATGATAATGATGGGTGCTTGTCTTGCAGGATGCACACGATGGAGAAGTTAATGCTGTGCAGTTCAGTCCGGGTTCCCGATTACTGGCCACAGGAGGCATGGATCGGAGGGTTAAGCTCTGGGAAGCATGTGGAGGTGAGAGGACATGGGTGTACCGGAAGGAGTTGTGTAAGCATCTGATTGACAGTTTTCGTGAATTTTCTTTTTTTGGGTCAGGCATTTGACTTGAACTTGGCCTGGGCACTGTTCCTGAGCCACAGCTTCACTTCTGTTTTTTTTTGTTTTTTTTTGTTTTTATGGTTAATTGGAGATAAGAGTCTCATTCTCACACGGTTTCCTGCCCAACCTGGCTTTGAACCACAATCCTTAGATCTCAGCCTCCTACTGAGTAGCAGGCGTGAGCCACTGGCGCCTAGCTTCATATATACTAATTTTTTTTTTTTTTTTTTTTTGGCCAGTCCTGGGCCTTGGACTCAGGGCCTGAGCACTGTCCCTGGCTTCTTCCCGCTCAAGGCTAGCACTCTGCCACTTGAGCCACAGCGCCGCTTCTGGCCGTTTTCTGTATATGTGGTGCTGGGGAATCGAACCTAGGGCCTCGTGTATCTGAGGCAGGCACTCTTGCCACTAGGCTATATCCCCAGCCCCATATATACTAATTTTGTAAGGAAAATAAATCAGTGTACTAAAACTGTTCATGAAGTTGTAGTTTATACACTTAATAATAGCAATGGCTTAGAAAAGAAACTAAAAATCTGAGGAAAGAGGAATATTACCTAGAAACCCATGTATGTTGACGCAAGCCTAATTCTGACATTTTTTAATTCCTGTGATTCTCTTCAAAAAGTCTTGCTCATTTGGCAGATGGAAAAATTAAGAGATTATGGTTTTCCCTAGTCAGTTTACATGGCGAGAAAATGTACATGGCAAATGAGTGGCAAAGCCAGGGGACTGATCAAGGCCCTATGGCTTGAAATCCTAGGTTCTATTTTTCCTTTTTTTGAGAGGACCATGTATAGCTCAGGCTAATTATGAACTCTTGATTCTCTTGCCTTAGCAAGTGCATGAAATCCCATGCTTTTAACACCGACACTTTCTCTAGGCTATAGGGAACTGAAAAGACATTGGGGAGCTGGGCACTTGAGGTTCACGACTGTAATCCTAGCCACTCAGGAGGCTGAGATCTGAGGGTCATGATTCAAAGCCATTCCGGGCATAAAACTGAACTCCAGTTTACCAGCAAAAATCTAGCAATAAAAGTGTGGCTCAAGTGGTAGAGTGCCAGCCATGAGCACAAAAGCTCAGGGACTGTGCTCAGGCCCTGAGTTCAAGCCCCAGGACCAACTCCTGCATGCTCTCCTCTCTCTCCCACTCCCTCCTTCCCCACTCCCCTTTCTTCCTCCCTCCCTCCCCCCACACACATATACTAGTTACTACGTTTGATGTTCAACAGAACAAGAACAGCCTATTGATCTCTGTTTGTAATAGACCATCGGAGAAGCACTGTACTTGGCTGTCACACTCTTTGATTTGCAGGAAAGTGACTGAGTAATTAAACCCCTGTGGTCACAGCCCATTGGAGCCATACCGGGGTGGGAGGATTGTGTGTAGAGGTGGGTACTGAGTCAGTTGGCTTGCCAGGGTTACAGGTTCATAAAGCTTCGCTGGAATTCTGACAACTCAAACATGATTTTATGTGTTTATTTCCAGACCTTCATGAGAATTACATTGTAGAATCTGGAAATTTGGTGATCAGTTTCCACAAAAGTGGTAGTTGGCACATGCTGACCATATGTGTAAATTAGAATGTTGAAAAATAATGGACTTAAAACCAAGTTTATTCCTTACCGCTGTAGATGTGTTTTGTAAAGAACACACTCAGAATACCAGTTTGCATCCACTTGAACACTTAATGTGGTGTGTTTTATAGCATGTTCTGTTGTCTGATTCTGCAAAAGTCCACAACAGTGATTGGCTTCTGTTGTGTTTTTTCTACCTGTTAAGGTCATTGGCTTTAACTCTCTTTTTTCTTCTTTTTGTACAGATAAATGTGAATTCAAAGGTTCACTGTCTGGCAGTAATGCCGGAATCACAAGCATTGAATTTGATAGTGCTGTGAGTATCTATGTTAGAGGTTTCTGAAAAATAATTTAAGATCTAATAGTTGAAACTAAGTAAATGACTTGATTTCTCAGGCATTTTCTGTATCTTAAGTCAAGTTCATGTTAGAGAAAGAGAAGTAGTTATTATACTAATTGGTCTTATCAACTGGTATGGTAGGTCCTAGGGTTTTGGTTTGTACTTGAGTAATATTAGATCAGCACACATAGCCATATTTTGTCAATAGGTGCTGTGCTTAAGGGGCCTAGGTGATTCCCCCTACTGAAAAGAAATTGTTCAATGAGAGTAGTGTGTAAGTGAACTACAGCTCATTGCACTAAGGTATTACAGTATAAGCAGTTCATTCTACATTGAGGCTTAGCAACAAAATTAGCTATTGGAGGTAGACCTTGAGGTCATGGAGGATCAGGTGCAGAGGGCCGCTGGCGACAGCGGCCCAGAGAAGAGTCAGAGCAGACCTGGTGTTGTAGGGTTAATGATGGTCCCTGTCTTCACTGAGGTGGTATGGGAGCTTTTTCCAAACTCCTGGGATGCCTTAGGCCAGCCCCCTCTGGGAGAGGCCACTGTGTGTGTCTCCGTTAACTAAGCTGAGAACCCATCCCCAGAGAAGTCACAAGGGGTCACAGCTGTACTTACATCCCCAGCGATTTTTTTGTTTTGTTTTGTTTTGTTTTTAGTCTTGGTGCCTGCCGGTACTTGCCAATTGGTAATACCCTTCAGCTTTTTCACTCAAGGCTGATGATCTGCCACTTGACACAGCTCCACTCTGGGCTTTTTGTTGGCTAATTGGACTTCTTCTGTCCCAGCTGGCTTGGAACTGCAGTCCTCAGCCCTCTGAGTAGTTTAGGACTGCTGGCATGAGCCACTAGCCCATGACCCCCTCCACCAACTTGTACTTGGCTTTTTTTCCCCCACTCAGAGCTGGTACCTTACCACATGAGCCACACACTTCCAATTTCCTGCCTTTTTTTTTTTTTTTTTTTTTTTTCTGAATTGGTGGTGAGAGTCTTACAGATTTTTCTGCCTGGTCTGTCTTCAAACTGTGATCCTGAAATCTCAGCCTCTCTATTAGCTGGCATTATAGGCATCAGCCACGAATGCCTGGCTTAGTTACCTTTTTAGTAATAGCACTTTAATTCGAGGCAAGCACTCTACCACTAGGCCATGTTCCCAGCCCCATGGCACCTTAATTCTGATTGGGGAGTAAGAGTGGACTGGAAAACATTTAGACCTCAGTGAAGCCACGTGGAGTTTTGTTTGGTGAATTGAGGGGTCACACAGTTTGGTGACACCAAGGTCACAGAGGTGCATCATGGACCCGAGGTTTTTAATGACAGGGATGGGGTAGCCGGCAATGTTGTGGCACAGGTTGGGTGGAGCGAATGCTGTGATGCTAATAAACAAGGTGAACAGCCTCAGAGTGGTGGTTGGGAGATTCCATGGGAAGAGCAGGATGCCTCCGGGCTTTGTGGCTGGGCAGTCTGTAGAGAATAGATAGAAAAGTGAGCAGGGGAGACTTCCATTTTGAGCTTGATGTTTGCAGCATTCCGATGAAATCTGTGAGCTCAGGACGAAGATCTGAACTCAAAGGGTGAGCTGACTGCAAGTTGGTACTTGTTTGGTTGTAGGCATCTACCTACCTTTTTTGGGAAATTACAAGTGAAATTGACTAAAAATTTGTTCTTCTTTTATTCCTACAGGGAGCTTATCTCTTAGCCGCATCAAATGATTTTGCAAGCCGAATCTGGACTGTGGATGATTATAGGTTACGGGTAAGAAATAGCTTAACATTACAGATGTTAGCATCAGCATGTGAATTGTGATTCTTAGTGGGCATTTTTCTCGCCTAGAGGCCCCCCTCCCCCAAAAAAACAATTGGGTCTAGCTTTTCTTGTGTCAACTCACAAAAATACCAGCATGAAACAGAGATAAACATCTGGAGGCAAGCAGGAACTGTGTTAGTCCTATAGTGCTGTGCCCTAAACGTGGAAAACGCACCCAGGAATAATAATGGTTGTACTATGGTCCATCCTGTGTTGAACTGTAACTTAACTAACCACTCCCCCCACGCACTTTTTTTTTTTTTTACACATTTTTAGGGCTGTTTATCTACCTTCCCCTCCCCTACATTTCTTCTGAGACAAGTCTCACTGTATAAACCTGGCTGGTTTATATAACTCCTCAGCTCCCAAGTTCCCGTATTACAAGTGTGCACCACCATTCCCAACTTGCAAAAGACATTTAAGATGGGGTAAATACTTCAGGTACTCACCCACTCATTCAGCCAAATTTACTAAACTTGTATGCTATAGACTATTCTTCAGAAATTGAAGGAAGTGGTGGTAACAAGCTTTTCTGTCCTCTTGGAATAAAAGGAGAACCTATACCACAAATGAACAAATGGCTTGAAGCAAAGCACAGTAGGATTTAGCAAATAGAAGGTGTTAGAGGAGGTAATACATATATTCTTCAATATCATTCTTCTCATCTTTTTTTTTTTTTTTTTTTTGCCAGTCCTGGGCCTTGGACTCAGGGCCTGAGCACTGTCCCTGGCTTCTTTTTGCTCAAGGCTAGCACTCTGCCACTTGAGCCACAGCGCCACTTCTGGCTGTTTCCCTTATATGTGGTGCTGGGGAATTGAACCCAGGGCTTCATGTATTCGAGGCAAGCACTCTTTCCACCAGGCCATATTCCCAGCCCATTCTTCCCATCTTTTAAGAATTAGAAACCCTTTGCGTTGCCAGGTGGGTGTTCTACCATAAGAGTCTCAAAGACTTTCCGGCCTGGGCTGGCTTCAAGCTGTGCTCCTCAGATCCCAGCTTCCTGAGTAGCTAGAATTACAGGTGTGAGCCACTGGCACCTGGCTCCTCCTTTTTTTTTTTTTTTTTTTTTTTTAATTGAGAATGAGAGGGCGTTAGCTTGGGCCTAGCAGTGTTCAGGTTGTGTTTAGTGTTACTTTTAGTATCTGGGTCTTTTTTCTTGAGACAGGATGGTCTTAAACTATTGAGTTCAAAAAAGCCTCCCATTTTAGCATCTCAATTGTTGGAATTACATGAGTTTACCACCATGCCTGGCTTTGTCATCTTGTTTTACTGGTATCAGGTTTCCATAACTGACAAAGTACCTGAGATAGCAACTGTTGGTTTTAACTGAGAATTTCAGCCTTTGGTTCTTGGCCCATCTCTTTGTACTGTGCGTGGATGATACATTGTCACAGAAGCAGAGGAGAATGAATTGGCCTCATGGTAGCAGAAAAGCAAAGAGCAAGGCAGGATCCAGAGTATGTCTTCTTTGCCCTGACCTCCCACTGGGCCCCACCTCCCACTAGTGACACAGCTGAACTCCAAAATCTTCTGCACGTGGATCTTTGGGCCTAGTGGTGTTGGGTGTTCATGTTTTGAATCAGCAGTACAACACCTACAAGACAGACTTTCTAGAAGTTTCTGCAATCTACTCTGTCTGCAGCCCAAAAATGTTGCTACCAAGTTTAAAACTGCTTCCTGTGCTGACCCTGTCTGAGTCCTGGCTCCCCAACATTGGGTGCATTGGCCAGTATTGCCAGTGTGTCATTCCCCAGACTCACCCTGGCTCTGTTCTCTCTCCTAGCACACACTCACTGGACACAGTGGGAAAGTGCTTTCTGCTAAGTTCCTGCTGGACAACGCACGGATTGTCTCGGGAAGTCATGATCGGACCCTCAAACTCTGGGATCTACGCAGCAAAGTCTGTGAGGAAATTCAGTCTCTGCCTTTGTGTTTGTGTACACCTTAGCTGTGAATCCGTTCTTTCCGCTTCAGCGTGTTGCCTGTGATAGTTTGGATTTGGGGTTCCATTGCAGGCAGGTGCTGAGGTGTAGTGATTCTCGCTTGAGGTTGCGTTTAGATTTGTAATTTGGGCAGTTTGGTGCACACAGCCACGTGGGTGCCTCTGCTGGACTAATGGTGTTTGCTTTTCTTTCAGGCATAAAGACAGTGTTTGCGGGATCCAGTTGCAACGATATTGTCTGCACAGAACAATGTGTAATGAGTGGACATTTTGATAAGAAAATCCGTTTCTGGGACATCCGGTATGACATCCTAGAGCTTGGTAGAGAGGCAGAGCAGTCTATACATAGAGCGGTGATTGATGATACTATTTTTTTATGTAGGTTGTTTTTAAAATGTCACTTCCTGACACAGCGTCCTAGTTAAAGCGGGGACATCTGGCCTTGTCGTTAGGCTTTTCAGCTTTCTCATCTCTTAGATCAGAGAGTGTGGTCCGAGAGATGGAGCTGTTGGGGAGGATCACTGCCTTGGACTTAAACCCAGAGAGGACAGAGCTCCTGAGCTGCTCCCGGGATGACCTGCTGAAAGTCATTGATCTCCGGACAAATGCTGTGAAGCAGACATTCAGGTAGCTGTGGGTGGGTTGGCGCCTGCCTGGCCCTGCCCGCTCCCAGGGGAGGGGGCACTGAGTGAGTGATGGCTCTGCTCTGCGTTTCAGTGCGCCTGGATTCAAGTGCGGCTCAGACTGGACACGAGTGGTCTTCAGGTTGGTAGCCACGTCCTACTCCCTGCTTGCCAAGCTCGGGTCAGTGAAGGGGCATTCCCCCCCCCCCTTAGGAAAGCTGACGTTTCCCAGTGAGTCATCCAGGAGTGAGGTCATGCTTGAGGTCACACCAGTGTTCCAGTGTTTGTCACTACAGAGCATTAATGGGTCACACACACCAAAGATCCTGACTGGCTGGTAGCTTGGTTCTGGAGGAGCCATCAGGTTTCCCTCTCCTTCTCGCTCTTACCACGTACTGACTTCTCCCGGTGTTTCCAGCATCAGCTGGTGTGCTTGGAGAAAGGGCCTCCGCATGTGATGTCTCCTTTTCCATTCTACGTCCCCTTGAGCTGGTGGCCGGGCTACTCTGTCACGGTCTCCACACATTTGGAGGTTGGCTTGATTCCCTCCGCACTGCCTTAGGACCCTGCTCCTCTGTAGCTGGATGCCGCTGGTTAGCAAGGTGAAGCTCGCTCAGACAGTAGCACTGGTCTCGCTGTCCAGGTGCACAGGACTGGCCACTCACAGGAAGAAGCTGCATTACTTTTTGGACATTTGGGATTCATCATGAGAGGCAGGCTCCCATAGCTTTTGCTCCTTGCCCATTTCTCGTAGCCCTGATGGTGGTTATGTGGCAGCAGGCTCAGCCGAAGGCTCGCTTTATGTCTGGAACGTGCTCACAGGGAAAGTGGAGAAGGTGCTTTCCAAACAACACAGGTGAGTGGACTTCCGTTGGCGCTCAGAGCCCCACACCGCAAAGTGGTGAGCAGGGCCTATGGCTTCTTCCGACTCGCACCTCCGGGGGCTCCTGGAGGGCAGCCCCCGGGCCTAGCTGGACTAGCCGAGTAAGGTGTTTGGAGACAGCGGACGGCAGTGCCTGCAGCTAGCTCCAGGCAGAGCCAGTGAACAGAATGGATTAGAGAATCTGCTTCCCTGCCCTTCCGTTCCCTTTTCTGCTCTCCACCCCATCCTTTTCCTCGCTGGGCCTCCCTTTCTGCCAGTTCTAAACATGTTCTAAACCCGGTTGCCATACTGCTCCTCTACATCCTACCTGGTAGGCAGCCCCCTGTCCTTTTCTCCTCAGCTTGTCCTGTGCACTCAAGCCCATCTGCTAGTTAAGCAGAGGCAAGTTGTTGTCTGTGTCTGTGTCCCCCCGCCCCACCCCCGGCTGCCCCCAGGCAGCACCACAACTTAGAAATTCCCGGTGCTGACCACATGGCTCTCCCAGCTGCTAGTCTAACCCTGCTTAGTAAAATGAAACGGTTTTTCTGCGTTTTTCTGCCGTAAGACCCTGCTGTTGGGTAGGCGCAGCTGGGCTCTCCAGGTACCCGGGGTTGGGGGTGTGGCTGATGGGCCTCTCAACTTGAATACTTGGAAATTGATGCCCGCTGCTTTCTCTGAAGCTCCTCCATCAATGCGGTGGCCTGGGCCCCCTCCGGCTTGCATGTCATCAGCGTGGACAAAGGCAGCAAAGCGGTGCTGTGGGCTCACCCCTGAGGTTGCTGCCTGTGGCTCCCTCCACCCTGTCCTGGTGAGCAGCATGGCCTCCTGGAGAAGCGCTCCAGCTTCGTGACATGGGAGCCTCGTTGTGAACAGCAGTTCCGAGAACTTAGAGGTCTGTAGTGGCCAAAGAATTGACACTGAAACCACCTGACTCTGCAGCACCTGGCAGAGGTTCGGGTTCTTCGATTGGATCTGACCCATGTGGAAACACTACTAGCTTTGATCCTCCATACCTCATTGGGGAGCACAGGGCCCCCTGCTGGATTGCCCCACTGCCAGTCATAACCCCCCTACAGCTGGGTGTTGGTCCCCCTGTGCCGCTCCCATCCTTCCAAAGCGGGGCCTGGGTTGTTGCACAGCCCATCCTCTTGCCTTGGGGTCATTTGCCAGTGAACTTGCTGTAAGCATTGGTTTAGTGGAGATGCCAAAACCAAGCCTGTTGTGAGGCTAGAGGCCGATGTTGCAGGACTCTGCCTGCGATCCAATCCTGTCTTACTACTGCTGAAACCTCTTTGTCTCCTAAGAGTTTCTGGCTCTCTTCTTCTTCCCAACACTTCAATCTATCTGTTTCTTGGTCAAGAAGTAGGTGTCGGTTTGGTTTAAATTTTTCTGCGATAGGAGAGGACAGTTGCCAATGTTTTTCCCAGAGAGGTAACTCCAGCAAGGTAAGGAATGTGTCTCGGGGCCGGCACTGGGGATTCCGGCCTCTGCCAGGCCTGTGTGCTGTCCACCCCGGGTGTTTGGTGCAAGAAGTGAGAGGAAGGCTGGAGGAGAAAATTGATCATTTTACCTGGGTCTGCATGTCTGAAACACCATGACTTCATTTTTTAATTTGCACTTTATTTTTTCCTCCACACTTGGCCTCTGGACAGCTGTGGGGCGAGGGGGAGCGGATGGCCTTGGCTTTCCCTCGGCCTGGGCCACCGTCTCCACTCCTCTTTGCATGCACCTTACCGCTCGGTTTGCTGTCCAGATGACTTGGGCAAGGGGGGCTGCAATGCAAAGGCCAGGGCATAGCTTCTATTTATTTAATTATGTGGCCCAACATTACTTGATTATAAATTAAAAAAATCTTGTTATATACTTTGCAAATTCCTTGTGTCTTTGTTATTTCTGTGTTATCCGTAAGAACAAAGGAACTGATTAGTTTTTCTGACAGTCTTTATAAATTATGGATAGTGCTTTCCCTGTTGTTCCTCGTGTCACGTGACATAGCAGCCCACAAGTGAAGAGCCCTGTGAACACCAGTATTCCAGCCCCTGTGTAGTGTTGGCTGATCCTGAGGAAGTCCTTCAGAGCTTTGTTAGCTGTGGTGGGTCCAGCACCCACAGGGACATTTGCCCTTGGGGTTTATGTGAGCCACTGTGGCCCTTCTGGGTCTCTACTGCTACTGTTGAGGCCTGAACACCATCACCATCTGGAGGAGACAGCCATACAGTATAGACTCACGACTGAGTTGCATTCCCATCATGCTCTGGGAATGTGAGGCAAGCATGCTTGCAAGGAAAACAATGACTAATGCAGTTGCTTTTTTTATGCCCAGGGCTTGAACCAGGGCCTGGGCGCTGTCGCTTAGCTAGTGTTCTACCACTTGAGCTATAGCTCTCCACTTCCAGTGTTTTGGGTGATGAAGATTGATTTGGGGGTTGGAAGGTTCATTTGAGGTAAGAGTTTCATGGCATTTCCAGCTTTAGCTGGCTTCAAACCACAGTACTCAGATCTCAGCCTCACAAGTAGCTAGGATTATAGACATTAGCCATTGCTGCCCAGCAACTTTTTTTGGGGTGATGGGGTGGGGGTGGCAGTCCTGGGGCTTGAACTCAGTGCCTGGGCACTGTCCCTGAGCTGCTTTTGCCCAACGCTACCACTTGAGCCACAGTGCCACTTCTGGCTTTTGCTGTTTATGTGGTGCTGAGGAACTGAACCCAGGGCTTCATGCGTGCTAGGCAAGCACTCTACCACTGAGCCACCTTCCCAGCCTCTGCAAACCTTTTTTAATGGTTTTGTTAGTCTTGCTATGTCATAGCCCTGGCTTACCTGGGTCTCCCAGTCCTTCTGCCACAGGCTCCTGAATGCTTCTGTTGTCATGAGAAAATGTGATGATCACATAAAAAGAGTGAGTTAAAGCCTTACTATCACACAGGCACCAGTGTCTCACACCTGTAATCCTAGCCACTCGAGACTGAGAAAGACAAGCAGGAGAGCAGTCCAGGCAGGAAAATGATCCACGAATGTATAGTGTCCAATTAACAAAACTGGAAGCTGAGCCGTGACACATTGTAAGCCCCTCACTTGAGCAAAAAAAGCTAAGGCTCTCAGCTCAAGTGCCAGACTAGCACAGAACAATATACAAACACCTAATGCTTTATAGTATGTAAATATGTAATCTGAACGTGTACATGTTTGTGTATAAATATGACCTGCTGCACATCCCATTGTGCGACCTTTGTAGTTCAGTATCTACCATTCTAATTTTCTTCTAACCATAGCCATATTTTCTGAAAAGGAAATAGCCTTTGCACCCTATGTGTCTATAGGGTATCCAATCTGGGACCACATCGTATATCCAGATGTTGAGTCCTTTTCTCAGTAGATTGTTCCTCGTTTTCTATGAGTGAGAAGTGGTTGGGTTTAAGTTACTGCGGGGAGACACCTCACATGTGAGGGATGCAGTTTACCACGTCAGGGTTCACATGGCTCTGTAGACCTTGTGCCTACTGCAGGACTTGGGACCACTGGGTGCTAGGGGGACCACCACTCATGAACCTGTCACCTAGTGGTTTTAACACCAGTGAACAATGCTAGTGTTTTATGTCGTGCTGTTTTTATGTATGACACATTCAAGAGATCGGGGTGAATCCTGTTATAGAGGCCTTCTGTGACTCCGTTTCCTGGAGGAGTGTGGCCTGTCACACAGAGCAGCATAAGTGGCACTAGGGTTTGTTAGGGAGTGAGGAGGAAGCATGGCAAGAGTAGACCGTTTACACGGGGAGAAGCTGGCAGGCAAGGTGCTCAGGTTAGAGTGAGCTAGTTGGAATGGTTTGCGCAGGCTCTGGAGATTAGGGAATCGCTCTAGCTGCCTACTGGCCCTGAGGTGACTGGGACAGAACAAGAGAGACCTTGGGTATGGGGGGCTCAGGTTGTAAAGTGACTGCCTAGCAAGTAGGAGGCCCTGGGTTCAAACCTCAGTACTGCCTAAAAGAATTTAAGAACATGATGAGTTACAAGTGTTTGGGATTGGTAAATAGTGTGTTGAGCTTTGACCAGGCGGAGAGTGCTAAGCTTTGGAAAAGCTCAGGGTCAGTGCCCCACACCACGAGTTAAAAGCTCTGAACCAGCACACACAAAAAGGGCTGGGTGACTGACATGGTTGTGTATCACTTAACACTCTAGATGCTAGGACAGGAGAATCATGAGTTCAAGGCCAGCCTGGACTACATAGCAAGGCTATCGAGTAAAAAAATAAAAAGCATTTTTCCTTAGAAATAAGCATTGATTTTAGGTAAAAACTAAAAATCATCCGTTGATACACTGTTGCAATCCAATGACTTCAATTCAGGTAGAGTATGTTGAAGTCCATTCTGCAAGGATGGCAGGTACAAAACGGTAAAAGAAATCCCATTCCTGGAGCCTACATTCCAGCAAGGGGCTAGAGAGGCAATAAACAGGATAGATAAACACAATAGAAGAGTACAAAGAAACAATGCTGGAGTTGAATTAGTTTGCAAGAGGGTGTAGGATGACAGAAACACTCAGGTACTGAAGGGAATGAATCATACCTATCTTGAGCAGAGGAAACAGCAAGTGAAAAGGCCCTGGGGTGGGCTTAAAGAAATGTCAGTGGGTGTAAAAGAGAGCAGTAAGTAATAAGGTAATAAGTAATGGGTTGGATCATGCAGAATCTGTCAGACATCCAGATCAAGATGGAAGTCACCATTTTTGTTTTGTCTTGTGCCAGTCCTGGGACTTCAAGTCAGGGCCTAGGTGCAGTCCCTGAGGTATTTTTGCTCAAGGATAGTGCTCTAGCACTTGAGTTATAGCTCTGCTGACTTTTTTGGTGGCTAATTGGAGGTTAGGGGCTCATGGACTTTCCTGCTTGAGCTGGCTTTGAACCAGAGTCCTCAGATCAGTCTCTTGAGTAGAGTAGGATTACAGGCAGGAGTCGCCAATGCCTGGCTAGTCACTGGAATGTTTGGATAGGTACTAACACCTGGAATGTCACAACAAACCTGGTTTGTTTCTGATTGCAGATTAAATCTATTACACAAGTACGTTAGTGGCCACAGTGCCCTACCCATTCATCCCATGAATGTTATGAGGGCACGTACTCCCCCCCCCCCCCCAGAAAATGAGGGGAACAATGTCCCCAGCGCGCCACCTCAGAGTTTTTAGTCAAACAAGGGACGGGAGACCCAGGGGAAGTGAGGGGTGGGTCACCGTGCTTCCGGCTTGGAGCTAGAGAGGATCCTTGGTCATCCTCCAAAGGGCAGGCCTCCTCAGGTGAGCGGATCTGTGGTCTAGTCTTGCAGGTGGCCATAGCCACCAGGACCTTACTTCATTTGTGTCAATGGGACAACCAGACAGGGTGACAGGCCCTGGCTGGAAGGAAGAGAAGGATGTTGCCACGTGGTCCTCAAAGTCCAGGTGGCTGTGTTAATTCACTAGAAGGCCGCAGGGCTGGGAAGACCTAAGTAGACCTGAGCCCAGGCAACATGAGTAGAACGTAATCCACACGACCTGGGTGAACCTTGAGAGGGAAGTCCAGCTTAGCTTGCGTAACACCAGGTTCACCTGAGGGGCTGACCTGCCTGACATTTTTGTTGACACAGTTGCCACTGAGTTTAATCAAGCCTCTTGTTGCACTTGAAAATCCCCTCTCTCGATGATCCGGAGGAGGGAAGGGATGAGCAGTCTATTTCCAGAGCCCAAAGAGGTTTAGGATAAAAAGCTTTCTGTGCTCTGGTCTCCCACCGCCTTTCCTAGATGAGCCGGACAGCTTGTACCTCTGTGAGCAGAGACCAGATCCCCTTAATGCCCAGAACTGCTGAAGCCGTCAGTCTCCCCACCCACTAATCCTACCCCATCCTGCTCCTTAAGTGGGGTTAGCCTGGCTTCTGGGCATCCTCACTCCAGCTTTGGGCCTCACCGGCGCCTGGCAGGGCCCTCTGGTAGAGTGGCACCAGCTGACTGGCCAAGGGCTGCCTCCTCAGCCAGGTGTGTGTGGGACTCTGTCCTGACTGAACTGGCCTCCCATCTGGTGGGTGACAAATCACAGGTACGTGGCCACTACAGCCCAAGCCATTTTAGAAACCCATTGCAGGCACGGGGCAGCAAGGATGGGGGTGGGGGCTCTTAATTGTCCAGCTGAGGAGAGGGGACAGAGGCTGTGGGTAAAGGAAAGGACCACTAAGTATGAACTGAACTTCTGAATGATGCTAAGAGAGGGTGTGTGTGTGTGTGTGTGTGTGTGTGTGTGTGTGTGTGTGTGTGTGTGTCTGCATACATGAGCATGCCCCAGTTAGGGCCCAGGTGGTGATCCTCAGATCTCAGTCTCCTCAGTAGCTAGGATTATAGGCGTGAGCCATTAGCATCCACTAAAGAGAGGATTTTTATTGACAGGTGCATTTGTGAAGTGATTATTTTGTGCGTTGCAGGAACATTTTCTGTTTGTCATAAGACTCAGTCATGAAAGTGGGTGGGGTACCACTTATCTGTAAATTCAGCACTGGGGAGGCTGAGGCAGGAGAATCAGGAGTTTTAAGCCAGCCTGGTGGGCTACATTCTTTTTTAAAGGACACGGCAATAATAGAATTGAACTTTATTTTTGGCACTGGTCCTGGGGCTTGAAGGTAGTACCTGGGTGCTATACCTGAGCTTCTTTTTGGAGGAGGGGGTAGTCCTGGGCCTTGGGCTCAGGGCCTGAGCACTGTCCCTGGATTCCTTTTGCTCAAGGCTAGCACTTGAGCCACTTGAGCCACAGCACCACTTCTGGCCATTTTCTATATATGTGGTGCTGGGGAATCGAACCCAGGGCTTCATGTATACAAGGCAAGCACTCTTGCCACTAGGCCATATTCCCAGCCCCCCCCCCCTTTTTTTTTAATTCAAAGCTAGGGGCTGGGGATATGGCCTAGTGGCAAGAGTGCTTACCTTGTATACATGACGCCCTGGGTTCAATTCCCCAGCACCACATATATAGAAAATGGCCAGAAGTGGCGCTGTGGCTCAAGTGGCAGAGTGCTAGCCTTGAGCAAAAGGAAGCCAGGGACAGTGCTCAGGCCCTGAGTTCAAGCCCCAGGACTGGCAAAAAAGCTAGGGGCTGGGAATATGGCCTATTGGTAGAGTGCTCGCCTCGTATACACGAAGCCCTGGGTTCAATTCCCCAGCACCCATGTATAGAAAAAAGCCCGAAGTGCCGCTGTGGCTCAAGTGGTAGAGTGCTAGCCTTGAGCAAAAAAAAAAACAAAGAAGCAGGGACAGTGCTCAGGCCATGAGTCTAAGCCCCAGGACTGGCAAAAATAAAAATAAATTCAAAGCTAACCCTCTGACTTTTTGGTCGTTAATTGGAGTTAAGAGGCTTACAGACTTTCCTGCACAGGCTAGCTTCAAACTGCAATTCTCAGATCTCAGCCTCCTGAGTATTGTAGGATGACAGGCATAAGACACCTGTGCTGGCTCTGATAGAATTTTAGATTCAACTGAATAAATATCTGACACTTCCCAAAGCTTACTTGGAAAAGTAAAATCGTGCCAAGAGATAATGGTTCATACCTGTAATCCTAGCTACTCAGGAGACTGAGATCTGAGGATCATGGTTCAAAGCCAGCACAGGCAGAAAAGTCCCCATGATATACTTATCTCCAATTAACCACTCAAAAAGTGGAGTGGAGCTGTGGCTCAAAGAGTAGAGCACAAGCCTTTTCAAAGACAACACATAGGCCCTAAATTTAAGCCCCACAACCGACCAAAAAATAAACTCTTTCATTGAGCAGGGAGCCAGTGCCTCACACCTGTAATCCTAGCTACTCAGAAAGTCAAGATAGAAGGATTACAGTTCAAAGCTACTCTATTACAGAAAAGTCCACAAGACTCTACATCCAGTCAAGCAAAAGCCAGGCTGGTGGCAACGGCTCAAGTGGTAAAACACCAGCGATGAGTGAAAAAAGCCAAGTTAAAGTTCAAGGCTCTGTGTTCTCCAGAACTGGCAAAAAAAAAAAAAAAAAAAGTATTGAAATCTAGTTGGACTTCTTGGTGAAGTTTACTAAGAATTGTTTTAAGTTTACTGAGAAAAATAAAGCAGTTTAAAAAAATTGGAATGAGGGCTGGGGATATAGCCTAGTGGCAAGAGTGCCTGCCTCGGATACACGAGGCCCTAGGTTCGATTCCCCAGCACCACATATACAGAAAACGGCCAGAAGCGGCGCTGTGGCTCAAGTGGCAGAGTGCTAGCCTTGAGCGGGAAGAAGCCAGGGACGGTGCTCGGGCCCTGAGTCCAAGGCCCAGGACTGGCCAAAAAAACAAAACAAAACAAAACAAAAAAAATTGGAATGAATGTTGGAGTAGGTTGAAGGGTGAAGAAAATGTCTAGTGGACATAGGCCATCTCACAAGGTTTTACATTCAGAATGTTCTTGACTTTGGGATCATTGAATCTTTTTTTCAGTCCTCTCTAACACCTGACATACATCCCAAGGGACAGCCAACATGGCAGCCAACATGAAGGCCAGTAAGTCTCATGTCATCTTCAAGAAGGTCTCCAGGGACAAATCGGTAAGTGACCCGGGAGTGGCTTAGTGGGAGTCATTGTTAAGTCAATCCAGGCTTCACAGGCCCCTTTCACACTCTCCTGCTAGCTGTGAAGGGTCATCGTTTCCAAGCCCCCCCCCCCCCACCTGAGTCTCCATTCTGGATGCACTCGGCCTGCCTTCCGCCCAACTCGGGACTCCCCTCCCTGTGTCTGACCGCTCTACTTCAACCCATCTTCTTGTAGAAGATGACAGAAATAGTTGGGGTTTTCTATCATCCACACCTACCTCCTGCTTATATCTAGACACTCTTTCCATTAAAAAACAATCTAGTTTATTTTTCAGTCATCAGGGAAGAAAGAATTCATCAGTATGGATCTAGGAAGAGCACACTGCGCTCGGGCACAGGATGGCGTGCTTTGGGCTGCTTCTCTGTGGTTCTCTCCACTCTGCCTTCCGGGGTTTCTTCCTTCCTAGGCTGGTGGCAAGGGAGTTGCCCCAGCCCTTGATATCCCACTTGAGGGATGGGGAAGAAAGAGTCTTTGGCTTTCTAGATTGTCTCTTTAAGAATTGTTTTATTGTTATTATAAAGGTGATGTACAGAGAGGTTTCAGTGACACAAGTCAAGCAGATATTACATTTCTTTTGGACAGTGTCAGCCCTTTCCTTGCTTTCAGTTTTTCCCTCCCGTCCCCACCCACAAGTTGTGTAGTTCCTTTTCCACAGTGTCCAGTGAGTATCACTGCTGCACTGTTTTCACTCCTTGCCCCTCCCACCATAAGGCAAACAACAAAGAAAAACCTTCTTGTTTCTATTTCCTGGAGGAAAATCATAATCACAAGAGTTTTCTTTCTTTTTGCCAGTCGTGGGGTTTGAGTCCCTGAGCTGCTTTTGCTCAAGGCTAGCACTCAACCACTTGAGCCACAGCGCCACTTTCAGCTTTTTTCTCGTTATGTGGTACTGAGGAATCGAACCCAGGGCTTCATGCATGCGAGGCGAGCACTCTACCACTAAGCCACATTCCCAGCCCTTACAAGAATTTTCTGCTTACCCATTTGGCTATTTGGTATATGTTATTTTATATGATGAGAGGCACATGGGCATTGAGTCTTTGTGTTTGTCCCCTAAGTTTCTAGGATGTCTTTTAAGGACCAGGAACCATTCCTAAAAACCCTCCAATGGAGCCAGCCATCAGCCACAGCTCTTGACATTCAGAATTGGATCAGGCTAGTCAAGACTCATTATCTGGTGCTAGCCACCGGAGCCTGGCTTGCCCTGCCTTTCTTAACACATCTCTGGAGGAGAGTGCTCAGGGACTTAGGTAGACGGGGTGTGTGAGTGTGGTCACTGCAATATCACATCAAGTCACCCCACCTCTCCATCTGCCCATTTTCTTCCAGTACAGCAGTAGAGGTGCTTTTCCTCCAAGATTCACCACTGTTTGATCTGTGGACCTCAAAGCTCAGCCATCAACTCTCCCAGCCAAAGCCATTCCGTTGTCTGTGAGGCCTTTGTCAGACTCCTTCACCCCCGAGCCACACCCTTCTCCAGGTCTCTCCCACACAGCCAGGGCTGGAGCGGGAAGAATATTCCCCAGGATTATCTGCCTTCCATTCCCTTGCCACTCCTCACTTCGCCTTCCTCTCAACCACAAAGAGGCTGCCTACTGGACTTTCTCTTGCCAACCTGCCTCCACTCTACTGCTGAGATGACCTAAGTCTTGTAAAAAGGGATCTGTGCCTATCTCAGTGTCGATAGTGAGGGTCCTTTGTGTAGCATGGAGTGAGCTAAGTGCTCCTTGACTGAGGTCTTCTATTTAAATTGCATCCTCATCGTCCTAGATGCTGCAGGGCTCAGTCTGCATGCCCATCTGGTGGGCATGACCTGCAGAGGAAGCTGTAGGCAATTCCAGCAACATTATCTCCACTCTGAGCCTCGAGTATGCTGGTGTTTTTGCCCCGAGAGATACCTTCATCCTCCTCCTGTCAGCTGCTGTACTGTTTGCCGCAGTCTCTTTCAGGTAGAGCCTCCTGTAAAGCTTCTAACTGGGCGCTGGTGGCTCACTCCTATAATCCCAGCTACTCGGGAGGCTGAGATCGGAGGATCCAGGTTCAAAGCTAGCCTGGGAAGGAAAGTCCTTAAGACTCTTACCTCCAATTAACTACCATAAAGCTAGAAGTGGAGCTGTAGCTCACGTGGCAGAGCATTAGCCCTGAGAATCAAAGCTCAGAAACAGAGCTAAGACCCTGAGCCCAAGATCTAGGACTGGCACTAAACAAACAAACAAGGAAGGAAGAACTTCCTTTTCCTAGTAAGCACTGATAGAATCCCTGTGACCCAGATGCTCTTGTAGACACTGAAGGCTGTAAGGGTCATAGGAGACTCCCTCCATCCTCTAGGTGCTTGCAGCCCTGTGGTTGAAGGGAAGGAGGGAGGAAGCAGCCCAGCTTCTCCACTGGGTGAGGAGATCTTGGCTACCAGGGCATGGGATGAGCAGGCTGATAGCCAAGCCAAGACCATGGTGGTTTCTTCCCATCCAGCTTTGCCTCCTCCCTCCCCATAGCATGGGTTCAGGCCCACCCGTGCCCAGCTCAGCCTGTGAGATTTCACTGACTCCTCCTGAACTCCTGCCTCTTTAGTTAGGCCTGAAATTCTTTGAATGAGGAGGAGAAACTGTTCACGCCACAGCTAGAAATAAAGGAAGGCTTCCAATGCCGACGGATGGCGAGAGGCCCATTTATCTAGGTGTAACTTAATCCTAAAGTATCAGTTAACGTGGCAAGTTGTCCTGATTAGTACCAGACCTGGGCTTATTGGGGGCAAAGTAGGGATGGGGAGGCAGGAAGAATTCTTTGAAGCTGCTGTGGGAGATGGAGACCAGAGCATGAGGTACCTGAAATCCCTCATCTGTGTCCACACGGAGAGGAGGAAATGACAGAGGAGCTGCAGAGAGTGTGGCACGCGTTTCAAGACTAAGGAAAAGGGCTGTGGGGACAGAAAGCAATGGTAGACTGCCTTGCGTGCACAGCATAAAGCCCTGGGTTGATCTCCAGCACTGCAAAGCAAAACAAGCAAACAAACACAAACTACAGAAAAGAGTTAAAGATGTGATGGCTGTTGCTTTTTGAATCAATGCCTTTGCCACCCAGTGTTCTTCAGTCATTTAGAATGCACACCCATTCTTTCCACAGGTGACCATCTACCTGGGGAAGAGAGACTACATAGACCATGTCAGCCAAGTAGAGCCTGTGGGTAGGTTGAATTTGAGATCGATTTTTTTTTTGCGGGGAGGGAGGGAAGGGCAGTCATAGGGCTTGAACTCTGGGCCTTGGCACTGTCCCTAAGCATTTCAGCTCAAGGCTCTACCACTTGAGCACCACCACCACTTCCGGTTTTCTGGTGGCTAACTGGAGATAAGAGTCACACAAACTTTCTTGCCTGGGTTGGTTTTGAAGCGTTATTCTCAGATCTCGGCCTCCTGAGTAGCTAGGATTATATGCACCAGCTAGAATTTTTTTTTTCAGTTAGTTGTGGGGCTTGAACTCTGGGCCTAGGTGCTGTCCCTGAGCTCTTCAGCTCAAGGCTAGTGCTCTACTACTTGAGTCACTGGACTTGGAGCTTGAACTCAGGGCCTGGGTGCTGTCCAAGTTGTTTTTTTTTTGGCCAGTCCTGGGGCTTGGACTCAGGGCCTGAGCACTGTCCCTGGCTTCTTTTTGCTCAAGGCTAGCATTCTGCCACTTGAGTCACAGTGCCACTTCTGGCCATTTTCTGTATATGTGGTGCTGGGGAATCGAACCCAGGGCTTCAAGTATACGAGGCAAGCGCTCTTGCCACTAGGCCATATCCCCAGCCCCTGTTTTTGTTTTTTTGATGAAAGTTAACACTACCACTTGAGCCATAGCTCCACTTCTGGCTCTTTTTGGTGGTTAATTGGAGATAAGAGTCTCATGGACTTTCCTGCCCAGACTGGCTTGAATCGTGATCTTTAGATCTCAGTCTCCTACAAGTAGCTAGGATTGTAGATGTGAGCCATCGGTGCCTAGCTCCCCAAGGGAGACTTATGGTGATAGGATAGTTCTAGATCACACACACACACACACACACACACACACACACACACACACACACACACAGAAAAAGTGTAGAATAATGTTCCTTGGCAAAGTGCTTTTCTTGGGGCGGGGGTGGGGCTCAGCGGCAGAGTGCTGGCCTTGTACATGCCTGGCTCTGAGTTCTATCTCAGCACTGCAAAAACAAAACAAACCACACAAAAATCCCTTTCTGGAAAGTTGTCAAGAGCTAGCCAGTGACTTTGCTAACATTGTCAAAAACTAGATCCAGCTTCAAAAAATGTTTTTTTAATCATGGAGCGATATAAAGATTTTTATCCAAGGACATTCAACACAATATTAGTTATAATGGAAAAATTCACCCTAAATGCCCTCACAGAAGGGGTTGGCTAAATAATTTATGATACATCAGCCACCAGAAAACCAAAAGTGTCACTGTGGCTCAAAGTGGTAGAGTGCTAGCCTTGAGCGAAAAAGCTCAGGACAATGCCCAGGCCCTGAGTTCAAGCCCCTACAACTGACTATATATATATATATATATATATATATATATATATATATATATATATATATATTTGAATAAGGAAAGAAAGACATTAGCTGTCTGATCAGTATGTATTAGAGGATTTTTGGAGAAACATTTGTACTGCTTGGTGCTGGTGGCTATGCCTATAATCTTAGCTATTCAGAAGACTTCGATGTGAGGATCAAGGTTTAAAGTCACTCAGGCAAGAATGTCCAAGATACTCTTATCTTCAGTTAACCAGCAAAAAGCCTGAAGTGGAGCTGTGGCTTAAGTGGTAGAGTACTAACCTGGGGCAGAAATGCTTGGAAACACTACCTAAGCCCTGAGTTAGAACCGTAGGACCAGCACAAGAAAGGAAAAAAGGGAGGGAGGGAGGAAGGGAGGGAGGAAGGGAGGGAGGGAGGGAGGGAGGGAAGGAAGGAAGGAAACCATATTTGTAAATGGGTTTGGTGGTATAGTTTGTAATCCATTACTGTCTCAGAGGCTGAGAGAAGAGGATCTAGAATTTGAGGCCAGCTTGAGCTATTTAACAAGATTGTCACAGAATAAAGCAGAACAGCCAAACTAGCAGATAAAGCAAGCAGAATGCAGTTCTGTGAGATGCCTTGTCCCTTGGCGTCAGCCTCAGGGTGCTGTCCTTTTGCTTTAGATGGCGTGGTGCTGGTGGACCCTGACCTTGTGAAGGGAAAGAAAGGTGAGTCCCCCGCCCTCTTGTGGCACAGGTGTGATCTCCTGGCTGGCTGTCGGAGGGGGCATTCGTGGGAGGCCGCCATGCCTGCTGGGAGGTAGAGAAAGAAACCCAGAATGTATTCTTGAGCTTCCTTGCAGTGTCGCAGGCTCTTGACGTCCTGAGTTGAGATGCGTGTGTGCTGAGTCATTTGATACCGATGACAGTAGCTTACAAGGAACTAGAGAAGGCTCTACTTAAGTTGTGTGGCGATAATGCTGCTGACTCACTTGCACTCTACATGTGCTTTCTGCGGGGTTGCTATCGGCAACCATGAGGCATTGTTCTAAACCCAAGATGTGCCCACTGCAACATGCCAGGTGTGGGCCGCCAGCAGTGGCCAGGAGCACAGTGGGAATATGGTGGGAAATTATCTCCCCCTCTTGTCCTCATTTTCTGGGGTCCCTCGTTTGAGCTCTGACAGCTCCTGCCCTCCACCACAGAAGGTATATGGGCTACTGGAGCACTGAGGGCAGATGTAAAGCCAGGCGGTTCCAAGGTCAGGGGCTGGTGCCTCTTTGTGCCTGTAATTCTAGCTAGTCAAGAGGCTGAGATCTGAGAATTGTGATTCAGAGTCAGCCCCAGCAGCAAAGGCCATGGGACTATTATCTCCAATGCACCAGCAAAAATCTAGAAGTGAAGGTATGGCCCAAGTGGTAAAGCACCAGCGTGAAGTAAAAAAGTACTGCCACAACATTGTCACTACTGACACACACACACACACACACACACACACACACGCTACCCAGGTGCCTTCCTGTCACACTAGAAGGAAGGGGGCAAGTGGTCTCTGGGTCTTTGGAGTCACCGGCAAGGGGCAGCTGCCCTTGAGACTGACATAGACCAAAGCCTTCCCTGACAGCCGCTGAAGGCTTAGAAGTGCTACTTCTGATGTGTTTTGCATTCCATAACGATGCACTCCATGTCTTTAAAAAATGTATAGTGAACATTCTGTATGTTTTTACCCACTGTTTAGGTCCACTGGGGCACAGTTATTTAAGTCTTTTATCATATGGAATTTCCCAAAGTGGTGATTGAAGCGAATACTTTATAACTTGCAGAGCAGTGCACATACAAGGCTATCAGGGGAGAGTTCGGGGGTTGGTTTCACCATCCTCCCACTACCTCGGCCCATGGCCCCATCTGACTCTGGCACATGTCTGTTTTGCTTCCAGTCCTTTACTCCCTTGTCTTTTTCCTTCACCTTCAACTCTCAGCAGACACCTGGCCCTTCTAAAGCCCAGCAAGTTAACCCCCAGGCCCTGTGATCATGGGTGGAGAGGAGGGGGTGTGGTGGAGGAAGCAGTAGGGATTGGTAGATGGCAGCTCTCTGTCTGCAGAGTCCCAGCATCCTGGAACCATCATGTGATTGCCGGAGAAATGCCTCCATTCAGGGTAATGATTTCAACCCCTGGGCAGACACCCAGGCTTCTAATTGCATAGTGTGGATCGTATGGTTCTTCCAGATCCTTTCCTTCCAGGCTGGGGCTGCCCACGTGAAGTGGTCGACCAGTTCCCCGGGTCAGTGCCAGTGTGTCCATGGCTGTACGTGCCTTGGGCCAGCTCCAACCCACCTGTGTCTTCTTCCCAGTGTTCGTCTCTCTCACTTGCGCCTTCCGCTACGGCCAAGAAGACATTGACGTGATAGGCCTGACCTTCCGCAGGGACCTGTACTTCTCACGTGTCCAAGTGTACCCTCCTGTGGGGGCTTCCAGTGCCCCCACACCACTGCAGGAGAGCTTGCTCAAGAAACTGGGGGGCAACTCGTACCCCTTTCTGCTCACGGTGAGCTCCTGCCTGCCTGCTCTCCTGGCCCCGCCTTCTTTATCCTCCGCATCTCCCAGGGGAATGGGGCAAAGAGAAGGGGATGGGCGTAGGGGTTCTCTTCTGTGGGTCTCTAAATTGCACCCTTAAGAGAAATCTAGATTGCATGGTCTGTGATTGTCTTTTCTTTTTTAAACCCTTGAAAATAGCTTCACTGCCTTTGAAGGCACCACATCAACCTGCCCTTTAGATATTTCCCTTTGTCCCTTTGACTATAAAAAGAAACTAGCTCTGTGGCTGGCCCCGGGAGCTCTAAGCAGGAAGTATTTCCCTATGGGACAGGACATCTTACTGGAATGAGATAATCATCTTCCCCCTCCCCCCTCCCCAGTGCTAGGAATGGAAACCAGGGACTTGTGCATGCCTGTCTTGAATATCTATTAGAAACCTTTGAGCTGGTGCCAGTGGCTCACGCCTGTGCTTCTAGCTATTCAGGAGATTGAGATCAGAGGATCCTAGCTTCAAAGCATGACCCTTAGATCTCAGCCTCCTGAGTAGCTAGGATTACAGGTATGAGCCCCTGATGCCCAGGCCAAGTAGCTAGGATTATAGACATGTGCCACCAGCACACCTGTCTCTAACCACACGGTATATGGAATTGAGTAAAAGTATGCCAAACTGCATGAAGCTTATTTATTGATGTGTTGTTTACAATAGCAAAGAAAGTAAGGATCATATATGTGGCTGTGTTAAAGAGACATTAAAGAAACCCTGGCCAGGGCTGGGAATGTGGCCTAGTGATAGAGTGCTTGCCTAGCATGCATGAAGCCCTGGGTTTGTTTCCTCAGTACCACATAGACAGAAAAAGCCCGAAGTGGCGCTGTGGCTCAAGTGGTAGAGTGCTAGCCTTGAGCAAAAAGAAGCTCAAGGACAGTGCCCAGACCCTGAGTTTGAGCCCCAGGACTGGCCAAAAAGAAACCCTGGCAGTATCAGTGCAGGGATGAATTTCATGATGTGGGAAAATGGCCATGTGGCCATGAAGCTTTCTGAATAGGGTTAGGGTTGAGGAGGTGAGGAATCCAGGCTGTAGGTGCCCATCATTGGTCCCAGTTCTGGAGGACACATGCACCTGCACACCCCCTCATTCCCTTTGTGTCTGTGCACATGCAGGCCACTGTGAGAAGATTATGGATTGACCTTAAGGTGGGTGCCAGGACTATAGGTGAATAGGCTTTTTTCTTATTTCTTGCTCCATGTCTGCATGTTCCAATCTTGTATAATGGTGACATGTTAACTGTGTCGCGTATGGAAGAGCCCCTCTGAGAGAAATCTTTGTTCATTTGCTTCTTAACAGTTTCCTGACTACTTGCCCTGTTCAGTGATGTTGCAGCCAGCTCCACAAGATACTGGGAAGGTAAGTTCAAAAAAATGTCACGGAGCCATGTGCTGGTAGCTCACGCCTGTCGTCCTAGTTCCTCAGGAAGCTGAGATCTGAGGATTGCGGTTCAGAGCCAGCCCAGGCAAGCAAGTCTGTGACACTCTTGTCACCAATTAATCCCAGAAAAGGCTGGAAGTGGTGCTCTTGCTCAAATGGTAGAATGCTATCCTTGAGCAAACAGAGCTCAGGGATGGAGCACAGGCTCAGAGTTCAAGCCCCAGGACTGGCAAAAAAGAATAAATGTCATACATTCGTTTCTTCTGTCATTCCTCCAATAAATTTGGTTTTCAGACAGGGTCTCATAACTCAAAATTCTGCATCATCCTCCAAGTGTCAGGATTATAGGCATGTACAACCATGCCTGGCTCCTTAGTAGAATTATTTTTGTGCTGGTTCTGGGGATTGAATTCAGGTCCCTTAGCGTATTCTGCTGGAGGCTGGTATTCTACGACTGGAGCCACAGCTCCACTTCCAGCTTTTTGCTGATTAATTGGTGATAAGAACTTCCCTGGATTTTTATGCCCAGGCTGACTTCAAACTAGGATCTTCAGATCTTAGCCTCCTGAGTAGATAGCATTACAGGTGTGAACCACCAGTGCCCAGACCTTCAGAAGACTTTTATCAGTAGCTTTGAATCATAGGAAATGTCAAGCATTTGTGGAAGTGGTGATATCAATACTTTGGGGCCATCGCTCACTCATCAGTGTTTAGCCATGAACATCCTGTGAACAGCAGACCTGGCCCAGCCTAGGTCTTGTACTGATGGAAAGCAATAGGCAAAAATATGTAACAGTAGGATAAATCCGATGACCACAGGCATGATGGAGGACCTTAAGCTTGTGAGAGGCAAGGGAGGATTCTGTTAAAGCTAGATGTTGGCGCACGCTATAATCCTAGTTACTCGGGAGGCTGAGATCTAACAATCACAGTTTGAATCCAGCCCAGGCAGGAAAGTCTGTGAGAATCTTATTTCCAATTAACCATCAGAAAACTCAAAGTGGCTCAAAGTGTTAGAGCACTAGCCTTGAGTGAAAGAGCTCAGAGACAGTACCCAGGCCCCGAGTTCAAGCCCCATGACCAAACAACAACAAAAAAAGCCAGCCCAGGCAGGATAGTCTGTGAGACTTACCTCCAATTAACCACCAAAAAGCTGAAAGTGGATCTATGGCTTAAGTGGTGGAGCACCAGCCTTGAGTGGAAAAAGCTTAAGGATAGTGCCCAGGCCCTGAGTTAAAGCCCTAATACTGGTACATGCACAAGAAGAAGGTCTGTTAGTAAGGTATTCCCAGGGGAAAGCCTCCTAGAAGAGGGAGCAACCTCGGGGTTTATTCTGTAGGCAGCAGGGGGCAGGGCACCTAGACCTCTAAGGGCCTTGTAGACCACGTGTGTGTGTGTGTGTGTGTGTGTGTGTGTGCGCGCGTGCGTGTGTGTGTCCTGAGGTTTGAACTAAGAGCGTAGGCACTGTCATTTAGCTTTTTTTCACTCAAGGCTAATGCTCAACCACTTAAACCATTTTCAGCTTCTTGGAGGTTAATTGGAGTAAGAGTCTCAGGGACTTTCCTCTCTTTCTCTCTCTCTCTCTCTCTCTCTCTCTCTCACACACACACACACGTGCACACACACACGCCTGCTGGCTTTGAGCTGCGCTCCTCAGATCTCAGCCCTCTGAGTAGCTAGGATTACAGGTGTGAGCCACTGGCTCCAGGCTCCCCTTGGTTTTGTTTGTTAGTTTGCCTTAGCATGATGGAAGCTGCTGGTAGGCTCTGAGTGGCAGGTTCTGAGCTTTGCAAAGGATTGCCATGGCTGCTTATTGAGAATGGAGTTGGGCTTGGTGAAGCACACACTTGTGATGTTGGAGAGAAACAAAGAAGAGTGACTGGGGTGGCCCCAACCTCGGGCAGAGGAGGGAATGGAGGTGGGGAGAGAGAGAGCAAAAGGTGTGAGCACTCTCGGACCCTGGGGTCAGTGTCCAGATGTAAGCATAAGATGTAACCATAATAACATGGATTATGGGGGATAGTAACAGAGAGTAGAGTTTATCCTTGTGAGATCATGACCTATTCATGGTTTAGGGATTAGAGCTGGGATTTAAGAGCTGGAGGTACAGTCTAGCAGTAGAGCACCTGCCTAGCAAGCATGAGACCCTGAGTGTAAGCCCCAGTACAGCCTCTCAAAAATAATAACGTGTAAAAAGAAGAGATAGAGAGAGAAGAAAGGAGGGAGGGAAGGCAGGGAGGAAAGGCAGGGAGGAAAGGCAGGGAGGGAGGGAGGGAGGGAAGGGAAGAAGAAAGGAAAGGAGAGAGGAAAGAGGCAGTGAGCTGGGCATCAGTGGCTCGCGCCTGTAATTGTAGCTACTCAGGGGGCTGAGATCTGAGGATTGTGGTTCAAAGTCAGCTGGGGCAGGAAAGTCCAGAAGTGGTGCTATGACTCCAAATGGTAGAGCACTAGCCTTACATGAAAGAGCTCAGGGACAATGGCCCAGGCCCTGAGTTCAAGCCCCATGACTGACCAAAAAATAAAGAAGAAAGAAAGAAAGAGAAAAAAACACATTTAAAAACCTAGGATGGATGCTGGAAATGTGACTTAAGTGGTAGAGAACCTGTCTAGCAAGTCTGAGGGCCTGGGTTCAAACCCCAGTTCCACCAAAAACCAAATAAACACCTGGGATGGAATGGAATAGAATAGAAACAATGCGTATTACACAAGGCAAAACTATTATATCATGAGTGTGGTTTTGCATGTGTTTCTGTTTTCTAGGCTATATTGTAAATATTACCTTTGAGGTGAGCCAGGGGGTGAGGGACTTGTGCTGGAGACCCAGAAGTCACGCTGGGGTCTGAGGGCTGGCAGATACATTTGTTTGACCCATGTGTGCTTAAAAGTTGTTTTTTGTTTTGTGCCAGTACTAGGGCTTGAACTTAGGGCTTGAGCACTATTCCTGAACTCTTTTTGCTCAAGATTGTTCTACCACTTGAGCCACAGCTCCACTTCTAGCTTTTTGGGAGTTAACTGGAATTGAGATCTCATCGACTTTCCTGCCGAGTTGACTTTAAGCCACAATCCTTGGATCTCAGCCTTTTTTTTTTTTGTCGGTTATGGGGCTTGAACTCTGGGTCTTGATGTTGTCCCTGGGCTCTTTGGCTCAAGGCTAGCTTTCCACCACTTGAGCTACAGTGTCACTTCCAGATCTCAGCCTTCTGAGTAGCTAGCATTGTAGACATTGTAAGGTTCACCATCAGAAGAGCTCCATGCAGATGCCCCCCACCTGTTTAAGTCTGTGCCCAGTACCTGTGCATTACCTAGGTCGCTGGCTCACCTGGAGGCGGTTACCTCCTCCTCCTCGGTCCCATACTACCCACCTGGCCCCATCTCCCACCTTTTCCTATATAATCCAGCTCAACACGGTCTCCGCTCTCCTTCCTTTTCTCTTTTATTCTCTCTTGCTCTTTTCTCTCTTTTCCTCTTCTTTCTTCTCCTCTGTCTCCTCACACCTCCATCTTGTGTGGGCTGGTAGTTTGCTTTCCCCCCAATAAACTCCTTTCTGCCTGGACCATGTGGCAGGTTTCCTTTCTGGCCAGCCTTACAGGCACGAGCCACCAACACCTGCTTAAGTTGTTTCTTTATTAGTATCCATGAGTTGCCCAAGGGGGGTTACTTTTTGGCATGTCCGTATATATACACAATATTTATTTATTACATGTACCTTTTGTATCACTTTCCTTCCTTCCCTCTGCCTCTTTTCCCAAATTAAAACCAATTTTTAATTCAGAAATGAAGATATTTTATCCAAAGCAAGTTGTTGGCACCGTGGCTATGGCTACTGGCCACACTTGGCTGCAGTTGAGCCACAGATGGCTGCTAGGGTCGGGGTGTTCATGTCCCCAGAAAATGGGGACACTAGCCGACTCCGCCCAGCACCTGCTGTCTGTTCCGCTGCTGTAGAAAACAGGAAGTCGGTAACGGGAGCGTGTTCAAAGAGGAGTCCAGGACTTGCGCGGGCCTGCAAGGCAGAGCGGGGCCCATGGGGCAGGCTGACCCCTGCACTCGCAGTCCTCATGCTGCCGGCCCCCTTTCAGTGTCAGCCCACTTCCATAGCTAGTCTTTCTGGGACAGCCTGTAGGACAGGGCCTCCCTCCCAGCCCCAGGGAAGGGTGGCCACCATAACTCCTGTCCCGTCTCTTCTCATCTTCAACAGAGCTGTGGGGTGGACTTTGAGGTGAAAGCTTTTGCCACAGACATCACCGACGGTGAAGAGGATAAGATCCCCAAGAAGTAAGAATTGTGGGAAAGGGAGAGGGGCCCAGAGTGTGGGATGGGGACACTGGAGAGGGACCACTCTTGCCACAGGGTCCGTGAGGCTGGGGCAAGGGATCCTCCCCAGGTGTGGACGGTCAGGTTGGGAAACAGCCACCTTCTACCTGTGCCTACTCAGCACGCGCAAGTACGGAGCCAGAGCCTTCCCACCATGCCAGTCACCAGCATGCAGGAGCCCTGGTCTTCTCATCTGCCCAGGCTCTCTCTCCTTCTCTTTGTTTTCTTCACAAATAGGCCTTTAAAAAAAATTACTATTAAAACTCTGAGAAAAGTAAACATGCTGAAGAAGCCCAAGTTCGAATTGGGAAAACTCATGGCGCTTCGGGGTAAAGGTGGTAGTAATTCTGGGAAAGCTACTGGGGATGAGCCCAGTGCTAAAGTTGGATGAGCTGATGGATATGAACCACTAGTCCAAGAATCCATTTTAAACTTTCCTTCCTTCCTTCCTTCCTTCCTTCCTTCCTTCCTTCCTTCCTTCCTTCCTTCCTTCCTTCCTCCCTTCCTCCCTCCCTCCCTCCCTCCCTCCCTCCCTCCCTCCCTCCCTCCCTCCCTCCCTCCCTCCCTCCCTTCCTTCCTTCTTTGTCCTGGGGCTTGAACTCAGGGCCTGGGTGCTATCCCTGAGCCCCTTGTGGCTCAAGGTTAGCATTCTACCACTTGAGCCACAGCACCGTTCTGGATTTCTCTGAGTAGTTTATTAGAGTCTCATGGACTTTCCTGCCTGGGCTGGCTTGGAACTTCAATCCCCAGATCTTAAGCCTTTTGAGTAGCTAGGATTATGGCGTGAGCCACCGGTGCCTGGCTCTCTTTTCTTTCTTACCCAAATAGGGATCCTTCTCCTGGCCCTGAGCCCTCCTGTCCCCCCCCCAGGCCCCCATGGCCTGCGTGTGCATCTCTTAAGTGCTTACCATAGCAGTCTCTCTGAAGCCTGGCCCTGACAGCCTGACAGAATGAAGGAGGCCACTGGGGGTATCCTGACCAGGCCTGTGTGCAACCACACAGAAGGGACCAGGACAGGCCATTCAGAGCTAGACCACGCCATCCCACCTCTACTAAGGGAATTGGGGGTGCTCCTGAAGACCCTCAGCTTGTCTGAGGGGAGAATGGAGGCCAAGCTGCAGCCAACACTGATCTGGACTCCCGGGCCTTTTCCCGCAGGAGCTCCGTGCGCTTGCTCATCCGGAAGGTGCAGCACGCACCATCTGAGATGGGCCCCCAGCCCTCTTCAGAGGCCTCCTGGCAGTTCTTCATGTCTGACAAGCCGCTGAATGTCTCTGTCTCCCTCAGCAAAGAGGTAACCACTCCCTCCTGCCATTCCTAACACTGCTGTTCATGCACCAGTTTGTAAATGGCTGGCTCCTCGGCTTTGACCCTTCTCATCCTCCTGCAGAGGGCACAGAATTTGTTCTAGGCCTTTCTCTAGAGGAAACATTGCTATCACCTCATCTTCAGACACCTTGCTTCTTGGGAAAAGGCTGAGATGACTCTAAAAGCTCTAAGAGCTAGGTGCTTGTAGCTCATACCTGTAATCCTAGCTACTCAGGAGGCTGAGATCTAAAGGTTGCCGTTCAAAGTTAGCCCAGGCAGGAAAGTCAGCGAGACTCTTATCTCCAATGAAGCACCAAAAAAAGGGGTGGGGGCTAGAACTGGGGGGTATAGTGTTGCTCAAGAGCAACAAACAGCCTTGAGCAAAGAAGCCAAGCAGGAGCACAGGGCCCTGAGTTCAAGGAAGACATCACTTTAGTACATCCTCAGCCACCTTTGGGGTTACAGACAGGGAACTGGGAAGAGGGAGAGAGAAGTATGCAAATGATTTAAATTAAGGAGGGGAAAGAGGAAGGGAAGAGCCAAGCCCTGAGATGAGCGATGCCGCCTCGCCCCGCTCACCTGTCCTGACTCCGGTCTAACCTTTTCAGCTGTATTTCCACGGGGAGGCCATCCCTGTGACCGTGACCGTGACCAATAACACTGAGAAGACGGTGAAGAAAATCAAAGTCTTAGGTAGGAACTGCTCCTTGGTTATTATAAAAGTGATACATGTACAGGGATTACAGTTACGTAAGTCAGGTAAAGAGTACGTTTCTTCCGGGGCACAGTCACCCCCCTTCCCTCGCTCGCTCCTAGTTTTCCCTCCCACCCCCACCCACAAGTTGTGTAGTTCATTTTCCACATAGCGTCCAGTGAGTCCCTCTGCTACGTGACTGACAGAAGGAGCTTGGAGTCATCCTCTTCTTCGTCTTGATGGCTGCTTGGGGCTGACAACGCCCCTGTGGATGATCCTCCCGTGGTTCTGTGGTGCTCCTTTCCAGCTAGAGCCAGATCTCACTGGAAGGCCCAGGAGGAGCTTTCCTTTGGGGACCAATGACAAATGCAGCATCAACAGTGGGAAAGCTAAGTCTCAGAATTCCCACTGGCAGCTCCCTGCTGCCTCCTCAGATGCAAGTGCTTCGTAAGTGGTGACATGTCACGTGTCACCTTGATGGCCACTTGTGACGGCTACCCCTGGTGGTGTACCACCATGGCCACTTGTTATTCCTACATCACCACATAGGACATCAAGGTGCAGGATGGGCTGACCTAGAAGTAACCGCTAAACTCTTTGTGTGCGTGTGACGGTGGGGGGGGCGGCGGGGTCCTAGGCCTTGAACTCAAAGCCTGGGCACTGGTCCTGAACCGTTGTGCTCAAGGCGAGTGCTCTACCCCTTGAGCCACAGGTCCACTTTTGGCACTTTGGTGGTTAATTGAGCTAAAAAGTCTCACAGACTTTTCCTGCCCAGGCTGGCTTTGAATTGAGAGTCTCCGATCTCAGCCTCTTGAGCCATCTGCTGCCCTGCTCCCAAGACTTAACTTACAGTTTTATGGTATGTTAGTTTAGTTCACATGCCTCTAGGTCTTTTTAGGTCCTGTCGTTATGTAGCATGTTACATGTAGCATCTGATACACTGGTCTTCATAAGAGTGGTTGTCTGTCCATTCAGGCAACTTTAACACAATACCATAAACAATGTGGCTTATGAACTACAAGTACTTGTTCTTGACAGTTTTGGAGACCAGAAGGTCCCAGGGTAAGGTGCTGGCCGGCTTCCAGGCAGGTGAAGGGCTTTTCCACAGAGCAGTGCCGTCTCGCTGTGGCCACGTGTGATGGAAGGGGCCTCTTTATGAGGGTGCTAATCCTAGTTAGGGGTGCTCTACTCTGTAACCTAGTGGCCTCCCCAAATCCTGACTTCTTTATCCTGTCACCTGGCCTCCAGACTTCAGCATGTGAAGTAAAAGGACAGGAACAAACCTTCAAACCTCAGCAACAGGGTGGAGAAAGAATCATTTGGTACTTTATGCGCTACTAGGAGACCGAGGTAGGAGGGTGACAAGTTTGAAGCCAGAGTAGGATATGTAGCAAAACCCTATCTGAGAACACACACACACACACACACACACACACACACACACACACACACACAATTTGTTTTTCGAAGTTTTATAAACTGTAGCAACAAAGCCACTAACCTTGGGAAAAGATGATGAACTTTCTGAGACACAATGTTATTATCTTTCTATCAGCTGAGCTCTGTGCTGAATGTCCACATTGTTTCTTTTTTATCCCTCAAACTTGGTTTTAAAAGAGATTACAAGTCCTCTTTTTATTTTTAATTTCTAACTCAAGGTCTTGTGCTTGCCAGGCAAAGAGGGCCATGCTTCAACTCTGTTTTTGTTTTTTTTTGTTGTTGTTGTTGGTTCCCACACCAGGAATCGAACCCGGGCCGGCCACCTGGGTGAAAACCAGGAATCCTAACTGCTAGACAATGTGGGATCAGCCCTGTTTTTGCTTTAGTTATTTTGTTTTAAGTTGTTTAGTTATTTTGGGGTAGGGTATCAGGATTTTTCTATAGTCAACCTTGGACTTCAATCCTGCTACCCTAGGCATCCTTCATTTCTAGAACTACAGGTGTGTATTGCTACGTCCAGATTTATTTATGTATTTATTTACTCGTTTATCTGTTAATATGGGGTGTTGATAACTATTTGCCTGGGCTGGCCTTGAACTTCAATCCTTCTGATCTCTGCCTCCCGAGTAGCTGGGATTATAGGTGCGAGCCACCACATCTGGTCCAAAGTTCATCGTTTTAATTTTCACAATTTCCTTATGAGTTAGATGCTATTATCTCTCATCTCACTCATAGGCAGATTGAGGCTTACAGGAGCTTAATAATTCACCCCACAGTTCATGGCTAAGCAGGCCGAAGGGCCCACCCTCCTCTCTGCTCTGTTACACCCTCAGATCAGTCCTGGGAATGTGGCTTAGTGGTAGAGTGCTTGCCTATCATGCATGAAGCCCTGGGTTCGATTCCTCAGCACCACATACACAGAAAAACCTGGAAGTGCCACTGTGGCTCAGATAGTAGACGGTTAGCCTTGAGCACAAAGAGGCTCAGGAACATTGCCCGGGCCCTGAGTTCAAGCCCCAGGACTGGCCAAAAAAAAAAAGTCCTATGCTTCTAGCTGGTTCCTAGAAAGCTTGGAGAATGTGAATTCTGTGCTGGTTAGGTAAGATAAAGGATGTTGGTAAGGGGCTGGGTTTGGAGAGCAAGATCAAGGACACCCACTGGAGGGAGGTGAGGAGGGGCTCTCAGAGCTAGCCCTGACACTGTGTTTCACAGTCTAAAATTGGCAAGTTACCAGTGAGGAAAAATGACCCAAGGACTGAACTTGGAGATTGCAACCTGTAACCCAGAAGTAGATGGAGAACCCCTGCTGGACACCCTCCCCCCGGCCCCCTGAGCAGATACGGGGCAGCACACTGGTGACCAGGGCCCCAGTGCTCTTCACCTGACTCCTGTTCTTCCTTTGCAGTGGAGCAAGTGGCCAACGTGGTTCTCTACTCCAGTGACTATTACGCCAAGCCCGTGGCCACAGAGGAAATACAGTAAGTAGCGGTTATCTTTCCACTTCCTGGGCAGCCTGCCTTTGTTGTCAAGGTCCTTTTTGTTCCCTAACTGAAGAAGGAACTAGAATACCCCCACTCCCCAGCCTCCCCTGCCATTTCCTTTCCTTTTCTCACTTAGAAGACTGCAAAGAAAGCTTAACCTCTTCGCTGTGTGTTTAGTATACCACGAGGCCCCTCTCGTAGGAGGTCTATGACTGGCTGTCCTTGCTAAGAAGTGAGGAGAGGGGACCTTTCTCAGTAATCTTGATATGGTTTCTCAGATGACCAATGAGCGCCCAGCCCAAGCCAGGACTCTTCCATTTGTTTGGTGCCAGTCCTGGGGCTGGAAATCAGAGCTTGGGTTCTGTCTCTGAGCTTTTTTTTGCTCAAGGCTAATGTTCTATCACTTGAGCCCCAGCTCCACTTCAGACTTTTTTTGGAGTAGTTTATGGAGGTAAGACTTTGCTGCCGGGGCTGGCTTTGAACCCCAATACTCAGATCTTAGCCTCCTGAGTAGCTAGGATTACAGGCATCAGTCTCTGTGCCTGGCTTAAAAATCTTGTACCCATTTAATCTTGAGAGAGAGAAAGAGAGAGAGAGAGTGTACATGTGTGTAGTTATGCACTCCTCCGTCTCTCTTTGAAAAGTTCTTTTCTCTTTGCATGGCTGGCATGTTCAAAGCACTGTCATAGAAAACCATCACCAGGGTTACAGGAAGTTTAGGGTGGGGTAGAGGGGTGACAGTGTGAAAAGATAAGCAATTTACTGAGATAATATTACACAGTACTTAAAAGTAATACTTAGAGTGAACTATTGCTCAAAACAAATTTGGCCTGAAGTTTAAATATAGGACACAAAGGAGGGAAGTAGGAAAGAAGCACAGTCATTTGCCGACCAACCTGAGCCAGGACTTTGAGTTTGTCCAAGGACATATATTTGCCTTCTTTGGCTCTTTGGGGGGTCTTGGTCCTGGTTGGTCTTTGACAGAAGCTCAACAAGAGTGGGCCAAATGTTCCAGAGTTTTCTCCTCATCTCGACTCCATTATCGTGTCCTTTATTAAGCTTTGTGACCGATTCCCACGTTACCGGAAGCCATTCTGAGATTCCTCTGAGGGTTGGGAAGGGAGATCGGAAGCGAGGCCAGGTTGTGTTTGCTGCTGATTAGCTTTCCATCATTGAGACAAATACTTAGGACAACTTAAGAAAGGTGAGGTGAGACTCACTTCAGTTGTGTTTCAGAGGTTTCAGTTTCTCGTGGCCAGGACGGTGAGGTGGAGCAGAGCTCTCATCCAGGCAGCAGGAGGGAGGGGTGGCTAGTGAGCTTTCTTCTTCTCCCGGTTTATTTCACCAAGGCCCCCAGCCTATGGGGGTGGTACTGCCCACAGGGTGAGACTTTGTTCTTTAGTTAATTTTCTCTAAAATCTATCTACATAATATTTAATAAATATTTTTGTGGGGGGGGGGTTATACTGGAATAAAGCCTCAAGCTAGGCTGGTGCTCTACCACTTGAATTATGTCCCCAGTCCATCAGTCTCCTCAAGCTGACAATCAAGAGTAAGCATCACAGAGCATCTCAGATTAGAGGCCATTCAGAAAGTCAGAGTATGAGCCATTGTACCAGACCCTGCCACGCCTGGGATTCCTTACGTCAGATCTGATCTGACTTTGTAGCAGCTATCTGCTGCAAATCCCAGGCCCCCAAAGCCCCAGAAGGTGACCCCTAGATTCTTGGCACAGTCATTTGGCAAATTTTGCTGCCCTAAAAGTCATCACCCCAAGCCAGTCCCAAGGACCCCCTCCTATCTCAGTCCCCTTTACGACCTGCTTTTGTGAATGCTGCTGTTCTAATCAAGCTCATTAGAGATTCCACCAAGAGCCAGACCGGAAGATGTGGGCCACCGTGGGCTCAAGAAAAATTCTACAAAGAGATCTTCCTGTATCCACCAGAAGAGGGATAAACCAGAGCTGCTTTAAACTCTCCAGTGAGAGCAAACAGGGCAGTCCTTCTCTGCAGATGTCTCAGGACTAGCTTAGGCAGGCAGCGGTTGGAGGTTCTGAGTAACATGGTCCAGCCACACTCTGCTACCTTCTGCTGGGTGTGAGGCTAGGGGATGCTGCTAGCAGCCCTGGCTCTACAGGCTGAGAAGGTGTGGCTGGGCCTATCACTCTTCTTGTCTCAGCCCCGAGTGCTGGGATTACAGTTGTGGGACACCATATCCATCAGTAGTTTTTGGGGGTTTTCGGGAGGGGGCTGTTGGTCATGGGGCTTGAACTCAGGGCCTGAGCATTGTCCCTGAGTTCTTTTTGCTTAAGGCTAACGCTTTGAGCTACAGTTCCACTTCTGGTTTTCTGGTGGCTAATGGACTTTCTTGCCTGGCCTTGAACCCTGATCCTCAGATCTCAGCCTCCTGAGTAGCTGGGATTACAGGCTTGAGCCACTAGTACCCAGCCCCATCAGTAGTGTTATATAACTGCATGGAATGTTCTGTAAATTCAACCCTCAAGAGTAGGCTAAGGGGCTTGAGGAAATGTGGGATATTGTTTGTCACTCAGACTATGCTGAGCTTCCGTTGACACCACGTTCCTGGTTATAAATGTTCTCTGTTGTTCTTTCTTCAGAGAGAAAGTGCCACCAAATGGCACTTTAACCAGGACGCTGACTCTGTTGCCCCTGCTGGCTAACAACCGAGAGAGAAGAGGCATTGCGCTGGATGGGAAGATCAAGCACGAGGACACAAACCTGGCCTCCAGCACCATGTGAGTCCCGGGGCTGGGAGAACGGCCGTGGGTGTCCCGACACTGGCCTGTCCCGCAGTCTACAGGCAGGCACCTTAGCAGGACAGGGAGCATGGCGTTAATGATACCGCACACAGATCTAGGGGCCCACACAGGGTTCTCGTTTGTCCCTGGCATGCTGTAATGATCTCCCCAAGGGGTGCGGCCTTGCACTCACCCAGCCTCACTCCCTACCCAGTGGGTGGTGCTGGGCAAGAGACTTGAGCTCTCTGAGAAGCTCAGTTTTCTGTCTGGTGGGTGCGGTTCACAGTTGCCATCTCAGCGTGATGAGGACCGAGCACGTCGGTGTGCGTGAGGGGTGGAGCCTGTCGCTCACAGGGCTGTGGCTTGCTAAAGCATCAGCAGCTCCTGGTGGGTGCTCCCTTCTGGCCCCACTGAACCACCGTTTTGGTGATGCCAGTAGATAGGCAAGAGGCAGGAAAAGCTCACCTTTGTGAGCCACTGACTCCGTAGCGCTCATCCTGTGAGATCAAGACAGGGGACGGTGACCATTTGGCAGGAGATAGGTAGGAGGGAGTCAAAGGATTTGCTGAGGATAATTTACCGAGTTACTGCTAAGATTCAAACGTGTGCTTCTGAAGCTCCAGGCAGAGGCTGACAGGGAAACTGCTGCCCTAGATCAACTTCCACTGGTTACGGTGCCAGCACTGGCATGCCAGAGCTGGGGGGCGTGGCTTCACGCTCGAGTACTTGCCTAGTACATCCTGGGCACCAGGTGCCTTCAGGTCAGTGGGCCTGGAGGAAGGCTCTGCTCTGCTTCCCAGCGCTCCCTCATCCTTCTCCCTTCCGTTTGGGCAGCATTAAGGAAGGCATAGACCGGACTGTTCTGGGCATCCTGGTGTCTTACCACATCAAGGTGAAGCTCACGGTGTCGGGGTAAGTGACTGGAGCCGGTGTCTACTGTGCTCCATCTTGGTGAGAACAGCCAGGGCTGTAGCTGTCCTGACTGACTGGCAGGCAGACAGACAGCAAGGGAGGCCCCCAGAGGCCTGCTGGTTACCAGTTTGCCATCTTCGGGGAGATTTCATTTGTCCGCCTTCCTAGCTCTGTTTCCTTTCCATACAAGAATATTGATATCCAGAGTCTTCAGGAAACACTCTTATTATTATTTTTGTAAAATCAATACCAAGATGAAAAACAACTTAAATGTTCACGTTCCTTCTTAATTCTGTTGCCAAAGACTGTGGCTTTTTATATTCACTAACTCTGGTTAGTTTGGCTGTGAAATGCAAGTTCATGCCTCTTATGCTTCTGAGTAGGTAAAATGTTACCCATAAATTTTGCCAGGGGCAACAAAGAATATATCTGCTCTGATGTCTTATCAGCATAATGTTTGTGCTCTGTTGTGATTTCCAAAGTAGATTGGTGCTTTCTTCTTTTTTCCCTGTGTAGATCTAAAAACTAGGTGGAATTTCACTTAGCAGTCAAGAAAAACAAATACCTTTGGGTCCATACCCATGAATTCAACCACCCACAAGTCAGAAGTATTTGGGGGCAAAAATTGCATCTATACTGGATATGTAGATTATTCATCTTATTTATTCCCTATGTCATATAGTCTCATAACTATTTATATAGCATTTGCTTTATATTCAGTATTTTTCTTTTTATCATTTAACCATTTTAATGTGTACCATTCAGTGGCATTAAGCCAGTCATGGAACTTGAACTCAAGGCCTGGGCGCTTGTCCCTGAGCTCTTTTTGCTCAAGGCTAGCGCTCTACCACTTTGAGCCACAGCACCATGTCCAGTTTTTCTGGTGGTTCATTGGAGATCAGAACCTCACGGACTTTCCTGCCCTGGGCTGGCGTTGAACCTCGATCCTCACATCTCAACCTCCCAAGTAGCTAGGATGACAGGCGTGAGCCACCAGCGCCTGGCTTGTATTCGGTATTATAGGAGATGATTTCGAGTACGCAGGGAGACATGTGAAGCCTATCCGGAAACACTACAGCACTTCCTTAAGAGACACGAGCGTTGTGCACAGAGGCCCTAGAACCAGTGCCCCGTGGCTCTGGAGGGACAGGCACAGGGACAGCTGTGATGGCCTCTGTGGCTGTGAGATTCCCTTGCTTGGAGACGGCACCTGTACGTGTGGCCCATAGTGAGTGTAGCCCCTGGTCCTCCTGCCTCAGCCTCCTGAGGGCAGGTGAGCATTACGGGCGGGAGCCGTCACTCGGGTGCCCCGGGAGTCCTGATCCCGTGGCTCGTGCTTGAACCGAGGTGATTCCGCTTCTTGCACGAATCCTCTTGAGACAGAGGGGACGGCACAAGCAGAGGGGAGGGGTGACATTGGACATGACGGGGGGTGCAGGGGTCCCTGGGGTGGCGAGCTGGTGGGGGAAGAAGTGTTCTGCTTCTGAACGGGGGAGGGGGATGGGGGGGATGACAGTCACCTTGGTTTTGTCTTTCCTAGGTTTCTGGGGGAGCTCACGTCCAGGTAAGTCTCTTCTCCCTCGATTCCCAGGAGGTCAAGGGCAGTGAGACGGAGGACTGAGCTGCAGCTGGCAAAAGCTAGTTTCTGAGCAGTTGTGTGTCATGCCCGCGGCCTCTGGGTGTGTGGCAGGAGGCCTGGCTAGTGGGTATGAGGCCGGGGAGACTGTAAACAGGCCTCCCTCTGGACAAGGACACACAAATACACCTCGGGGGCCAAAAACTAGCAGTGCAGCTGGGTGTGTGTGCGCACACTTAAGCATGTGCACGTGTGAGTGTGGCACACTAGGTATATCAGGAATTTTATCACTTGACCATTTTAAAGTGTGCCATTCAGTGGCATTAAGTGTACTTACAATGCTATATACCCATCCCCACTACCTAGGTCCATTGAAAAGGAAACTTCCCAGCTTCGTGGTGGTTAATTGGAAATAAGAATCCCACAGACTTTCTTGCCTGGGCTGTCTCTGAACTGTAGTTCTCAGATCTCAGCCTCCTGAGTAGCTAGGATTATAGGCGTAAGCCACTGGCATCAGACTAAGAATATTCTTTTTTTGCCGGTCCTAGGGCTTGAACTCTGGGCCTTGGTGCTATCCCTGGGCTCCTCTGCTCAAGGCTATCACTCTACCACTTGAGCTACAACGCCACTTCTGGCTTTTTCTGTGATTAATTGGAGATAAGAATTTCATAGATTTTCCTACCAGAGTTGGCTTTGAACTGTGATCCTCAGATCTCAGCCTCCTGAGTAGCTAGGATTACAGGTGTGAGCCACCAGCACCCAGCTTAAGAATGTTTTTTGAAACTTAAGTTTTGACTACGTTTTCACCTTGTCTCTTCCCACAACATGTCACTACAATGACTGAGTAGGGGTGTCCTGACCTAACCACAGTGGCGGCCTCGCCATGCCTGGGCCCCATTCCAGAGAGCACATTTCAAAGGTCTGCTCAACCACCTCCTCACTCTTGCTTTGTTTTGTTCTAAATCCCATTGAGTTATCTTTTGTCAGTCTCTGCAGGGCAGCTTTCCCAGTGTGATCTGTGTTTGTATGCACATGTCCGTGTGTGTGTGTGTGTGTGTGTGTGTGTGTGTGTGTGTGTATACTTACCCATCTGCATTCTTCTTCCCTTCTAGTGAAGTGGCCACTGAGGTACCGTTCCGCCTGATGCACCCCCAGCCTGAGGACCCAGGTCGGTCTCCAGCCATTTACTACTGGCAGATTTATTACATATTTATCCTTTGTGTGTGTGTGTGTGTGTGTGTGTGTGTGCGCGCGCGTGCGCGCGCACGCGCATGCGCTGGTGCTGAGGCTTGAACTCAGGGCCTAAGTACTGTCCCTGAACTTTTATGCACAAGTCTAGCACTCACCCACTTGAGCCACAGATCCTCTTCCAGCTTTTTGGTGGTTTATTGGTGATAAGAGTCTCAGACTTTCGTGCAGCTTTGGCTGTACCATCAGTCCTTTTCCCAGTCCTGGGGCTTGAACTGTAGCTTGGCCCTTGTCTATGAGTTTCTTTTGCTCAGTCATGGGGCTTGAGCTGGGGGCCTGGATTCTGTCCCTTAGCTTTTTCTCTTACCACTCGTGTTCTACCACTTGAGCTCCAGCTGTACTTCTGGAGATAAGAGTATCCCAGCCCTTTCTGTCTGTGCTGGCTCCAAACCTTGATCCTCTACGACAGGCGTGAGCCAGGGGCACCTGGCCCTCAGCCGCTTCTAACTTGCCAGACCTTTACTAGGTGGACAGAAATGAACAAAGCCCACTCAAGGGGGTGGGAATTCCAACAGAGGAAAACCGGGCCCAAGCCTGAAAAGGCAACATGTCAGCAGAAATTGAAAAGGGAAGAAGAGTCTGGAGTGGGTGGCCCTCAAACTCTGGTGCAACCTTGGGGTGCTAGGGAAGGTCAGGGCCCAGGTCAGCCTTGAGAGTCTGGGGGGGGGGGCTGGTGCATGAGCTGCGTGGTCGGGCTCCGTCGGTGGTGACCGTGGCCTGGAGGGTGTCCAAACCTCGGCAGAAATAGTTGGAAAAGATGAGCAATATCAGAGGGTGAGGACCAGCAGAGCGAGGTCCTTAGAGGTACAATTGTAATGACCTCATTTCAGGGGGTGCCCTGTTGAAAGTGATGGCTGGTCTGGGGGTTCAGCTCAGTGGTGGCACAGCTCATTGGTAGCACAGCTCATTGGTAGCATGTAAATCACAGACTATGACATGAATTCTATGTCCCCTCAAACTCAAGAGATTTGATGCTGATCTCTCTCTCTCTCTCTCTCTCTCTCTCTCTCTCTCTCTCTCTTTCTCTCTCTCTCTCTCCCCCTCTGTTCTGGGCTTGCAGCAAAGGAAAGGTAAGCCATTCGAATGCCGCTGTTTACCTGTATCCTGTGATTTCTCTTCCCATGTGGATCCCTCTGTCAGTGTGTGCACACATTCCTTGTCTTGCTTTGCTCCCAAGGGCTTAAACCCAAGCACTTTAAGGCATGTGTACCTGCTTACCCTGAGTGGTGCATTTCTTGTGGGTCTTTTTCTGTGTGTGTGTGTGTGTGTGTGTGTGTGTGTGTGTGTGTGTGTGTGTGTGTGTGTGTGTGTGTGTGTGTGTGTGTGTGTGTGTGTGTGTGTGTGTGTGTGTGTGTGCGCGCCTGTATTGGGGATTGAATTCAGGGTCTTGAACTCTCCCTTAGCTTTTTTAGCTCAAGTCCGGCCTTCTGCCACTTGAGCTGCACCTCCACTTCTGGCTTTTTCCGGCCTAATTGGAGATAAGAGTCTCCGTGGCTTTCCTGCCCAGGCTGCTTTCAAATTGCCATCTCCAGATCTCAGCCTCAGGAGTAATGAGGATTACAGGCATGAGCCACTGGTGTCGGCTCTTTTTCCATTTTAATTTGTTAAGGAGTCTTTAAACAAAAACCCTTGAGGAAAGTGGCAGGCTTCCCTGTTTCATCCTGGGCAAAGCCTTGATCATTTCCTTTGCTGCAATTAAAAAAATAATAATAAAGAAGATCTAGGGTTTTGATTCATTGGAGATTTCATCCCCAGCTTCAAAGCACTGATCACAGTGTTTTGTGTTCTTTTAGCGTTCAGGATGAAAACCTAGTTTTCGAGGAGTTTGCTCGCCAAAACCTGAAAGATTCCGAAGGCCCAGAAGGGAAGAAGGAGGAAGCTGCACAGGACGAGTGATGAGCGTTCCGGACACCTGAAAACGAACAGGCTGTGCTTCCTGAGGCTGCAGTCCAGCCCCCCCACCCCCAGTTCAACCTCGGTTATGCTAGATACCAAAGTATGAATCTCCCCCCAGAAATAAAGCTGTGTTTTGAGTCCAGTGAGCGTGAGTCGGGATGATTTGCTAGGGAGCCGGGCTGGTGTCCCCGACAGAGAAGCTGCTGTCTTTGAGGATTGCTGGAACTGAATGGTAAGCAAAACGTCTGGAAGAAAGGCCAGCCCCAGCCGGCCCTACCAAGCGAGAGGACACCCGAAGTCTCTGTGCTCACCCAGTGGGTCTTGGTGGGTCTAGGATAATCTACACAAGCTGCTTTTCTGAAAACATATTGTGTGGAAGGGGGATTAATTTCCTCCCTAATCCTCGCTCCAAGATGGCCAAAGAGAAGCTTTGGAATAAACTGGTGAGGAAACAAATATAGGCAAAAATATCCTTTATCACCTGCTCAGCTTTGGCATCCAGGCCCTACTTGAGCTCTAGGCTGTTGGCGAAGTTTCTGCGGAGTACAAAATCAGACATAGTTAAGATGAAGAGGAAATGGGTATAGTAGAAGAGCCCTGGAGTGGGGTGGTAGGAAACCTTTAGGGAAGGTAAGCCTGAGCTGCCAAGTCTGGGGTGGGCAGAACCCAGCAGAGGCTCAGCCCAGGAGCGGGAGGACCTGGAGTCTGCGTCTCGGTCGCCATTTCCGGGCCCCTGTCTCTGCTCTCCCAATGTGCAGTTCTTGGCAAGAAGAGTCCGATAGGCTTAGCTTTGGCCATATGGACCAACGCCCTATGGCCAGTGGTACAGAGCCCAACCCGGGGGATGGATTGTTTTGGAAACGGGGTTCACTGTGAGCCAATAGGCTTTCTAGTTAGAAAGCTGTACTGATAACAGACATGAAAGGAGAAGGGGAGAGACTGAGGGGAACCAGGGAGGAAGGTAGGGCTAAGGTGGAGGAGGCACAATGGGGTGGGGGGGGGCTTCTGTCAAGGGATTACTCTGCTGGCCATGATACCCACCAGCCTGGAGCCTGCTGCTGAGGCCAGGGGGGCTGAGCAGTCCCCTTGGCAACCACAGGGGGCCTCGGGAGAGGTGTGGCTCTGCTCATGATTTCAGAGAACGGGTCTGCAGGCTGGGTACCAGTGGCTCACACCTGTAATCGTAGCGATTCAAGAGGCTGAGATCTCAGGATGGCAGCGCAAAGCCAGCTGCAAGACTTACCTCCAGAAAACCGAAGTGGAGCTGTGGCTCAAGTGCTGAAACACTAACCTTGAGCAAAAAAGCTCGGGGACAGCACCCAAACCCTGAATCCAAGCCCCAGGACTGGCACATAACGGGCAGTGTGTGTGTGTGTGTGTGTGTGTGTGTGTGTGTGTGTGTGTGTGCGTGCACACGCCGATCTCTCCATAGCTCAGCATGCTCGCTGAAGGTAGGGTGTTAGGGGTTCTATGTGGGAAAGACCCCTTCCAATTGGGTTTCAGGACTGGACAGGGCTGCCTGTGCACGAAGGCTCCAACGTTGGGAGCTGTCCAGTGGAGTTCCAGATTGATGGTGTCATGAGTCTGGAAGGTGAACAGGAAAGACTGGAAGATAACTCTGTGTGGGAATCTTGCGTGGGTCCCATACAGATGAAGCAAGGTTGGATCTGCGTGTTGACTTTGAGACATCCTGTATTGGCAGGATCGAGGGTTCATATCTGGAATAATAATAGGGATAATAAAGTAGAAGATTGGTCCCTCAGTCTGTGGGTTATGAAGGCCAGATATCTATCTGTCTGTCTGTCTGTCTGTCTGTCTGTCTGTCTCTCTCTCTCTCTCTCTCTCTTTCCAGTGCCAATCCTGGGGCTTGACCTCAAGGCCTGGGCACTGTCCCTGAACTTTTCCTGTTCAAGGCCAGCAGCGCTCTCCCACTCGAATCACAGCTCCACTTCCAGTTTTCTGATGGTTCATTGGAGATAAGAGTCTCATGGACTTTTCTGCCTGGGCCGGCTTTGAACCATGATCCTCAGATCTCAGTCTCCTGAGTAGCTAGGATGACAGGCGTGAGCCACATGTGCCTGGCACTGTCAGTTTTCATGTCTCACACACTAAGGGAACAGCATTACTATTCCACACCCCCTTTCTCAGGACGCCTGGGACAAAGGGCTTTTAGGGTGGCTCTGAGGAGTCTCATAGCCATGCGATGTCATGGTGAGCTTTTCTCTTGCCTTCCAGCAGGGGGCGCTCCTGGCGGGACTCACTTGATCAGGACATCCCAAGTCAGGGTGGACATGAATAGGTCTCACCTTTGGAACCGGGCATTGCAGAGCAGAGGAAGGGGTTGGGGGCCAGAGGTCAGAATTGCCAGTGCCCTTCCGGTTCTTTCGGTTGCAGCATGTCCCCTATGGGCCTCCAGGTGCTGGCTTGCTCATGATCCGCAGCTAGCCCGCCTTGGGAGGGAACGGGGGCAGTAAGCCGGCAGCCAGCCAGCCGCCACAAATAAGGAAGCAAGCAAGCCGGCCTCGTCTTTGCCGGCATGCAGACTCCAGCGAGGCCGGAAATCTGCGGGCAGGTCGAATATGGCCCATGGGGGGGGGGGAGAGGCAAAGTGCAGAGCAAGAAACAGGGTACAAAGGAGTTGAGAGTGCTGCAGGGAAAATGGTGGCTGGGCGTGTATGGGGCAAATTCTGCAATCAGCAACCAAAGGGCTGGAGGGCCAGAGGATTCCTGCCATTTATTTTATTTTTATTTTACTCTACACACACACACACACACACACACACACACACGGGTCCAGAGCCTTGAACTTGAACTCAAGACCCGGGCTTTTGTTCTCAAGGCTACTGTTCTAACACTGTGAGCCACAGTACGGTTTCCATATTTTTAGTAGTTAGTTGGAGATAAGAGTCCCACAGTCTTTCCTGCCCAGGCTTGTTTCGAACCTCCAACTCTCAGATCTCAGCCTCCTGAGCAGCTGGCGTGAGTCACCAGCACCTGGCCTCGTTAATACTTGTATAAAATTATAGCCATGCAAGATGACCAAGCCGGGGCTTGACATTGATACATCCCATAGTATGCCCGTCGGACTCCAATCTCGCCTCTTGTTTCTGTGCATTTAGTTCTCTGCAGTTTTGTTACGTGTACAGTCAGTCAACTTTTGTATTTTAGAGTATTTGTTTTCCAACTCCTTTAACTTAAAAAAAACATTGTGCTCCTCCCTATTTCACAAATCTGAATATTGATCTTGGGGTGGGATGGGGCGGGTAAGGAGAGGGGGGGGGTGGGGTGGGAGTTGGGCATCTGGAAATGTGTGGGTGGTTTTGGGGTGTCACCAGGTTGGGGACAGGCGACAGAGAAGCTAGAATATCATGTGCAGTCAATACCAACTTCCTTGTCCCAAGCGTGGCCTGTAACCCGGGTGGAGGGAGAAGGAGGACCGGCCGGCCCGTGCTCCCAGGCGGACCGTGAAGCTGTTCTTTCCACCAGGTTTGCGCTCTTGCCCGCCAGGCCTCTGGGACGGACTGGGGACTGGGGTGTGTTATTACGGCCACCTTGGTGATGCCCTCGAGGCGGGGTGCAGTCGGGGCCGGGCTGGGCGTCGTATCTCCTGAGACATGAGTCACGGTGTGACTCATGCTGTCAGAGAGGCACCCGAGGGAATGTGTTTTTCCTGCGAGCTACTGTGGGGCGCTGGTGGCTCAGTCCTCCCCGGATCTCCTAGGGAGCCGCACAGCGCCTTCAACGGGAAGGGAAAGGCTTCTTCGTGTGCTTAAGAAACATCATGCCAGAGTCAGGCATGGTCTGCCTTCAGAACGCAATATAATTCTTATGCCAAGCTTAATACAGTTCTTTATACTATGCTTTTTGGGGGGCCACTCCTGGGGCTTGGACTCAGGGCCTGAGCACTGTCCCTGGCTTCCGTTTGCTCAAGGCTAGCACTCTACCACTTGAGCCACAGCGCCACTTCTGGCCTTTTCTGTTTTATGTGGTACTGAAGAATCGAACCCAGGGCTTCATGCATGCTAGGCAAGCACTCTACCACTAAGCCACATTCCAAGCCCTAATATACTTTTAATTGTTTTGGATTTACAGAAAAGATAGTATGGAGAGGTCCTGCATTATTAACATTCTAAATCAGTGTGGCATGGTGGCCTTGGTACCAAGATATTATTATTAAGGTAAAGCTCATATTTATTCAGACGTCCTTAGTTGTACTGAATGTCCTCGTCTCACAGGGTCTGTAGTGGTTCTGTCTCCAACAGCTTTCCAAATACTGATGTCCCCTTTGCCAGCTAGAGCTTCTGCCTCCACCTGCCATTGTACTCATGTTCACGCCACTGGCTCTCATCTCGACAGTGATGGCATCTGGAGCCCCTGAGTTTCTTTTGATTCCCCCGATGGTGGGGCTTGAACTCCAGCCACAGTGTGACTTCCAGTGTTTAACTGGAGGTAAGAGTCTCACAGACTTTCCTGCCTGGGCTGGCTTTGAACTGCCATACTCAGATCTCAGCCTTCTGAGTAGTGGGATGACAGGCCTGAGCCAGGAGGGCTCTACCCACCCATGCCTACACACCTAGAACAAACTCATCTTCCTCACCTCTAGGTGTTCTTGCTTAGCAGTGCTATTCCCTCCCACCCCCCCCCCCGCCTCTCAGGAACACCTGTCAGGTCTTCTCTCCTCTGTCATCTCCATCTCCATTGCCCCCATTTTTGCTGCCCATCCAGCATTGCCTGCAGCCGTCCAATCCCCTTTTAATGCCCTCCCTGCGTTCCAGTCTTCCCCCCCTGTACCAGTGTCTGCCGAGACACACAAGGAGATTCCTGCTTTGGTGGTTCCTGGCCCCCATGCCCATGGGGAGAAGTCCTTGCTAGTGGTCCTGGGGCTTGGACTCAGGGCCTGAGCACTGTCCCTGGCTTCTTTTTGCTCAAGGCTAGCACTCTACCACTTGAGCCACAGCGCCACTTCTGGCCATTTTCTGCATATGTGGTGCTGGGGAATTGAACCTAGGGCCTCATGCATATGAGACAAGCACTCTTGCCACTAGGCCATATCCCCAGCCCCTTCCCTTGCCTTTGTATCCGAATGCCCAAACGGCCGATCACACTGCTCCCCTGATGTAGTGAACTCGTTCTTCCCCTGCACAGCTCCATTTTTTTTTCTTCCTCCATCAGGGGTGCAGAACTTCGGGCCTATGGGCTGTATAGAACACGATAGGACAGACACGTAATGCTTCTGGTTGGCTGCTGGTGGCCTGTCTGCTGGCACTGATAATTTCGTATGGCCCATACTCAGGTTTTAAATATCCCTTGGCAGAGAAATAGGTTCTTTATCTCTAATTGCACTCGGGTGCAATATATATATATATATATATATATTTGTATTACATATGTATACATATTTGCTTATATACATGTGTATGTATACACACACATACACACACAGAGGAAAAGACTGTAGCACCCGAGCCACACCTCAGCCTCTGAGAGAAAAGCCCCCATCTGTGGGGAGGCAGCTACTTTTGGTGTCTGAATTAGTTCCGACAGTTGCCTGTACCATCACGGACAAGGTGGCTTACGCAATGGGAACCTACTGCAAAGCTGAGGTCAAGGTGTAGGTGCGGCCTGAGGCCTCTCCTCTTGGTGTGTAGACTGTGTGGTCTTCTCCTTGTGTCTTCACCGAGTCCCGGGCTCTGTGTTTGTGTCCTAATCTCCTTAATAGGACACCAGTCAGACTGGATTAAGGACTACCCTAAAGACCTTATCTTAAGGTACTGTCGTGTGAAAGACTTTACGTCCATGTACAGTTGCGTTCTGAGGGCCCCGGGGGCTGGATTTCAACACAGAGAGTGGACTCACTTCGGGCCACTTTCTACCTATGAACTCCCATAGGCTCCTGCTTCCCGCAGCAGCACCGGGGACTGAGGAATCACCTGCTTTGGGCTCAGACCCTGCGTCTGTGGCAAATGCCGCCTCTGTGGGGTATGGCTGAGGGCCAGCGTCCCTGCTTCGGTGTCCAGCGCGTGCCTGCTGCTCTGTGCTGGGGCGGTCGCTGTCCTTGGGTGTTGGCACTGTCCTGCAATGGAAGCATTTGGCACTTGTGTGATCTAGAGGGCTAGCTGTCAAGCCACGTGCGGCTCCCGAGCTTGTGGATGTGGCTAGTGTGACGGAGGAACTGAAAATTAATCTTCATCCCTTGGGACTTTAATGTGCGGAGCCCCACGTGGCTAGTGGCTACAGTACAGGGCAGAGCCGCTGGGGGCTCTCAGGGCTTTCTTAGGTCTGTCCCACAGTACTCCTGTGTTAGGCCTTGTCCTCCTGGCTGCTAGGACCATTCTTCCAGCCTCCTTGTCTGTGTGCCCAGTGCTGTCCTGGGGGCTCTGGGGGTGATGGAGAGCAGGAGGGACTGAGTCTCTCTTCCCTTTGAAGGTGTGACTGGCAGCAGCAGGGCACACGGACAGCATTTCCCTCTGGGTGGCACTCTCCTCCGTCTCCACCTGGGTAGCCCCAAAGTCCTCCAAGCCCAACGACCCCCCGTCCTCCAGCTGACTGCCTCCCGTGGGCTGGAGAAGCAGTCTCAGCGGGGCCCTGCTGGCCACACCGCACCTGTCCATCGCTCAGCCCCACTGGGTACTTCACGGTGGCCCCTCACCCCAGGAGTGTTCCAAACCTTGGAACGTGGGCCCAGCTTGCTAGAGCCAGCAGCACCTAGGTTTAATCCCCCCCCCCCCCCACTCCAGGGCTTCCTGTGGCTCCCAGGCCTGGGAAGGAAAGGTCAGCTGCGGATCTGGTCCAAGGAGCTGACTCTGACCTTTCCAACCCCAGGCTCCCTATCTGTATGCCATCTGCAACCCGAGCTCCTGTTTCCTTTCTTTCCTGCCCCCAGGGCCTTTGCACAGATCTGCTTGTAGCTAGGTTCCTTCCTTATCCTTGAGGAACGAGTCCTGTCATTCATTCTCCACCTGTCCTCAAACCCAGGCCCGAGCCCGGCTTGCAGCGTGCCACAGCCTCAAGCCTCCTCTCCCAGTTGCTAACGGGGTCCCCAGCTTCCCCGGGGGGGTCACTTGTATTCTGAGGGGAGGGACTTAAAAAATAAAAAAAGAGGGCACACGGGACACGGAGAGATGAGACACGAGGTGTTCCAGAAACCAAGAACGACCCGCGGTGAGGGACGGGCGGGGTGGGCTGGCGCCGCGCCACCTGCAGCCTCTCGCCGGCCGACAGGGGGAGCGCGAGGGCCTCCCAGACCCCGCCCCGGCCTCGCCCCGGCCCCGCCCCACGCCGGGCCTCGCCCCGCCCCGGCCCCGCCCCCGCCCGGCCCCGCCCCTTCCCCGCCCCGCCTCCCTCCCCCCACTCCCCCCCCCCACCCGCGGCGCGCGCGCTGGCCGGGCAGCATGGCGGCGGCGGCGGGCGCCCCTCCGCCGGGTCCGCTGCAGCCTCCACCGCCGCCGCCGCCTGAGGAGTCGTCGGACAGCGAGCCCGAGGCCGAGCCGGGCTCCCCGCAGAAGCTCATCCGCAAGGTGTCCACGTCGGGCCAGATTCGCCAGAAGGTGAGCCCGGCGCGCGCCCCTCGCCGCGGGCTCCGCCGAGGCCCGGGGCCCTGCCGGAGCGGCCGCTCAGGCCCGGCCCGGCCCGGCCCGGCCCGGGGTCCCGCGGGCGCTGCCGTCCGGGGCGGAGCGCGCCCCGCCGCGGCAGCGGGCCGGAGCCCGGGCCGTGCGCGCCTTTCCCCGGGCCGGGTCGGGTCGGGCCGGGCCGGGCCGGCGCGGGAGCGGGAACGGGGGCGCAGGTGGGCGCCCCGCGGGGCTGGGGCTGGGGCCGCGCCCGGCCGGGGCCGGAGGAGACGGAGGCCCGGAGGCTGGGGTCGCGCGCGGCTCGCCCCGCCGCGGGACGGGGGTGGGGGTGGGGGGGACCCCGGGGTCTGCGCGTTTCCCCGCGGGGGGCCGGCACCTCCCCCGTGGACTCACCTGTGACGCCCGCGGAAGTCGGGTCGGCTCCGGGGCAGGGGACGTATGTGTGTGTGGGGGGTCTTCCCCTGGCCTCCGGTGCCCGCGGCCGGGCCTCCCTTGCCCGGGGCGGCCGGGACCGCGCACCGGGCCGGGCACCAACTCTCGGCGGAGCCCTCGGGACGCCCGCGGGGGCCGGAGGGCAGCCGGACGCGCTCCCCGCCAGCCCCTCGCACCCTTTGTGTCCCCCGCCCCGCGCGCGCGGCTCCTGGCGACCCCTGCTCGTGTTCCTCGCTCCCAGCGAGCCTCGCCTCGCCCCGTCCCGTCCGCAGGGCTTCCTCGGGCAGGTGGCGGCTGGACAGGTGGCCGAGAGCAGATCGGATCTGCCCGGCAGCCCTTGGCAGTTCCGGCCGGCACAGGTTCTCTCCCACCCCGCTGCTGCAGTGCGCTTCTCCTCCGGGGCCAGTTACTGGTGTCCCTTTACCCCGGGAGCCATTTCTTGCTTTATCCCGGGACGAGGGACGCTCAGGCGGCTCATGAATGTTCCAGATAGGTTCGTGGGGAAGGGCTCCAGGGATTTGGCAGATGTGAGTACCGAATGCCTCTCAGCGATTCCAGGTAGAGCCGCGGCACATGTGGGGATGCGGGAGCACGTGAGCATAACGGTTCTTTCGTGGCCCTGGCTTGGGGCTAGCTTTGGATTTCACATTGCGCTCATTTTTCTCTGCGAGCCAGTGAGTAGGGTAAGTTCCCCGTCATCCTGGGTTTCTGGCATTAGAAACTGAAGTGGAGAGGCTCCGTGACTTCGCCAGTGTCTCCCAGGGTGGGGTGGGGTGGGGTGGTTTTGAACCGCGGTGACCATCCGATGTGGGAAGCTTGTTTCCCCCATCGAGAGGTTTTCGGTCAAGGAAAGGCGACACCTGTCTGCCTGGCCGCTGCGATCTAGAAAGTGCTGCGGAAGTGTAGAGGATGGATGGACGGGTGAGCTGCCCCGGGAGGTAGGGACGAAGAAGACCCCATCGGAGGTGGGGTCCTGAGTGGATAGCCCTTGCGGGTTTGGAGGAGAGTGGGTGGCGTTCCCCATATTTGATCACCCTCAGGAGTGGTCAGTGGGTCAGTGGGATTTGGAAGAGGCTGCAAGGTAGACCAGGGCTGGTCTGTTAGAAAGGTTGGCTCTTTGGCCTTGGGCAAGGGAGCACACCGGGGAATTTTCCAAGCATGGAGTGATGATCAGTTCAGGACGCTCTCCAAGGAGCCTTAGATGGTTCTGATAGGAGTGCCTGCTCTTGATGTTTGGTCCCTCAGGGCAGGGTTCTGCCTGGTGTGGGCCAGGTAGTACCTGGTGCAGGATAGAACTGGTCTTCTGACTGACTTGTGTGATCATGGTGGGAGAGATGCATCTCAACATGAGTTCAGAATTTTGTTCTTTAGGAGGTTGTTTTTCTTTTTACCCTCCCCCCCCAAAAAAAAAAACAATAGCAATACCAGCTGTTCTGGTTGAGGGGGAGTGATGGGTACAATGTTAAAAATACACCCAGAGGACTTGCTTTTCTGAATAGTCACATCTGCTGTACAGATAGCTTAAGGCTGACTTCCTTCTGGGTTGCCTGCGATTTTCAGAATGTAGGAAATGTGAGGGTTGTGTGCAATAGCTCCCTTCTGTAGCAAAGAGGCCATTCACAAAATTCCTCTGGTATATGTGGTATGTAATAGAAATACCCAGATGGTATGGGGTATCATTCTGGGTGGAAAAAGAAACGGAACCCGCTTTCAGTATTTAACCAGAGGGAATTTAACGCAGGGCAGGGGGCACAGGTGCCGGAGAACTGAGAATGCAAGCTGCAGCCAGTGAGGCAACCCGGAGATGAAGCAGCACACAGGAAACCGCCGCGCCGCTGAGCCCAGGGACACAGGGAGGAGACCCACAAGTCACTGCAGGGCCGGCGAGTGGAACCGGGACCCAGAGGCCCATCTGGCCCGGCCTTGGAAGCTACAGCTGCTCCCTGGGAACCCTAGCCCGCAGGGGTCACTTCCTTGGCAGTCTGGGATAATGCACAAGAAGGAAGAATGGATCTGAGGACCAGAGCTGTATGTATGTCAGGTTTCACAGTATTAGTCCAGTGCAAGCTCAGTCTGTCTCAGGGGAGGAAAAAAGAAATCTTTTTTTTCCCTTTTTGCTGGTTGAACTCAGGGCCCAGGTGCATTTTCATTCAAGACTGGCACTCAACCGCTTGAGCCAAAGCTCTGCTTACAGCTTTTTGCGGGTTAGTTAAACACAAGCGTTTCATAGAGCTTCCTGCTGGGGCTGGCTTCGTACCCTGGTCTTCAGATCTCACTCAGGCTCCTGAGTAGCTGTTGTTACTGGCGTGAACCTGCGTCTAGCTAAAAGCAATCTTTCGATAGTGGTCCTCAAATTTTAATGTGCAAGTATGTCTCCTGGGAATCTTGTTAAAGTTCTGATTCTGGTTGTGGAGGCCCGGATGGGGTCTTAGTATGTGCATTTCCCACAAGCCCCAGGCGATGCTGGTGTTGCGGTCCAATGAACCCACTTTGAGGAGCGAGACCTTGAGATATCCATGTAGAGAACATGAAGCTCCAAAGCTCCAAATATCTCTAGGTTATGCAGTGCTTCTGTGTTCTTAAAACTGTCCTCTAATCTGTGTGTGTGTGTGTGTGTGCGCGCGCGCGCCAGTCCTGAGGCTTGAATTCAGGGCCTGAGCACTGTCCCTGAACTTCTTTTGCTCAAGGCTAGCACTCTACCACTTGAGCCACAGTACCACTTCTGGCTCTTTCTATATATGTGGTGCTGAGCAATCGAACCCAGGGCTTCATGGATATGAGACAAGCACTTTACCACCTGGCCATATTCCCAGCCTTTGGTGTAGTTTTGAATTTTTTTTTTTTTTTTTGGTCAATAGTGGGGCTTGAATTCTGGGCCTGGGCGCTGTCCCTGAGCTCTTCAGCTCAAGGCTAGCACTCTACCACTTGAGCCACAGCGCCACTTCTTGTAGTTTTGAATTGGTTATTTTTTGGTTTAGCATGTCATGTGTGTCTGTTATTTTTATGTGTTTGAGCCCTTTTTTTTTTGTTTGTTTATTTGTTTTATTTTTATTGCCATGGCATGGACTCAGGGCCTGAGCACTGTCCCTGGCTTCTTTTTGCTCAAGGCTAGCACTCTGCCTCTTGAGCCACAGCGCCACTTCCGGCTTTTTTCTATATATGTGGTGCTGAGGAATCGAACCCAGGGCCTCATGTATATGAGACGACCACTTTACCACCTGGCCATATTCCCAGCCTTTGGTGTAGTTTTGAATTGGTTATTTTTTGGTTTAGCATGTCATGTGTGTCTGTTATTTTCATGAGTTTGAGCCCTTTTTTTTTTTGTTCCTGTCTTGGGGCTTGAACTCAGGGCTGTTGCTTTACTGCTTGAGCCATAGCCCTACTTTCTTGGCCTTTTTGGTGCTTGCTCAGAGATAGTCTCATGGACGTTACTTCCTGAGCTGCCTTCCAGCGGGTGATCTTCACATCTCAGCCTCATGGTAAGTAGCTAGGACTGCAGGTATAAGCTACAGGCACCCTGCCCACATGTTTGTACTCTCTGGAGTTGAAACTGCATGGGTTCATTCCTGTGTCCTGACCACAGGACTCTAATGACTCTAGGACCACATAGCTAGTGAGGAAAAGGGAAAGGGCTGATATTCTGACCAGGTAACTCAACGAATTGAGTAAGGAAGAGTGTAATTCTTTGAAGCTATCAGTTAAGCTAGAGTTTAATTTATGTTTGTAAAACATTTATGAACATAGAAGTAGAGATGACTGAGAAATGCTTGTATTCTTTATTTCATTTTAAGTCACTTTTCCCATTGTGAAATGAAGACTAATTGAAATGAGGTAAAAAGTTGAATGTATTTTTTGCTCTTGTTCATATGGGACATGAACTCAGGACCTTAAGTTGGTTGGCCTTGCTTGTTCAGCTGATGTTCTCTTTACTACTTGGGCCACACTCTAGTCCGGCTTTTATTTGCTTGTTATTTCTTTCTTTCTTTTAATTTTTTTCAATACTGGAGTTGGAACTCAGGGCCTTGTCCTTACTAGGCAAGCACACTGTTACTGGAGTTATATGCCCTTTTTGGAGATAAAGTAGCACGGACTTTTCTGTTTCCACTTTTAACCTAAATCCTCTGGATCTCAGCTTTCTGAGTAGCTGGGAGTATAGGTGTGAACCACCAGTGCCTGGTAAGGTTCATTTTTTTTTTCCAGTCCCTGGGGCTTGGACTCAGGGCCTGAGCACTGTCCCTGGCTTCTTTTTGCTCAAGGCTAGCACTCTGCCACTTGAGCCACAGCGCCACTTGTGGTCTTTTCTATATATGTGGTGCTGAGGAATTGAACCCAGGGCTTCATGTATATGAGGCGAGCACTCTACCACTAGGCCATATTCCCAGCCTTCCCCCCACCCCCCCTTTTTTTTTAAGATCTGAAAAACTCAGCTTTAGACTGGCCTGCCTTCCTTCCTTCCTTCCTTCCTTCCTTCCTTCCTTCCTTCCTTCCTTCCTTCCTTCCTTCCTTCCTTCCTTCCTGTCGTGGGCCTTGAACTCAGGGCCTGGGCCCTGTTCCTGAGCCTTTCTGTGCTCAGGGCTAGAGCTCTACCACTTGAGCCACAGCACCACATCTGGCTTTTTCTGTGTGTGTGGTGCTGAGGAATTGAACCCAAGGCTTCATGCATGCTAGGCAAGCACCCTACTGCTAAGCCACCTTCCCAGTCCCATCAGAACCTATTTTTAAAAAATACAAAAGCAAACCAAAAGAAAACCCAAGAATTGTATAGTTCAGTGTTTTTTAGTATATTCACAGTTGTGCAACTGCCACTACAAGCAGTTTTAGAACATTTTCATCATCCTAGTTCCTTCCTGTTCCTGCCACCATAGACATTTACTAACCTGTTTTCTGTCTTGAGGGTATTTTCCAGTTTTGGTCATTTTATGGAGACGGAATCATACAGCATATGGTCCTTGATGTCTGGTTAATTTCATTTGTCATCTTTTCAAGGTTGTTCCATGTTATAGTGTTCATACTCCATTTTCATTGCTTAATAATATTCTGTTGTAAGGATATACTTCATTTTAGTATCTATCAGTGGGTAGACCTGTGGGTTATGTCTCCTGTTGGGCTTTTCTGGGTAACGTTCCTGTGAACATTTGTATATATGGCTGGTGTTGACATGCTTTCATTTGTCTTGGATATGTATCCAGCACTGGAATCGCTAGGCCATATGCTGACCCTGTATTTAATTAATTGATTAGTACCGGGGTTTGAACTCAGGGCTTTGCACTTGCTAGGTAGATGTTTTATTGCTTTGGCTGTACCATCAGCCATTTTCATTTTGCTGATTTCCCCCACCCCCCACCCCCCTAGTCCTGGGACTTCAACTCTAGCTTGGCCACTGTCTGAGCTCAAGGCTTTACCACTTGAGCCACAACACCACTTCCAGCTCTTCCTGAGTAGTTTATTAGGGAAAAGAGCATCATAGATTCCTGCTTGGGCTGGCTTGCAGCCACAGTCTTCAGGTCTCAGCTTCCTGAGTAGCTAGGATTATAGATATGAGCTACCAGTGCCCACCTCGTTCTGCTGATTTTTTTTTTTTTTTGGCCAGTCCTGGGCCTTGGACTCAGGGCCTGAGCACTGTCCCTGGCTTCTTCCCGCTCAAGGCTAGCACTCTGCCACTTGAGCCACAGCGCCGCTTCTGGCCGTTTTCTGTATATGTGGTGCTGGGGAATCGAACCTAGGGCCTCGTGTATCCGAGGCAGGCACTCTTGCCACTAGGCCATATCCCCAGCCCTCGTTCTGCTGATTTTTGAGATAGGGTCTTGCTTTTTTGTTCATACTGCCCTGGACCCCATCCTCCTGGAGGTGAGATGATAGGTGTGTACTTTTTACATTCAGTTTACTGTTTTTTTTTTGTGTCTGTCAGTTGTGGGTTCTTGAACTCAGGGTCTGGGCGCTGTCCCTGAGCTCTTTTGCTCAAGGCTAATGCTCTACCAGTTTGAGCCACAGCTCCACTTCTGGTTTTCTGGTGTTTAATTGGAGATACGAGTCGCTGAGGCTTTCTTACCAGGGTTAGCTTTGAACTGTGATCCCCAGATCTCAGTCTCCTAAGTAGCTAGGATTACAGGCGTGAGCCACCAGTGCCCAGTTACGTTGCTTGGTCTGGCAGTCCTGATGGCTGCCTGGTGGGCAGGTGGGATTCCAGGCGTGAGCCGGCGGTGCCCAGTGACGTCGCTTGGTCTGGCCGTCCTGATGGCTGCCTCGTGGGCAGGTGGGATTCCAGGCGTGAGCCGCCGGCACCTGGCTCGTCAGCTTTTTGATTTACACTGGACTCTTACCTGCTTATGGTTTGACGGGCACTCTCATTTCACTGGACTTCCCTGCGGAGGCCCTGTGCCTCTAGTGGGTTGGAGGAGTGAGTCTCGGGAGGACTTCCCTCTATTAGCAATTTGCTGTCTTCCCCAATCTCTGTTTAATTTTTTGAGGAACTGTTGAATTGTTTTATAAAGTTGATGCTTTGTTTTATATTCCTACTAGGGGTATATGAGGAGAGCTCCAATTTCTCCAAATCCTATAAATACTTATCTTTTTATTATAGCATCCTAAGAAGTGGTAGGTAAAGGGTATTTTTTGAAAAAAAAAAAAAGTGGTGGTAGAATTCAAAACCAGAGAGAGCCTCATGAGTGGTAGGTTTTTTGGAGGGAGGGTTCAGGTCCTGGGGCTTGAACTCAGGGCCTGGGCACTGTCCCTGAGTTCTTACGCTCAAGGCTGGCTCTCCATCACTTGAGCCACAGCTCTACTTCTAGCTTTTTGGTGGTTAATTGGAGATAAGAGTCTCATGGACTTTCCTGATGGGTTGTCTTTGAACCATGATCCTCAGATCTCAGCCTCCTGAGTAGCTAAGATTACAGGCATGAGCCACCATGTTTTAAAGCTAGCATGTTGTAGCACTGTGGAGCCTGCACTTGGTGTCCGATGACGCCAGACCTGCTTCTTCCAAGGCCTGCGATCTCAAAGCTACATTGCTTCATCTGTAATCAGGGAAGATACTAGTTCTTGGCTCACTTGTACTGAAAGTAATTGTTATCGCTGTGTTTCTGAGCCTCAGTGTCCATATCTGCAAAACAAAATGACAATTCTCATATGCATAAATAGTGATGGATGGGACAAGAAGTCTGTGTTGCAAACACGTAACACAGTGCTTTTTCACAGTCACAGGCACCGTGTGCTTATTGGGATTACTGCTCTGATGGTTCCCTTGTTGAGTCCTATGCTGTGGTCATCTTGCTGGCCCCGACAGACCTTCCCCCAGCTCAGGGTGCATTGGGTGCCTCTCCATCTCTGGCAGCCAGAAGAGCCCATCTGGACGGCTCTGGCTGTAAAGCAGCATTGAGTATCTTTTGAGGAGATAACTAGTTTGCCCAGTACTCCTGGGGTACCTCAGCAAGAACATCAGGTCTTCCCAGGGTCCTGCATTGGCTCCCAGGGCTGGCCCGCTAGGGGTTCAGACAGTGGTGAGTGAGACTGCTCCAAGGAGAGTTCTGAGTACCCCGGGTGGGCTCTGGCAGGGCTGCCTGGGGGGACCTCTTGAGGAGGTGACCTTTGGCCCGGCTGAGAGCAGAGGGGAGGGGCAGGGTGGGCTGAGGTGAGCCTGGGATGATGGCTGGGCTCTGGGGAGGAGAGACACCTGTGACTGACGGGAATGCGGCATCGTGAGCGCGGCACCGGGGGCCACGTTGGACCACGGGATCAGAAGTGAGGTCTGTCACGGGCATATAGCGTTTTTCTCAAAATCCGGTTTCCTCAGAACCTCAACTGTGACCCTAGGATGTATGCACAGGTAGTTAAGGATCTTGTGCTGAAGCCATCCTGAAATTAGTTCAGCTTGAACTAGAGTTCTGATGCCTTTTAAGAAAAGGGAGGCCCAGCAGTGGTACTCACTAGATACTATGTTGAAAATGAACTATACAAATTGTGGGTGGAAATGGGGGCGGGGAACTGGGAGAGAACAAGGGAAGGGGTCACATTGTTCAAAAAGAAATGGACTCTTGCTGAAATGGACCAATGGCTCACCCCTCTAATCCTAGCTACTCAGGAGGCTGAGATCTGAAGATCACAGTGCAAAACCAGCCTGGCCAGGAAGTCCCAAGACTCTTATTGCCCAGGCCCTGAGTTCAAGGTGCACACCTGACTCCCCACCTCCCCTCCCCCCTGCATATACACACAAAGAAATATACTCTTGGCCAGGTGCCATAGTCTCACACCTGTAATCCTAGCTACTCAAGAAGCTGAGTTGAGGATCGCGGATCAAAGCCAGCCTACGAAATAAAGTCTGTGAGACTCTAATCTCCAATTAACTACCTTAAGTAGCGCTGTAGCTCAAGTGGTAGAACACTAGCCTTGAGCAAAAGAAGCTCAGGGATAGAGCCCAGACCCAGAGTTTAAGCCCTAGAGCCCCAGGACTGGGGGCGGGGGTACTCTTTACCTGACTTATGGAACTGTAACCCCTCTGTACATCACCTTTATAATAAAAATGTTTTTAAAAAGTTTAAAAAGAGGAACCTGATGTCTAGTTCAAGCCTATAATCCGGGCTGCTTGTGTGGCAGCGATCAGAGGATTGCAGTTGGAGGCCAGTCATGGCAAAAAGTTATTAAGAGTCCATCCCAGCAAGTGGCTGGGCATGGTAGTGCGTACCTGTCATCTCTAGTGACACAGGGAGGCACGAGGAAGATCATAGCATGGGCCGGCCCCATGGCATGAAGTCAGCGACACCCTACCTTGAAAGTAACCAACGCAGGGCTGGGGATGTGGCTTAGCGGTGGAGTGCAGGGCTAGCATGCTTGAAGCCCTGGATTCCATACACAGGAAAAGCCTGAAGGAGCACCGTGAGTTCAAGCCCCAGGACCGACAACAATAAAACAAACAAACAAAAGCCAAATGAGAAAGGAAGTGATTTGGAGTCCACACGTGAGGGGAGGGCCGTATGAAAACTGAGAGGAAATTCCAGCTGTGCAGCTGGAAGTGGCGGAGTGCCCAGGGCCACCCTGAGGGGACAGCAACTGGAATCATCCCTAAGCCAGCAGACCTTCAGCCCCAGCACCCCGAGACACGAAGCTTCCTGTGACTTAAGCCCATCATCTGTGGCACTGCCGTGAGCGCAGGCGGTGGGCTGAGGGACACTGGAGGCGTCAAGGTGCCGGGTTCCACCGGAAGGCAGGGTTCTGGGCGCTCTGCCTGTACATAGGGCAAGAGCGCAGAAGCCATGCAGAGAACAGAGATGAGGCAAGGGTAGCACTTGGGAAAGACTGTAGTCCTGCCTCATCCTGAGTCCCTAGTGGAAGCAAACTACCTCCCCGGAGGGAGAGGCCTCTAGCCATCTCACAGCCACCTGAATGACATCCAGAAACACTGATAACAGCTTCCCCTGCGGACACAGCCTTTGTTTGTTTGTTTTTTGCTAGTCCTGGGGCTTGGACTCAGGGCCTGAGCACTGTCCCTGGCTTCTTTTTGCTCAAGGCTATCTATCACTCTACCACTTGAGCCACAGCACCACTTCCGGCTTTTTCTGTGTATGCGGTGCTGAGGAACTGAACCAGGGCTTCATGTGTGCTAGGCAAGCGCTCTACCGCTGATCCACGTTCCCAGCCCAATCCAGAATTCTTTATCCAGCCAAGATGTCCTGTAGAAATTAGGTTGAAATAAATACATTTCCAAATTAAAAAGAGTCAGCGTTGATGCTAGCAGATGCACAGGAAAGGAAACATGAAGGTTGTTTTGTTTGTTTTGGCCACAGGAAAATGGCCTGAAATGAAAGGTTAGAGTTGTTGGAAGGAATGAAGAGCAAGCGTCACAAAGTCTGGAAAAGACCTCGCGGACTAAAAATTAATTCTGTGGCTGGGAATATGGCTCAGTGATAGAGGGCTTGCCTAGCCTACATGAAGCCCTGGGTTCAATTCCTTAGTACCACATAAACAGAAAAAGTTGGAAGTGGTGCTGTGGCTCAAGAGGTATAGAGTGCTAGCCTTGAGCAAAAAGAAGCCAGGGACAGAGCCCAGGACTGGCAAAAAAAAAAAAATCTGTCTGGGCTCTGTGGCTCATGCCTGTAATTCTAGCTACTTAGGAGGCTGAGATCTGAGGATCATGGTTCAAAGCCAGCCTGGGCAGGAAAGCCTGAGAGACTCATCTTCAGTTAACCACTGGAAAACCGGAAGTAGAGCTAAGACTCAAAGTGATAGGGTGCCAGACTTGAGCAAAAGAGCTTAGGGACAGTGTCCAGGTCCTGAGTTCAAGCTCCAGGACCACCCCCCCCCCCCCAAAAAAAAAGTAAAAATTCTTACTTTGGGTTTAAAATATGTATAGCATTTGCAAACATGAGAGTAATATCACATAAGACAGGAAGGAGATAAATGAGTAAATTGTTCCAAGGTCATTGCATTTACAGGAAGAAGGGAACATAATTAATTAATGAATGTTAGACCAATCAGGTAGATAGACTTGAGAGGGGGTCCCCATGTGAGCTCGGTGACGGTGTGGCGTGGATGCTAGGGAACAGAAGGTTTGTGTTCACGTGGAGAACTGGACAGTGGACCTGTTCTTCCTTTCTGCTGGTTTGAACTCAGGTTCTTGTGTCTGCTAGGCAAGCGCTTTCCCCTGAGCCATGCCTCAGCTCTTTTTTGCACTGATGATGACGATGATGATGATGATGATGATGACAATGACAACAACGATGACGATGACTGTTGGTCATGGGGCTTGAACGGTGGGCCTGGGCCCTATCCCTGAGTTTCTCCTACTCCAGGCCAGCACGCTACCACTTTGAGCCACAGCCCCACGTCTGGCCCTTTCTGAGCAGTTTATTGAAGATAAGAGTCTCAGGGATTTTCCTGCTGGCTTTCAACCACGATCCTCAGATCTCAGCCTCCTGAGTAGCTAGGATGACGATTGAGTCACCAGTGCCTGGCTGGCTGGCACTGATTATTTTATTTTTTCTAGAACTGAGGAGTGAACTTGGGGCCTTGCGCTCGCCAGGCAGGCGCTCTTCCGCTGAGCTAAATCCCCAGCCCGGCACTGATTATTTTTGAGATAGGCTCTTGCTTCCTACCTGGATGTGTGCCTGGACCGTAATTCTGCTATTCATTTCCTGCTCTGGCTCAGATAACATGTGCAGCCATGCCCAGCCTCTTGTGTTGAGTCTCAGCTTCTGCCTGGGCTGGCCTGTCAGTCCCAGCCTCCCACAAAGCTGGGGCGACAGGTGTGGCACTGCCCTCAGCAGAGGGTCGACAAAGGGTCTTGAAAACTTTTTCCTGTACTGGCCTTGAATTGTAATCCTCCTGATTCTAGCCTCCCAAGTAGGTAGGATTACAGATGTGTCCACCCGTACCCAGCTTTAGTGAGCTTCTTTTCTGAGACAGGACCAGGGTACACGAGCTCTGGCGTGTGTGTGTGTGTGTGTGTGTGTGTGTGTGTGTGTGTGTGTGTGTGTGTGTGTGGTGTGTGCGCGTGCACGCGTGCTGGTACAGGGCTTGGACTTAGCTAAGGGCCTGGGTGCTGTTCCTTAGTTTCATGGTTGGTTGGTGCTCTACCGCTTAAGACTTAACTACTTCAAGACTTAACTACTTCTAGCATTTTTGTGGTTAATGGGAGATGAGAGTCTCACAGACTTTCCTGCCTGGGCTGCGCCCTCAGATCTCAGCCTCCCGAATAACCAGGATTCAAGGCGTGAGCTCCAGGTGCCCAGCCAGCTCTGGGATTTTGCTCTCACTTGGCCCTGCTGCTTGCTAGCCAGGATCAGGTCTCTTCTCCCCCTTTCCCAAGACCCAGGCCTAGACCATCGCAGGTGAGGGGGAGGCCAGGGTCACGGTAGGTCAGCGGTCAGTGGTGGTGAGAGGCTGTAAGGGCTTTTGGAAGGGGGCAGAGGAAGAAGGATGGGAGAGGGGAGGCAAGAAGGGAGGAGGAGGGAGTTGAGGAAAGGCTGGGGAAGAAGGTGCGTCACTATTTCAGCAAGCAGAGAGAGACTTTACAACTCTTACACGTCTCCTAGGCATAAGACAGGTTCCTCTATAAAGTTCCATTATTGTACCTAAAATTGATTGTAACCACCATCTAACAAACATTTATCATGCAGATTCTCTTCTGTCTTATCTAGTTGAACCCAAAGTATCTTTTGTGGCCTCTCTTTTGGGAACCAGGTACCAGTCAAATTTATGCACTGTATTTGATTGTATAACCCTGTAGTTTCTAATGGAGAACTGACCCCTCCACCCACCTCATTGCCCCTTACTTCAGCTTTTTTTTTGCCAGTCCTGGGCCTTGAACTCAGGGCCTGAGCACTGTCCCTGGCTTCCTTTAGCTCAAGGCTAGCACTCTACCACTTGAGCCACAGCGCCACTCCCGGCCTTTTCTGTTCATGTAGTACTGAGGAATTGAACTCAGGGCTTCACACATGCTAGGCAAGCACTCTACCATGAAGCCACCTTCCCAGCCCTACTTGAGCTTTTTGTAGAGACAAGGCAGTTGTCTTGTAAAATCTCTTTCTGGATGGGTCTGATTGTTTCCTATGGTTCCCTTTACATTGTTCTCTGATCCTCTGTGTTTCCTGTAGGGTCGGAGGGAGTTCTCAGCAGTTCCTATCTGTTCCTGCGGGCCGGGGGGAGGCCTGGATGTGGGCTGCGCGGCCTTGCTTCCTGTGTGGGCTTGGTTGACATTACATGGTAGATGTTTGCAGGGGTGAGGTGGTAGGTGTTTCTAGAGGTGATGTGGTAGGTGCTTGCAGGGGTGCTGTGGCGGATGTTCACAGGGAGCCCACCTTTCCAGTCATCTGGGAGAGGCTTCTTCCCGCATCGTGCAAACATGCTTTTTCCAGCCATCTTTACCAGAGTTTCCAGCTCCAAGCACAGCACTTAAGGTCCGAATGCATTTTCTTAGACTTTGCAAAGCTAAGGCTCCCTTGTTCAGTCATGGATTCTACCTACATTGGCGCACATGTACTTTTCGGAGAGATGGGGAAGACCTAGGAGTTGTGGCAAGGTAATGGCTGCGTTCTCTGTGGAACCACTGATGTGCGCAGCGAGGATTGGAGTGAACCACCCAGGGGGGGACTGATGTTCCCTCCTCTCCTTGTACTCCTTTTCTCAGACATCAGTGTGGAATCGTGACTGTCAGAGTTTCTCATCGAGCAGCCTTTTGTGTTAGGGCCACTTCACCCTTCCTCTTCTTCTAGTACTAGTACTGTGGCCTCATGGTTTTCTTTTCCTTTTTTCTTCTTTTTGCAGTGCGAGGGCTTGAGCTCAGGGCCTCATGCTCACTAGGCAGGTGATGTACCGGAGCCACTTACTCCCTTCTTTTTTGCTTTAGTTTTTACTTACTTATTTCCAAACCATTTTAACAAACTACTTCCCAGCTTTCAATACAATACTTAAAATACTTGCCTGAGTGAATAGGTATGGTCTCAAGTTTATGGCCCGGCCTGGCCTCCTGAGTAGTTGGAATTATACATGTGTACGTTAGGCTTACTTACTGAGATGGATATTGGATATCTCACCTGTTTTTGCCTGGGCTGGCCACAAACCTTGATTCTCCTCCCTGCTTCCCAAGAAGCTGGGATGACAGGTCTGCCCCACCATGCCCTGTGTGCCTATACTTCTTTTTGAGCAGGGCTTACTATTTGCAGCGTATATGAGCTTTCCTCTCTATGAGCTTTTCTCCTCTTTGCCTTATCCTACAGTGTTCTACGAACCTCTCAATTTTGTTTTTCTTTGCCAGGATGTTTGTACATTTTCCCCATTGGCCCTTCAAGTTGGATTTATTCTGTTGTTCTGTGGAAGTTTTGGGTTTTTTTTCCCCTAATGTCTCTTAGCGTGTGTGTGTGTGTGTGTGTGTGTGTGTGTGTGTGTGTGTGTGTATGTGTGTGTGTGTGTGTGTCTGCCAATTCTGGGACTTGAACTCAGGGCCTGTGCTGTCCCTGAGCTTTTTTGTTCAAAGCTAGCATTCTTTCACTTGAGTCACACTTCCTCTTCTGGCTTTTTGGTGGTTAGAGATAAGTGTCCCATAGACTTGCCTGCCTAGGTTGGAAGCACGGTCCTCAGATCTTAGTCTCCTGAGTAGCTGGGTTTACAGGTGTGCACTGCTGGTACCTGGCTAGCATAGTATTTTCAAGGTTCATCTGTGTTGTACCTTTCCAGGACTTGACTCTTTTTTATGGTTAAATAATACTTCATTATGTAGATATACAACATTTTGTTTATTGCTTATTCTGTTGGCAGATATTTGAATTGCTTTGGCTTTTGGAAGTAGAGCTGTTTTAAGGCTCACATGGATAATTGTTTGAATATGTATTTTGAATTCTTTTGGGCTTATCCCTATGACTGGAATTATGAGACAACTTTATTTTATTTTTTGCCAGTCCTGGGGCTTGAACTCAGGGCCTGAGCTCTGTCCCTGGCTTCCTTTTTGCTCAGGGCTAGCACTCTGCCACTTGAGCCACAGCGCCACTTCTGGCTTTTTCTGGTTTATGTGGTGCTGAGGAATCGAACCCAGGGCTTCATGCATGTGAGGTGAGCACTCAACCGCTAGGCCACCTTCCCAGCCCATGAGACAACTGCACTGAGGAACTCCCAAGCTGTTGTGCACAATGGGTGCCTTATTTTACACTCTCCCCAGCCATATGTGGGTCACCATCTTTTCACACCGGTACTTGTTATTCCTCTTATCTTGAGCAAGGCTGTCCTGTGGTAGCAGTTTGTGTTTCCTTGGTGACTGATGGCGTTGAGCATCTTCCCTGGGTTTGTGGGCCAGCCGCAGGTCTGGTTTGGAGAAATCTGTTCAGTTCCTCTGACCATTTGAAAGTGAGTCCTCTTTTTGTTGAGTTGTGAGAGTTCTTCACATGTTGCCTGTGTGAGGCCTTTATCAGATAGATGATTCGCAACTTTTTTTTTCCAGGGTGAAGGCCTAGATTCCATCCCCTAGTGACAAAAGATAAAACCAAAGCCGCACACACGTTCAGTGTTTAAGTCTAGGCTAAGAAGCCGCCCCTCTGGACCCTCCCGTTGCGGGATCAGTGTGCCAGTGATACCAGCTGACTGGTACCAGTGCCGGCCTGGGCTGTGCACGTGTGTGGATTTCCTCTGTTACCTGTTCATACCCGTGGGGGCGGGAGGTGGCGCCCTGGCAGAGCCTGCCGATGGAGAGCAGCCAGCCCCCCAGGTGACGGAGGGAGCTGCTGGGCACGGACAGCGCTGCTGGCCTTGGGGAGACAAAGGGGCAAACTGCAGATGTATTTCTGCTGTGTGCAGAGTCTTCAATATGGTATTTGGGCTCATGTCTGCCAGTGGGCTTGGGTTATTTTTATTTTACATCTGCTTCCTACATTTTCTAAAATGAGTGTGTGTGTTATTTTGTTACTAAAGAAACAAAAGCGCCAGCATCCCCTGCGGCCCGTGGGGGAAGGCCTGCTGGTAAGCTGCTGGCTGAGTTGTGGCCCCGCTGGCTGGCCAGGGTAGCGAGTTCAGGGCTGGAGATGGAATCTGCCCCAGCCTCTGCGCAGGAGCATTTGAAAGCACAGCTCAATCTAGATTTTTTTTTCCTTTTAGATCAAAACCGTTTCAGTTCAAGGAGTCAAATAACAAATGGGTCTGACTTGTAATAACATAGAGTTTAAGTTTCATAACAGCCTAGTAAATGCGTACATTGTATGGAACAAGTTAGTTAGGTTGGCCCTTGTTTAAACGTAACTGCTATGTTGAAAATAAATTTAAGTTCATCTAAGAAGAGAGTTGATAAAAATCACATATATTCCAACTGGACATTCAAACCATTTGATGTGTAGACACTGTCAATTTTTCTGTTAGGTTCATAATTAATGTCTATTTCCGTTAGTGTCTGAATAAATGAAAACCATAGGTATGAATACGGGATAAAATACAAAGCAAAGTTGTATTTGGAAAAGTAATTTGTAAGTTATGTCATCCCACTTCCTGGTTTTTTTTTTTCATTTCCTGGAACCACTTCCTGTTTTATGTGGAAACTGGGCTGGACGGGAGCTGCTAGAGAGTGAGCGTAGTCGGGGAGCCTTGGTTGGACCAGGCCATGGCATGGCTGTACATGAAAAGCGGCCTCCCTGCAGACACCGCACTGGGACACGGCGGAGAGCTGGGCTGGGCTCTGTAACGCAGGGCTGTATTTCCAGCGGAAGCTCACCACATGGTGAAGGAAGCTGACATTTGAACACTGGCAGTGTCTGCCCAGCCTTGTGTGGTGAGGTGTGGTTCCTAGCGTCCTCACTAGGTGCATGGAGAGGGGGGATTGAGGGTCAGGGACCCCGTGTGTCTGCTTCTGGCCTGTGTGTCCTCTTTTTTTCTTTTTTTTGCCAGTCCTGGGCCTTGGACTCAGGGCCTGAGCACTGTCCCTGGCTTCTTTTTGCTCAAGGCTAGCACTCTGCCACTTGAGCCATAGCGCCACTTCCAGCTTTTTCTGTGTATGTGGTGCTGAGGAATCGAACCCAGGGCTTCATGCATGGTAGGCGAGCACTCTACCGCTGAGCCACATTCCCAGCCCTGTGTGTCCTCTTGACCCCTGAGTTTCAAGCTGCCCATACTCTCACGGCATCTGAACATGCTTCCTAGGAGTTTCCAAAGAGTCAGGAAGTAGAGGAGCTGAGTCCATCCCCGCAGGGTGTGTCTTTGTTGTCTTTCTTGACCCCTTAGTACCTCTTCCTTTGTGCCCATGCATGGCCTCTTGGGTCAAGGATCCATCCCTTTCATCATCGAGTTCCCTGAAGTTTGTGGTTCTGAGTGTTAGATAAATATTTGCTTCATTCCTCAGCCCCATGGGGATGGGGTTGGCCCTGCAGGCTTCTTTCCACCTTGACTGGCCCATGAGCAGTGTACATCTGAGGGAGTCCTCCACTTGTGGTCAAGGTCGACCTGCTGTATAGACCCCCCCCCCCCGCCTCCCTGTGTGCAGGTCCACTCAGGAAAAGTCTGAACTCGTGACAGCAAAACTAAGAAGGAAAGCTTCCTCAAGGTTCCATTTACATTTTCTCATTTTGCTATGGAAGCACAGAGAAGCTGAAATCAGATAGATTTGGGCCCAGGTCCTGAACCTGTTCCCTCTCTGTGGATGGCAGAGTGCTCCCTCTGACCCTCAGTCTCTTTGTGAGTAACTTCCCTGGGTGATGAGACCGAATAACCCCAGTTGTGGGCACACTGGCGCCGGATGGGCACTCCACACACACTGCTTCTGCCCCCTGTTCCGACAGTAGGGACAGCCGTTTGCCGTGGCTCCCTTGAGAGGGTCATGGTGTGACAAAGTGGGCAGCTGTGGAGTGGGTGCAGGGTTCGTGCCAGTCCTCTCCCCCGTGCTGGGCTTCAGGAGCCCTGCTCCAGAGGCCTGGTGGTGGCCTGTCTGGACTCAGTTGCTTTCCCTGTGTAAGCATTTCGTCATTTTTGTTCTCGTAGTATGGGTTTATCCTTCATTGTTCCTTTCTGAGGTTTAGATCCTCCCTCTCCCCACTTCCTTTCTGGGTCATCTCTTTTCTTTCTCCTTAGCCACTTTCCAGGCAGTGGACATTTGGTTATTTTCAATCTTTTGCTATACCGATTTATAGCAAATGCCACTGTGGAAGCTCGTCTTGTCTTTTGTTTTTTGTTTTGTTTTGTTTTTGCCAGTCCTGGGGCTTGAACTCAGGGCCTGAGCACTGTCCCTGGCTTCTTTTTGCTCAAGGCTAGCACTCTACCACTTGACCACAGCACCACTTCCAGCCTTTTCTGTTTATTTGGTACTGAGGAATTGAACCCAGGGCTTCATGTGTACGAGGCAAGCACTTTACCACTAGGCCATATTCCCAGCCCCTCGTCTTGTCTTTTGCAAGGTGTGTTTGGGGCTCACTTCTTGTGGTGGACTGGGGAGTGGAAGGGAAGTGTGGGCACAGTCTTGCTGCAAGCCTGTCTTGTCCCCATGGCAGCTCAGTCTTGCCAACAGTGTTACCTATTTATTGTATTTTAGTCAATCTGATGGTGAGGAATAGTATTTCCCATTGGTTTCTACTTGTTTTTCTCTTAATTATGAGCCAGGATGAACATCTTTTCAAGTGTTTAAGGACCATTTCTATTTCTATTTCTGTGAAATGTTTGTTCACTTTCAGCCCAGTTTTATTCTGAGAAATTAGCCTTGGTGGTATTTGATACACAGTTCCCAAGGCCCTGGGGTGACTGTGATACAAGACTATCGGATCGCACAGGACTTGGGCTGCTGGAAGAGGCAGTCTTGCAATGGATGTTCATATACTTGCCAAGCAGATGATGTCTGGTTCTGCCTCGAATGGTCTGGAATGCTCCCCCTTCCAGAGGCTGTGGCATTTGGTTTGGTCCTGCAGTTTTAGCTGAGAGAAAGGGAGCCAAGTGCAGTGATTCATGCCTGTCAATCCTACCTAGGAGGCTGAGAATGGGAGGACCTTAGTTCCGAGCCAGCCCGGGTAGAAAAGTCTGTGAGAACTGTCAGCAACGGGCAGCTGGACACGATGGCACATGCTTATCACCCAGCAACCCCGGGGGAGACTGAAATAGGCAGATTTGTGCTCCAGGATTGTGCCTGGGTTGGAAGTGAGACCCAAACTCAAAAATAGCCAGTGAACTTGGGCCGCTGATGGCTCATGCCTGTGACCCTACCTTCTCATGTAAGGCTGAGATCCAGAGAGGATCACAGTTTGAAGCTAGCTAAGGCAAAAAAAAAGTCCGAGAGACTCCATCTCTAAAAAACGTGGGTCTAGAAGCCAGGCACTAGTGGTTCACGCCTGTAATCCTAGCTACTCAGGAGGCTAAGATCTGAGGATCTTGGTTTGAAGCCAGCCTGGGCAGGAAAGCCCCTGACACTCTTATCTCCAGTTAAACACTAGAAAACTGGAAGTGGTGCTGTGTCTCAAGTGGTAGAGGCTTGAGCACAAAGAGGCCCAGTGACAGCACCCAGGCCCTGAGTTCAAGCCCCACAACCAACTAACCAACCAACCAAAAAAAAAAAAAATCTAGTCTGCAGTGGTAAAGTACCAGCTGAGCAAGCAAGTTGAGCAAGCATGGTGGCCCTGAGTACCAGCTAACCTTGGTACAACTCCAAACCAAAACACCAGTGAGAAACAGGGATAGAGGTTTAGTTTAGCAGTAGAGTGTCTGGCTAGCAAATATGAGGTCCAGAGTTCAAGCCTAGTAGTCCCCAACACTCTGGAAAAGTGTGGTGACAAGAAGCCCTTTGTGAAGAGCTCCAGGACAGTGGGGAGAGCTTGTCAGAGCCGAGCTCGGACCCACTAGGCTTCCCTCTGAGAGCAGGGCGGGCTTGTGACTGGGTCTGGGTTCTCAGGCCTGGTGCCACGAACATGGTGGCTCCTGTAGACCCCCCTCCATGTGCTCTGATTTCACCGGTGGGGTGGAGCCTGGAATTGGAGTTTCTCAGAGCCTGCCAGGGAATTCAAGTGCAGGCAGCTGAGAGCCACCACTGGCCGAGGGGACTGTGATGGCAGGGTGGAGGGAGGGTGATAGCCTCCACCACTGACTCTCCAGCATGGCTGTGCCCAGACCACTTGGGCTCTCATAGGCTTCAGAGCATGGGAAGGAGAGCAGAGTGTGTGTGTGTGTGTGTGCGCGCGCGCGTGTGTGCTGGGTACAGAACCCAGGGCTTGTCCCATAGCAGGAAGTTGTTCCACTATCACTGAGCTACACTTCTACCCCTGAGGTTACACTTTGAGAGATACTGAGGCAAGAGACAGGAAAGCCTGGGGTGGAAACCTGAACACAGGAGACGAGGGGCCCAGTCTTGAGCATTTCAACAAGGGGCAGCCACTGAAGGAAGTGTGTGCAGCAGAGTCCGGTGCCTGACGTGCAGCTCGTGTCCCGCAGAGGACGCACAGGTGACCCGGGTGAGTGGGGTCGGAAGCACCAGTGGACGGAGTGGGGGAGGTGCCCCCGATCCTGGATTCACCAGCGTTCAGTTCAGTACTAGCCTAGCATGGACAGGGACTTCCAGCTGGAATGATGTCTTGTGTGACTGCCACGGCCCTAGCTGTGTCTGCATTTAGGGCAGGGGCAAGAGGAGGCTGAGGCCGCCTGTGGAGCAACTTCCACCTCCCCACCCACAGGAACTCTGCTTCCTTCTTTCCCTTCCTGTCCCGTTCACTGTGCCGAGTGGCTCTGTGCTCGGCTCCACATGCATTAACCTCCAGGCCTCCCTGTGACCTGCCACCCAGCTTGACAGCACCGGCCGTCTGCGTGTGGTCTTCTAGTTCCCTCCTCTCTTCTTTTCTACCTCTGATGTAGGGGTCCCTGTTCCCTTAAGTCTCCTTGAATCTCACACCTTTTCACACATTCAAGGGGACCTTGTCAGGCATCTTTGCAAATTGGCTTCTAGGGAGGATTCTGCTCTGAACTTCCCAGTTATCTGCTACCAGCAGACTCAACATATCTAGAATGGACAGACCCTTCCTCTCCTTGAGTTGGACACTTGTGGAGTCACTTGAGCTTTCTACCCTGTATCCTCATCTGTCATCTGTGTGCATGCTTATCTATCTATCTATCTGTCTGTCTATCTATCTATCTATTCCTATTTCTGTCTGGGGCTTGAATGCTGGGCCTGCGTGCTGTCCCTGAGCTTTTCCTGTACCCCTGTCACTGGATCAGGGCCCTCTCGGATCCCTTCCAGAGGGCTTGTTGGACCAGGGCTCCTGGTGGACCTCTGGTTCTTCTTCCTCGTCTCCCTTCTTTCTCCTTCTCATCTCCCTACTCTCTTTTCCTTGCTTAGTAGTGGGGCTCAAAGCCAGGGGCTGGGCACTTTGCCTTATAGTGTTTTCGCTCACCACTGGTACTGCATGCACCTTTTGGGCCACACCTCCACGTTTGACTTAGTTGGAATAAGAGTTCCACAGACTTTTCCGTCCCAGCTGGCTTTGAACTACAGTCCTCAGATACCAGCCTCCCGAGTAGTCAGGATTACAGTTGTGAGCCCCCAGCACCCAGCTGGAACTAACTGCCTTGTTGAGTCGAGGCTGTTGGAGATGATGCCTGGTCCCCCTGACTGTGGTCTTGGAGCCATGGGTGGCTGTGTGTCCGCCGTGTCAGTGGTTGGCTGTGGCTCGCAGGGCTGCATGGGCTTCCTCTCTCGCACTCTGGGTTTTGCTTCAGGATTCATCCTCTTCAGAGCTGGGAGTAGTGGTGTGTTGGCTTTCCCACCTGCTGCTCTTCTGCCATCTACTGATGGCCGGGCATTTTCTTGGCCCCTGTGCGAGTTGCTGGTCTTTGACTGTAGCAAGGGCACTCCAGAGGACTGAACTGTGGTTAGCGTTCTGTGTGCATTGAGGTGAGTGAGGGAAGGCAGCAGGCTCTGTGGGGGTGGGGTGGGGGGGGCGGGACAGCCTTTCTCTGGTGCCTCTCACAGGCCACCAGCGCAAAACATGGCACATGGTTTTCCTGACCACTTTTAATTTAGCTCATTACTTTGGCCTGGTATTTAAACATACTCTGCAACATGCCCATAGGGTTTAGAAGCAACAAATGAGAAGAAATGTACTTTCTGGGAAAGCTTCAAAGAAACACTGGTCTTTATCTTCTCCCCAGCCTCTTCCGCTGAAACCTACCAGTCTTTTTCTGAGCATGCTTGCTCTATAAATAGAACAGCAGGTCTCCTTGGTTGGCCTGAGATACAGACTCTCATCCGCTTTGCGAAAGATTGTGTCTGTATGTGTGTGCGTGTGTGCACACACACCCGTGTTGGGGTGGATTGTGTTTTCGTTTTGGTTTTTCTTTTATGTATGAGTAGCAGGAGATGTAGGAAAAAGTGCTTTAGCGTCTGTTCTTTAAAGATAATTTGTAAACTTTCCCGGGCTTTGGCTTGCTGGTTGTGTTATTTATTTATTTATTTTTAGTTTTAAATTTGCATATAGGCCAGAGATGGAAGCCGTTTCTGCCCCTGTTGAGGTAAGGATGGTCCCAGGGGTGGGGCAAGGAGGTGTCTGTGCAGCGTGAGTTCTTTGAAACCCACCGAGAGGATCTCAGTGTCGAGCACTCTTGACTGCTGTTGCAGAAGGACCGACATGAGTGTCACCATGTTCTCTTGGACCTGGAAGGAAGCTTAGAAGCCACGCTGGTCACCAGTGCTTCTGGGCTGCCATTGGCCTGTGTCCTAGCAGCGGCACCTTGTTCTGTATCAGCACAGGGCCCATCCGTGTTCGTCTTCCAGGACTGTGGGAGATGGTTGTTTTTCTCATGTCTTTCTTCCTGGGAGAGGGGGTAGGTGACCTCTTCAGAAGTTAGGGAGGTGAAGGGAAAAAGCCACGGGTGAGAAATAGCAATTTTTGAAGGAGCCGGAGGAGGCTGACAGCAGCGGGCTGGTCCCAGAGAAGATTCCATGCTAGTGGTCTGGAGGGGAGAGGGGGAGCCTGTCTGTGGAGGGATGGGTGAGTGCTGGCACAGGCAGCCCACCCTCCCCAGGAGGGTTGGGAGTTCATCCCAAGGCAGGGGGAGAGGAGAGACCCTTTCCCCAGATACCATGCTGGTCTGTGTGGCTGGGCCTTACCCTTTGCATGGGGTAGGTGGGGTAGAGGCTAGCTTCAGGAGTTTTTTCTGTCCTCCCCCTTTGAAGGACAGGCTGATGGGAATCCCCGCAAGCCAGTGTGTTTCTCGCACATCCTGATTCACCCTGGCGTTCCTTTGGAAGTTTCATGTAGTTCTAGGTAAACTTTATATATGTACTTTGTACACACGCTGCTGTAAGGTCAACTAAAGTGCAAAGCTGTATGGGACTGCTGAGACTCCTTGTGGCATGGGTGTTGGTCAGACATCGTGTAAGGTGGTACCAAGCAGAGTGTGAGGTCCTGGGTTCTTTTACATGTGGATTTTTTTCTTTTCTTTGCAATGCCAGGGATAGAACCCTCGCCTTGCACTTGCTAGGCTGGTGCCCTGCCACCGAGCCCCACCCCATTCCCACTTCCTAGTGGACTCCCCTCGTGGCTCTGCGTGGTTGGGGCATCTTGTGGCTGGGAAGCTCCCTGAGCATGCGCTGTCTCGTGGTGTGCCCAGCCTCGCCTGTGTGAGGTGGGTTCATCGGCAGCGGGTGGCGCGGGCATCGGGCTTGGGCACTGTTCTCTCTCAGTGTGTACAGATTAGATGCCCATACGGGCCGGTGAACAGTGCAGATGGCCAAATGGAGCACAGGCCTGGAACTGTGCTGAACCTCAGAGATGGATATAGACAGTTTGGCAACAGGATCCTGAGAAATGGCAGGAGGCCAGAGAACATGGAGACAGGGCCAAGAATAGCTGGAAAATACAAAATGCTGAAGTTGGAGAATGCACCAGACCCGTGGCCCAGCTGTCCCTCAGCTACTGCTTACTGCAGTCCCATGAGCCTCAGTTTCCCCTTTGCTCTAATCTGTGTATATCTAGGGCACTGACATCCGCCCCACACAGTCACTCCATGGCCCCCTAGAGGATTGTGGTGCCCCCTTCCTCCCCCAGTGGTGCTTGGTCTGCACAAGGGTCAAGGTTTGTCAGAGTGTGAGAACTGTTTTTCCTGGTAGGCTACTTGGCTCTTTAGGGACACGAAGGCTCATGGCCACCACAGGGCATGTTCCAGTCAGCTGGGTGAAGAGGCCCCTCGGAAACGCACGCTCACAAGTATGTTCCTGTGCTTTCAGACCATCATCAAAGAAGGTATGCTGACCAAACAGAACAACTCATTCCAGCGATCAAAGAGGAGGTACTTCAAGCTCCGAGGGCGAACCCTGTACTACGCCAAAACTGCAAAGGTGAGACCCGGGAAGAGGAACCCTCGGCCGCTGCGTGCACAGTGTCTGGGCAGGGGGCCTTGATTGCAGACCAGTTACTTACAGCTAGATTGTTGTTGTTTGGTTTCTTTGTTTTTTTAACACTCTTAAGGTGTCAGAGTTTATTTGTCTCAAAGCATGTTTTATTGTTTATAAATACTGTTTCTTATTGTTTATAAATACTGTTTCTGTTCACTTTTCTGTAAGAATGGAGAAATGATTGCAGAACTGTATCCTAATTGGATATCTTCTCTTCAGAAAGATGTGGGGCACAGACCAAAGCATCTCTATCATGGGCTAAAAGTTGTTTTGAAGTCAGTGTGCAACATTCTTCATTTCTAATTTTAGTGTATGGACTTCCAAAGCAAGCACACAGAGATTCTGTATTTCTAGGCTTTACAACAGCCAGCCCTCGTTCTGAGTGGCCACTGCAGGAAAGACTCAAAGCCAGAATCCCCGGGCAGGTTACTGTCCGAGGAGGAGCGGCGCATTCCACTGGTGCACACGGTGACTGGGACGTGAGACACTGGCGTGTGGGCTGAGATTCGCAACACTGTGTTGGTGGCAGTCCTAATACTTAAAATACCTAGAGTCACTTTGAGAAGTGTCCCTAGAGAGTTAGTGGGCTAAAATTTGAAATGGAGTAAAGCAACTTGCTTAGTAAGGGTTCTGACCATAGATTGCCCTTCATTTTTTAAAAACTGGTGTTTTGGGCCTGTTGGTGGGTAAGGTGAAGATTGAGCCTGTTTTCTTAGTTTCTAATATTTCCTCCAGGGGTTCACAGTGGGGTCATCTTAGAATAGAGGGAACTGGAAGGTAAAGGAATAAGGAAGGAATCTTGAGGGAGAAAGGAAGGAAAATTGGGGAGCGGGTGACCCTAAGCCCGACTCCCAGCTCTGGCTTGGAGCTTGTGTGACTTTCCGGGACTGGATGCCTTCTGCCCGGCTCCCTGCTTTTCCTTATTGCAGGATCTCCTCTACTAGGGTCTCTTCCCACACAGCAAGCTATGTTAGCTGGACCTTTCCTGTTGGGCTCTCTCTCTCTACTTCCCCTCCGCTTGGGGGGGGAAGGGGCTTATCCGCCCCTTCCTAGGTGGTCCTTTATCACTGTCACGTGGGAGCGATGGCCACAGGTAACCCTCGGTGGCGTGTGGTCGCAGGGTGCCCCAAAACCGCCAAGAACGACACGGATGCGTGGGCCCCTGGAGAAAACCTCTAGGGCTTCTGTTTATTCAAATGAGGAGCCCCCCAGATATATCCCAAAGGCGGGCACAAGAGAGGGGTCCCTGATTGGTCCCAAGGGGCTGTCCCTCAAGTGGTGTCAGGAGACTTCCTTTGTGG